>NW_012101836.1:90892-106055 GCF_000951045.1 Mandrillus leucophaeus | reverse complement strand
CGGGGCCCGCCCGCAGTTGCTCCCCCAGTGCCTAGGCCCAGGCGTGCGGGGACCGCGCACCACCAGACTTCGACGCCTTGGCATCTTTCTCCATTTTTCTTGCTCTTTCTTTTTCTTTCTTTCTCTCCCTCTCCCTTTCTCTGGGTTCCTTCTTTTTTCCCCTTCCCTCTCTCTTCTTTCCTTTTCCTCTCTCACTCTCCCTCTTTTATTTCCTATCTTCCTTCCCTTATCTATTCCTCTTGCCCATCTCTTCCTTCCTTTTCTCTCCTTCTCTTTTTTCTTTTTCTTTCTCCCCCTCCCTTCTTTTCCTCATCTCTCCTTCTCTCCCCTTTTCTTTCTCTTTTCGCAGGCTTTCTCTCCCCTCTCTCCTTTCTTCTTTATTCCTTTCTCTTTCCCCTTTCCTACTGTCTCACTTTTATTTCCCTTCCCACTTCAGGGCAGAGGAAAATCCGAAAACATTCTACAACTTAAAAAAAAAATCACCATCATCCTGAAAACTTTGCGCACGACCTCTGCCCGCTGCTCCACCATGAGGGCAAGGGCTGGCAAGAGGGTTGCAGCCCTGAGGGCGACCGCTGCGGGGCGGGGTGGGGGACAGCGACCCTGTGGCCCCAAGTGCAGGCCGCGCCCCAGCAGCCCACAGCGGGAGAGGGCTGGGGGGCTTCTTGCACAAAAAGGCAAAGAAAAATCATCCTGGCAAAAATGTTCTGGGAGAGGCCTGGGGCAGAGAGGGAGTGGGAGTGCAGCAGGCACAGGCCGCTCCTTCCTTTTGAGGAAGCGCCTGGCATAGGTGCCACTGTAAGCTAAAAAAAGAAAGCAAAAAAGTCAATTTTATTTAAATGCCCGCTTCTCAACCGTCTGCTCCTGCCGTCCAAACTGCGTTGTGGCTGGACGGCTGTTTTTGAATTTTAAAAGAAATCAACAGTTCTTTCCTTTCCCTGCGACACCTCTGCAGCAAGCTGGAGGCGAAACTTGAGGGTAACAGGCTCGGGGCAAAAGGATACTTGTTCTGGAATTTTTAATTTCAGAAAAAAATAAAATATTTTAAACAGCTCAACTCTATTTTAAAAAATAAAATAACAGAGAAAAAAATTAGCACCCAGAGGTCACACATTTCATACATTTTAAATACATTAAGGAGCATTTGGAGAATCCCAGGAAGATGTTTTCTGCAAAGCTTTGGTTTAAAAGGTCACAAGTAATCTACAATTAAAAAAATAAAACCAAAACACCGCATATACAGAAATCTTCCAAAGAGGAAAGGCCAAGGCTCGCTCAGCCTGGAGACCCCGATTCACCAGCTTTTGGGCTTCTTGTCTTCATCAAGTTGTTGCTACAAGGGTCCACTGGCCATCTACTGTTTCTGACCTGTCGCCGCTCTTCAGAGCACACCCAAGGCCACCAAAAGGGGCATTTAAACAACCTAACGATCAACACCGAAAACCTAAAGGCTCCCTAAGCGAAAACGGGCCTTTTTCTGGAAGCAGGGAGGGAGGGAGAGACAGCCCCTGGCTAGATATTTAACGCTCTGTGAGGCAGCAGGCCTCAGAGTGATGCCCTCTCCTTCCTTCCTCTCCAAATTGACAATTCCAGGCCACTGGCCCCCGAACACTAAACATCCAAATCAGGGCCCAACGCCCTTAGTAAGTGCCTGACGGGCGCATCCTTACCTTGCACTGCCTTTTCTGGGTCGGCGCGGCTGGTCAGCGGAGCAGGCAAGCTCTGCGCGGCTCCCAGCAACCGCATTTTGCACGGGCTCCTCCGGCCCAGGATGCTGTCGATGCAGTAGGAGGAGAGCAAAGTTGGAGATTTACTTTTGCACTCGGGCCTCTCGGAGCAGCCCTCCTCCTGGTACTGATTGCTCATGGCTGGGGCTTTTTCCCAGGGCGCAGAGAGCAGATCGCCGGCTGCCTCTCCCGGAGGGTGGGATGGATGGGTGTGTGTTGGGGGTGGGGTTAGATAGCGGGTTATAATGGATATTATTGCGATCTTTGTGCCTCTCTGCCTCCCTCGGTTGCCGGCTGCCGGCTCCCGCCCTGCCCGCGGCCCGAGCTCGCCCTCTCCGCGCTCAGGACAAGCGGTAACAAGTGTAGTGAGCAGCGGGCGCAGAGCTCTGGAGTCTCTCTCCTCCACGTGCTGAGAGGCGCCCTCTGATTGGCTCTCGCCAGAGGCCGGGCAGCATCGGCCTGTGGGCGCGGCGCAAAGCCCGGACTGGATTCCAGAGGGGCAGGCGGGGATGGGGACAGCGGGCACGCACCAGAGCCAATTTTCCTTTTCTTTCTTTTCTTTTCTTTTCTTTTCTTTTATTTTATTTTCTTTCTTTCTTCTTTCTTCCTTTTCGCTTTCTTTCTTTCTTTCTTTTCTTTCTTTTTTTAAATTACCAATTTTCTAAGTCCGCCATCCTCTTCCTGCAACTCCTTCTTTGACCCTTTAGTGTCGGCCGAAGTTCTAGCTTATTGGGATGTCAGGCCTGTGAATGCCATCCGGGCGGCGTGCGCCCCTTCCACTAACCCGAGGACCTCGTTCCCTGGAGGCGAGGCCTTGAGGCTCACGTTCAGACTCACTTGGCACTTTTCAAAGGCGATATTGGGCTCCCAGGACACCGTCTTGACCTCACTGGCGTTCAGTTGCGGTCCTCTCTAGGCCGGAGGGGCGTCGAGGGGCCAGGGTGACCGCCCCAAGCAAACATCTGCCGTCTGGGAGGTCGCTTTTCTCTTGTGGCCCAAGGCATTGCGCTGTCTGTCTTCACCCTGAGCCCGACTGTGGCTCTCTTGTTTGTAGCGTCCCCCAGCCGTTCTCCTCTCGGTTTTAAACTCTGCAATGGGAAAAAGCCTCCTTACAGACAAAGCTCTGCCAGAGGCGTGCGGCCTTCCCTAGAGCATTTACTGGGTAGGAAGGGACAGGCGAGTATCAGCAGCGAGGAGGGGCGACTGGGGACGAGTCTGGGGGCCTCCTCTTTCTCCCTGGACTCTCTTCCCTCTTCCCGCCACAAATTCATATCTGTTAGGCAGTCACCCTGAGGCTGTTCACCTTCCAATCGCACCTAGGGAGCAGAACCCTCGGGGATGCCTGACCTCTCCAGGGTGGAAGGAACCCAAATTCTGCTGCAGCCAAATCTAAGCGTCTAAAATTCTGAATTCTCATGACCTGGCTCCCTTGAGAAAAGGTGAGAGAGTGAAACTTAGGCATAGCACCCTTCTTCCCAAACAGTTTCCAGCGCCGAGAACCAAAATCCAACTCCGACTGAAGTTGGGTCGAGCCTGGGCCAGGGGCCAGCACGGACGCCTTCCCTTCCTGGGTGCAGGTTCCTAGGGATTTCCAGGGGCCCCGACGCTGGCAGAGTTGGGGCGAGGGTGGTGGGTGAGAGAGGGGCCAGGGAGGGGGAATCCACGCCGGGTTTTCCTCTCTCAACCCCCTCCAATGTGTCAAAGAGAAAAGCATTTTACAAAGGATTATACTTGAATCACTTACAGTCAGTATTTAAAAATACAAGGATGCATAACTGGGATTTTTTTTTTTTTTTCAGCCATAAACATCTGCATAACTCTTGGATGCTGGTGGGTGGGTAGCAGACAGATCGGGCTGCCTTGGCAGGAGCCTTCAAGACAAAACTGGGGGGAGGGGATGAAGGGTTGGGAACAGGCACATGAATAATGCGAATACTAATACTGATACTACTACTACTATTCAAGACAGGACAAAAAGAATTTCTCCGTCCCTCTCTGTCTCTCTCTTTGACTTTTAGCTTAATTCTCGTCCGTTTTTCCTACACTTGGAAGATGGGGCGGGCTGTGGTGCGGAGCGGAGGAGAACCCGAGCCATCGCTGACATTTGATTTTCCTTTAAGCCCTCTCTGCGATTCCAAGTCACCTGGGACCTTTCCTTGCCTTTCCCGCATTCTTCCTTTTCCATCCCCACCAAGAGTTCGGCGTTTTTACACCGTCCGGTTCAGCTTTAAACTAATATTTTGAGCTCTGATTTCCTCCCACCCTCCCTCCCCCGGCCCGGAAGGTGCATTCCCGGCGCGCGGGTCTCATCGCAGCCTAGAGGAGTAAAGAAGCTTCGGTTTCCTCCTAGCCTCCAGCCGCGGACCCTCGCGGGCGTCCCTGCGGCTTGGTGGCTGGGGGAGACAGAGGCACTTTTCCCTCCCCGGCGGGCCCCGCGTTGGAAATCTACAAGACCCGGCTGCCGGGTGGCTCTGTGACTTCAGAGTCGGCTCCGCACACGCAGGGAGTGGGCTGAAAATGAGTCCAAGAAAGATCATGTTAAACAAAAAGACAAATGCACAAATCATTTCTGAGAGCCCAACGGAGTTTCAACTCTCTGGGTGGAAGACTTCTTCGCCTCCATCCCCCTCCTTCCCCTTGTGCAGCTGTTCTTCTTTTAAAAGAAGTCGGACTTTCTGCTGGGGTGTATTCTAATTTTAATCATCCACTGTAAAAGGGGAGGTTAACAAAGAATTTCTGATTCTGACTTAATGATCCCTGGAATTAGATCTAATTCTATTAATGGGATATAAAGTGTTTTCAGGGGAGACCTGTGAGAAAACACTAGTTTTATTTGTTCTTTTATTTATTTTTGTTATTTTCTAATCAATCTTCCCAAGTGAGTATGCTATTGGGAAACACGTCCACCTCGGGGAGAAGGGCCTGACCTAGCTCACTCTACACACAGTAGCCCTGAGACCGCCTTTGTCACAATTCAATACCCAACTTCAAAAATCTACAATTAACTTTTGCTATTTCTAAGAGATTAAATTTTAAAAATTACAGAAAACTTTTCTAAGGTGCTGGGTGGGGAGACATAAGACTATGTGGTGGTCTTCACAATGTCTCATTAGGATATGGGTTATATATATATATAAAATATGTTATTCTGTATATCATTTTAGAAAAATAAAATGATGTCTCTAATATCTAGGAAGAGTGTAACTGATGTGTTGAGTGGGCAGACTTTTAAGAATTGGGCTATAGGATTATGTATGAAAGAACTTACAGTTTAGCCCAATTTAATTTTACTTTGCCAGGAAAATGACACTTCACTTCCTTTTTGCCTCACTTTTACTCACTAATCAAAAGTAATTTCATTTTAGTGATAATATCATTCTTGTTTGTACTTTGTTATTCACAAGTCCAGGCTCCTCTAATCTTTGGGGTCTGTAGCTGTTGGTTTGCTTTTCCTGGACTGCTTGGAAAATGATGGTTTGCAGTTCATCTGCTTTTAAAATCAATCACTAAATAAAAATGACAATAATGGCTGGAAGTGATGGTCACATGTGTTTAGAACTGTTGTTTATGGTGAAAAATGGGGCTTGTTCCCAGAACTGGAAATAATAATTTGCCTTGAAGAGGAGAGTGGAAGAAGAAACCCCTTTCTTTTCTGAGAGCTAATTCTACATTGTAGTTTTAAAATTATATTTGCAAGAAATGTGGAATAAGGGGGGTGGCAGTTAGATGTCATTATCCAGAAGAAAAAAAATGTTTGGAAGAGAGTTAACCTCACATACTTTTCACTTGAGATGTTTTAATTTATTGTGCAATATATACATAGATAAATCAAGCTGTGATGGGCTTCCAGTTGCACCGGACAGCTCAGGTCCCCTTAAATTACGGTCAGCCTCTTCAAAACATATATTTAAACAATAGAAATAAACTTCATTGGAATCTAGCAACCAATTTGGAAGCCATTGGAAGAGAAGACAATAAGACCTGATTACACGCAAGGATTCTCTGTGATGTGATATCCCCTTTGCCAAGTCATTTTGCCGTTTTATTTATTTAATTTCTTTTTTTTTTTTAAACAAACTTTCATTCATTTATGGTCTTCCGCAACCTGCTAATTTAACACTGGAGCGCGTTATTGCAGTGTTAGGAGGAGAGAAAGAGAGAGAGAAAACAACAATACTGCAATGATCCAAATGATACAGTAGAATTATAGCAATTATAGTTCTACTTGTGGAAGAAAACCTTGCTGAGATCAGGCAAACAAACTGAAGCCTTGTGAGGATAACAAGCATCGGGATTGACAGCCGGTGCTGGGAAGAGCCGGAGGGCACAAACAGAAATATTTGCTTCCCCCCAACCCCCCTTAACTTCAACCAGTCAAGGTTAACCTCCTCAAACGCTGCTTTCAGAGTCTTATCCACTTTAGGGTATGCATTTTATGCACAAATCAAGGTGTCTCCTCCTGGAAGTCTGGTAATAGGAGGAAATGTAACATAATCCGCTTGCCTAGAACTTCTCCCTCGCCTTCTCGGCCTCCTGCGTGCTCTCCACTTCCTACCCTGCCTCAGTTCTCCCCACGGCTGTTGGGATATGTCTGTGGACGGTGTATATTTGTTGATGTATTTTCAAAGAAACAGCCCGTGGAAAGGTCCAAAGGGACTGATAGAACTTGGATTTCCTGGGAAGACTCTGTCGCGTTTACTAATCCTTCCCTCTTCGCCGTGTCCTCCGCCTAAGCCTTGGGTTCCACAGTTAGGGCTTGGCTGGGAGAGGTTTGTTGGGAAGCAGCTTTTTGAAGCCTCCCGAGGACCACGGCCGAGCCCTCAAGGTATGGATGCGTGAGTGTGATGGCTATGTTAGGACAACTCCCCTTATTTACAAACTTCCTCACTTTCTGTTGCCCGTCAGTAGCCGGGGGAGGGGGTGGGGGAGAAAGAATTAGAGAGGAAAGAGAACCCCTCACCGCCACCACCATCAGCCATCCAGGCGGCAGCCGAGGCTTTTTCAAGCTTTGCTCCAAGCACAAAGCTGGACGAGATGGTCGCAGCCTCCTGTCTGCTCTCAGAAGAGGGGGCGTGTGTCCCCTCCCACGGGCGAGAAGCAGGTGGTTGGGCTCTGAGCTCTCACGGAGTTCCTCGGCGGGAGCTCCCCATCTTCTGCCGCCGCACCTATCCCTCCAGGTTTCCAGACCCGAGAGACAGGGAAACTTTACTGTGCCCTGTAATCACCACCATCTGCTTTCTCCTCTCCTCCGCCGGACTGCAGGACCCCGCCTACGGCCAGGGTCGAGGCGTCCCCGGTGCAGCGTTGACTCAGTAGCTGCTGCTCCGGGCGACCCTGGACGGGGTGGAGGTTGGGGGCGGGTGGGCACAGATTGGAGTTAGAGTAAGATGCAGCGGGCGACCCAACGCTTGTGTCAGTTCCCAGGCCGCGCGGACCCGAGCTGGGCTGTCGGCGTCCGCACCCCTAGCCTCCCCACCCCAGCCCCCTTTTCGGGCTCGGCTCAGAGCCACGGCCAGAGCGCGCCCCCTAGCGGGGGCTCCGAGTGGGCCGGGCTCTCCTGCTGCAACCTCTGGGGACTGAAGTTGGCAGATCCCAGTGATCCGGCAGGAATGAATGGGGGAAAAAACAAAAGCCTTGGAAACATTTCCAAGTGTTCAATAAAAGACCCATCTGTACCTTTCTTCTCCAGCGCGTTCGTGGTTAATGTCCCCCCATGCGCGCGAGAAGGGAGATAATTGCTGGGTGGATTCTTGCCGGCGAACCTCGGGAAACGCTGGACTGAGAAGTGAAATAATTGGGGGTGGGGCCAAGGCAAGCGTGCCGAGGATGCGACACCAGCCGGGAAGTCTGAATCCGCAGTCTCTGGGGTGTTCATGGAGGCCTGGCGGCCTGCGCCCTCAGATTCCTCAGTCCCCGGTGGTGGTGGTAGTGGTGGTGGTGGTGGCGGAGTATCGTCCGAAGGCAGCTACTCTGAGATTTCTCTGATTTGACATCGGCCTCTGTGGTACCTTCATATCACTCAAGGTCCCCTCCCATCTTCTGATTTGAGAATACCCCACTCTGTGATTCTAAGTTCCCTGAGCTCAGATTTTGGGGCTCCCATCTTCTGAAGCTAGGATTCTCCACTTTTTGACTAGATGATTCCCTACCTCCTCTCTCTGGGATTTCTCCATCTTCTGACTTGATGGCCTCCTGGGTCACCACCCTGCTCCAGCTCCCCCCAGGTATCCTCCTCTCCCCCTCCTTTCACTTCTCCTGCAACATTTAAATCTGGAAATCCTCAAATCCCAGCTTCCACTACTTCCGCTACCCATACATTATCTACTCCCTCTTGGTCTGGCCAGAAATTGAGAAAAGAGAAATGCAGGGTTCTTGTCCAACCCTCTTTCACTTGTTCAACCTGGAAATAATTGAATTTCCTTGAAGCCCTTACAACCTCTGGTTTAAAAAAAGTTAAAGACGAAGCTTTTACAAATGTAAAAAATTCCCAGTTCAAATCGATCCATAACTTACTTCTTTTGCACCGTGTGTGTTAATCTGAACTCATCAATCAGAAAAACAGAAATCGTGCTTCTAAAGACTTGCAGGATTTTAAAGTTATACCAAGGCCACCAAAACACTTACTAGGTAGGGCCTAGAAAGGAAGGATCAAAAATAGTAGTGACAACAGCTCCCAGAGTCCCTCATTTTGCGATATGTCTTGCTAATTGGGAAGTTCAACACGAGGCTTTCCCTGCCCATACAAGGCTGATATTTCAGAGCGGGAGGAGCAGATGGAAGGGGTCCTGTGGGAAGGGAGGTGTGGGTGTCCCTGTGTTTAATTAAGAGTTGTATTGTGTGGAAGGGAGGAGGAAAGATGCCGGGCTGCACTGCGCTCTGTTCCCTTCATCGCAAAATAACCTGCAAGTGGAAAGAAAGAAAGAAAGAAAGAAAGAAAGAAAGAAAGAAAGAAAGAAAGAAAGAAAGAGAGAGAGAGAGGGGAAGGAAGGAAGGAAAGAAGAAGGAAGGAAGGAAAGAAAAGAAAAGAAAGAAAGAAAGAAAGAAAGAAAGAAAGAAAGAAAGAAAGAAAGAAAGAGCGAGCTACTAAGATGGAGCCGGCTCTGGAATAGACACCATTAGAACCACAGTGTTTCTGGAATAAAGATATCTAATTTCCTGCCGCAAATCACTTCCCCGATCAGAAAACACAAACAGCTGAACAGAAGGGGTAAAAAATAGAGGAGGAGGACGAGGACGAGGACTAGCAAGAAAGGCCCCGGAATAAAAATAACTGCGCAAAAGGGCTTACATTCAACGCTCTGACAGGCGACTCCTCCAAACCTGGGCCAGTTCTATCCTCCTCCCAACGACCTCCACTCTGCTCCCGACTTTCCAGCCCACCCGGGATCTCTTTTGAGACACCCAGCATCTCTGAGGGAAGGGGGACGGTTCCCAGACTGAGACTGGGACAGCGACGGTGGCGGAGAACTGGAGCACTCACGGCCTATAGGGGCCTCGTGGGGCCGCTGAGGCCGGGCCTGTCCGGCACCGACGGCGTCACCTCCTCTTCTAACCGGGCACCCCGGGCAGGGCGCTCCTCAGGGCACGGCTTGCCCGAGGCGGCCTCGGTTTCCCCGTCTGGAAGGAGGTGCAGGAGCCCAGGGGCAGGGGAGCTCCGGGCGCCCTGCTGGGGCCGCGCTACTTAGGGACGTTGCGGCTGCGGCCCCGACGCCCCTTGTCAAATCGCCTCCTGGGTCTCGGCGAGCAAAGCCAAGACCCGACCCCCGGTGGCCCCAATGGCGCGGGTGAATGAGGACGCTGGACTTATGGGCGCCCGCGAGAGGGCGCGGGCCGGGAGGGCCTGGGAGGAGAGGCGCCGGGCTCTGCGTGGGGCTCGGGACCGAGGGGTCCCCAGGACGCACAGACTCGATCGCCCCTCAAAAATGACCGTGGTAGCAGGTGCAGGCCGAGAGTGGAGGCAGAAGGAGTGGGAGGAGGAGAGCAAATACATCTACTCAGATGCTAATGCACAGAAAGTGAGCCTTAGCTGTTTTTCTTTGGAGATTAAATGAAATCTCAAACGGATTTGTTTTTGAGTAGGAAATTGTAGATTTCTCACAATCGCATGAAATTTTGTGTTGCATGCCTCTAATCAACATCACATTCTTTGCCCCCACTTTAGGTTTTGCAGGTCTTAGTACAGCTCCTGGTACCCAGGAACATCTTTCCCGAACCAGAAAATTGCACTGTGGCTGTGGGAGTGTAGTAGGTACTTTTATTTGGGCAAATGGCACTTGATGTTTCATCCTCATGAGGTGAGCGCTGCCCCCATCCCTTATTTATCCTGCCCCCATCCCTTATTTATCCTGGCCCTATTCTTTTCCCTCAATTCTCCCATTACTGCTGTTGGGGCCATTTCATTGTTCATTACTCCTACGGTTTAAGGCTTGCAAAGGACTAAAAAGAAATTAAAAGCAATGTATTTTGCTTAGAGAATCCCAGAAAGGCTGGAAAGAAAGGCGATTGAAACCCACGGTTCAAGTGAAATTTAGACATAGGAGTGATTTTTACGTATTTCTTTTCATGGATAATAGAGAGTTGGCGTTATCTGTCACTGTACGTTCTACCTAATAAATAGCTGCAAGACTATAATCTAACAGGTGTAAAATTTCCCTTTTCTGACAAATGAAGAGACCACCAACAGTGCAAATAGAAAATGCTGTTGTTGACAATCTCTCACACTGTGGAGCCGATTCTAAGCTAGCTTGCTTTCTCTCTTTCTTTTCTTTTCCTTTTCTTTCTTTCTTCCTTTCCTTCTTCCTTCCTTCCTTCCTTTTTTCTTTCTTTCTTTCTTTCTTTCTTTCTTTCTTTCTTTCTTTCTTTCTTTCTTTCTTTCTTTCCTTTCTTCCTTCTTTCTTTCTTTCTCTCTCTCTCTCTCTCTCCTTCCTTCCTTCCTTCCTTCCTTCCTTCCTTCCTTCCTTCCTTCCTCCCTCATGCAGGCCTGGCTTTTGGGGTATGGTGGTGTGTACCCCACACAGAGAATTGTAAACAAAGATAGGCTGATTTAATTTCTGCCCCCCCCGCCACACCCCACAAAAATATTGAGGAGGGATTTTTTGCTCTCTGCCAACTGAAAAAGGGACTGATCATCAGAGAAAATGCCTGTCCTTTCTTTCACTCATTCTCTTGATCTCCTCCAAAAATATGGCCTATTTAGTTATTAGGAATCATAGATTGGGAAAAGAAAAAGAACAGAGAGGGCTGTTCCAAGTTCCATTCCCTGGGAGGTCCCACTTCCATCTGGCATATGTTGAGTCCTGTTTTCCTCTCAAAGGGGGCCTTGTTTATGGAGATTTTCTCTGCATTCATTTGTTCCCAGCCATCTCTTCAACAGCTATCCCCCCACCTTCCAGGATCCCGTTGGTGAGGCTTGGTTCCCACTGCATGGAAAGCAAAAATATCTCACCCAGAAATGTCTTGTCAAAGACAGAGAGGGAAACCGGCCCAGGCAGTGCTGCCCTTGCATGTCATCATGGACCGATTTCTTACC
The DNA here is from genome assembly GCF_000951045.1 of Mandrillus leucophaeus. Taxonomy (NCBI): domain Eukaryota; kingdom Metazoa; phylum Chordata; class Mammalia; order Primates; family Cercopithecidae; genus Mandrillus; species Mandrillus leucophaeus. Next base: position 94,799 of record NW_012101836.1, on the reverse strand, counting down.
TGCTTCGCCTCACCTTCTTTCGCTCTTCTTCAGCTTCTGGGTTGAAGCATTTTGATGTTATTTATACGAAGGAAATGACATTAGAGTAACCTTTTTATTGCATTACACTAAAGGGAGATTGAACTATAACTTTGAAAATTGTGACATTCCAATGAGAGCTATATTAAATTGCTTAAAAACATTTCGAAGGCATCATTGGTATTGTCTGTAGTGGTAAGTGAAACAAAAGATTTCACAGCATGTCGGGCTTATTACAAACTATGCTCACATTTAAGTCTTTAAGCTATTAAATAGAAGAGAGGAGAAAGAGGATGGTGAAATAGTATCAGAGTGGGATGGAAGAGAGAGACAGAAGATGCCTTGGAGGAGACAATCCTGAGAATAGAAGGTGGCACAGATTGAGCGCTTACTCTTTGCCAGTACTTAAAATGTGTTTCCTGGCCAGGTGTGGTGGCTCATGCCTGTAATCCCAGCACTTTGGGAGGCCGAGGTGGGTGGATCACTTGAGGTCAGGAGTTTGAGACCAGCCTGGTCAACATGGTGAAACCTTGTGTCTCTACTAAAAATACAAAAAAATTAGCTGGGCATTGTGGCACACACCTATAATCCCAGCTACTCAGGAGGCTGAGGTGAGAGAATTGCTTGAACCCAGGAGGCGGAGGTTGCAGTGAGCCGAGATCGCGCCACTGCACTCCGGGCTGGGTGATACAGCAAGACTCTGTCTCAAAAAAAAAAAAAAAAAAAAAGTTTCCTTCATATAAAGAACACCAAAATGCTAGACTGCAGTTCTAAGTGCTTTTCACATGGATCAACTTATTAGAATCCCTCTTTTACAGATGAGAAAATCAAGGCACAGAGAGGGTGTCCAACTCAGCCTGATTTTCCCAGGATTTGCCTGGTTTTCCAACTGAAAGTCCTGTATCCTGGGAAATTCCTCAATCCCAGGCAAACTGCGATGGTTGCTCACCTGAGGCACAGGGAGAAGCAGTTTGCCCAAGGTCGCAGAGGTGGAGCCAGCATGGGAATGAGCTAGGCAGTCTGACCCTGGAATCTACTGCTCTTATCCTCTGTAAATCTCACCCATTTTTACAGAATGAGTAACTTGGGGCATTAGAGAGAGATGAACTGACTTGTCCGCAGTCACACAGCTTGCTAGTAGTGGGTGGACGACTACAATTTGGGACTAACAAAGCACACCTCCTTTCTACTCTCAGCTACCTTCTGAAAGAGGTTTTATAGAAAAGAAAGCAGCTTTAAAAAAAAAGATAGAAGTAAGGAGCTAAATAAATAAATATAGCCAAGAAAAAGACATCTACCGTATTGAGAAACATCACGACCTGGCAGTATTAGAATATGTAGCAAAAGGGGGTCACCTATATTGTAAACACAATTTATAATGAAAGACAATTTCAAAATTGCAATAAGTACACAAAGAAAATAATTATATGGCACATGTGGCCATTAGGCAGGGAACATTTTAACTTCCTAAAGCATTTGGTGTATTGTTCTGATTCCATTATTGTTCACTAATGATGGTCATTGTTCCACCTCACGTCATCCTCAAAACTGGCAGCCCCCTGCAGTGGACATTGTTTCCAAACAGCTTCTCTAGGACACTTCGGACAAACCTGCAAGAACTGATTATGTTCTATGCATGGAGTTGGTAAGCAGGTTGTAGCTGGGCATTGGCCAGGGAAGAAGGCATTCTCACTTGGAACACAGCTCATTGTAAAAATGCAGTTTGACATCAATAAAAATAATCACTATTTGTTGTATTTCTTATAATTATAGGTCATCTCTTGGTGAGGCTCTGCAGTTCGTAAAGTGGCGATTTGGCCTCTGTCATGCTGACGCTGGAGGCAACCAGGCCCCAGAGCCTCTCCTGGCGGGCATCCTGAACGCCAGAAGCTTAGGCACAACTTCAGGGAAGAAAACATTTTGGAAATGATGAGAAAACTGTGAGGGAGTTGCAACGGTAAACAGCAAATGTGCTAAAGACCAGAGACTTATGCAGAGCTAAAAGAGGGCAGGTGGAGCTGTTCTCAGTTTTTTACATGTGAAGAAAACATTGGGCTGACTCCATTCTGATTCTGCAGAGCTAAAATGTGCCTTCACGACTGTTGTTGTTTTATTTAACACAAGCACCTGGGGCTGCGTGAGGATCAGGGCTTGATGAGCCAAAGGATTCTGAGAAAAAAGGTGAACAGCTGTGGTTCTTGTCAAACACAAACTCTTAATCGTTGCTTAATCATTCCCCCATATTAGACATTTGTGTTATTTTAATTGTTTTGCTATCGCAAACAGCATTGTAATGAAAACCTTTGTGCACCTAACTTATTCTTTTGCATTGTTTCCTTTACATAATTTCCTAAGAGTGGGATTACTGATTAAAGACTATGAACATTTTAGTCTCTTGAAATATTGCCAAAAATGTCTCCAACTGGTTGAACCAATTGACACTACCTTCATATGAATGTACCAATTTTGCTACAACCTTGCCAGCATTATGTATTACAGCTTATGTATTTTGCTACAACTTTGCCAGCATTATGTATTACCCTGCCACCCCCGCCTCAAAATATGGTGATTTAAATAATTCTATACTTGAATCTAGTTCTCCTAACTCTATGCTCAGTATCTTCCCCCTCACTCCAGCATCTCTCTCTCTTGCCCGTCTGAATGACTTGAACTAAGATGACAAGAATACATGAGAAGAAAGGTAATCCTGGTTGGACACAGTGGCTTATACCTGTAAGGTGGGTGGATCACCTGAGGTCAGGAGTTCGAGACCATCCTGGTTAATATGGTGAAACCCCATCTCTACTAAAAATATAAAAAATTAGCCAGGTGTGGTGGTGGGCGCCTGTGATCCCAGCTACTAAGGAGGCTGAGGCAGGAGAATCACTTGAACTTGGGAGGTGGAGGTTGCAGTGAGCCAAGATCGTGCCACTGCACTCCAGCCTGGGCAATAAGAGCAAAATTCCATCTCAAAATAAATAAATAAATTAATTAATTAAATTAAATAAAAAAGAGGAAAAAAAGGAAAAAAGAAAGAAAGGTAATCCTAAAGCAGTGCACATCTGCCATGCTTGGCAAGATTTGTGAAGGCATCTGTAACAGAATGTGCAGTGTGTGAGGGCCTGGGCTCTGGAATCAATGGGACAGGGCTTCGAGCCCATTCTTTCTACTTCTGGCTCAGTAGCCATGGGCAATCAAATTAACCTTACTTTCTTCACCTGAAAATTGAAGATGATAAAAGTACCTGCCGCACTGTGCTGCACTATAGATGCTACATAAAAGTTAGCTTACATTGTGTGACACATGAACACTGAAATGCACATTATTTTACATGCTTTTTTTTTTTTCTTTTTTTTTTTGGTTGAGACAGAGTCTTGCTCTGTCACCCAGGCTGGAGTGCAGTGGCATGATCTCAGCTCACTGCAACCTCCGCCTCCTGGGCTCAAGTGATTCTCCTACCTCAGCCTCCTGAGTAGCAGGGACTACAGGTGTACCCCACCACACGCGGCTAATTTTTGTATTTTTAGTAGAGATGGGTTTCCACCATGTTGGCCGGTCTGGTCTTGAACTCCTGATCTCAGGTGATCCGCCCGGCTTGGCCTCCCAAAGTGCTGGGATTACAGGTGTGAGCCACGGCACCTGGCCTTATTTTGCTTACATTTTTGAATACCTGTAAAATTATTTTTATAGAATATTGACTCAGGACTGGAATTGCTCCATTGAAAGGTATGCATAGTAACTATAGATATTGACAAAATGTCCTTTAAAAAGCCTATTTCGGCCGGGCGTGGTGGGTCAAGCCTGTGGTCCCAGCACTTTGGGAGGCCAAGACGGGCGGATCACGAGGTCAGAAGATCGAGACCATCCTGGCTAACACGGTGAAACCCCG
>NW_012101836.1:76965-90187 GCF_000951045.1 Mandrillus leucophaeus | reverse complement strand
TTATTATTATTATTATTATGTTAGACAGGGGATAACTCTTGTCACCCAGGCTGCAGGGCAGTGGCGTAATCATGGCTCACTGCAGTCTTGACCTCCTGGGCTCAGGTAATCTTCCCACCTCAGCCTCCCGAGTAGCTGGGACTACAGGCACATGCCACCACGCCCGGCTAATTTCTCGTATATTTTTGTAGAGACGGGGTTTTGCCATGTTACCCAGGCTGGTCTCAAACTCCCCAGCTCAAGCGATCTCCCCTCCTCTGCCTCCCAAAGTGTTGGGATTACAGGCATGAGCCACTGCAGCTGGCAACACTTATTATTTTTATGTGCATTTCTTTCATTATTAATGAGGTCAAGCATTTTTTTATGTGACAATTGGTCAATTGTATTTCCTGTTCTATGACTCATCTGTTCTCAATTGCTTACTAATGTGCAAATTATTTTACCCACGGGCGGTATGTCTTAAAAGTTTGCTAGAGCTTTATAAAAAGCTGGCATGAGAATCACTGTGAGATTACCATTAGTTTTACTCTGATTTCCTTTAGCTTCTAAGCATAATGGCCAGTGTTTATTTTCATGCGTTTTCATGAGTTTATTTCATGAGCTGAAAGACCACATTTCTTGGCCTCCCTTTCAGGAAGGAGTGGCCAATTTAACTAAATTCTGGAGGAGGACACGTTTTGTGTGGTGTTTCCAGGAAGTCATCTTAAAAGAGAGGAGTTTTATAGACCAACGTCCCTCTCTTAGTCTTCTCGATGGTTTGTCTTGAAGGGATGTGAGACAAAGACTGCTAATTGCATCCAAATATCCATCCTTCTGGTGGTGGGTTAAAGAGACTGCAAATTTTGTGTCACTCCCGGCTGCTGCTGGTACTGGGGCCCAAGGAGGCATATGCCCGAGTGGGGCCGCCTGACCAAGGGAGCGACAGACACGACACCCATGGACGCCTCAGCCGCTTGGGGCCCGCATGGACCCCCTCCTTCAGTGTAGAATGAACCAAGGGGACTCAAACCCAGCAGCTATTCCACATGCGGCGGAAGACATTCAAGGAGATGACAGACGGATATCTCAGCACGACAGACTTGTTTTGGACTGTAAAGACAAAGAGCCTGATGTACGATTTGTGGGAGGCTCCATGGTGCAGTTAATGCAGCCATATGAGACATGGCGAGAGCTTTTTTTCCCCACTTCAAGCACTGAATTTTGGAACTGGGGGAGATACAACAAGACATGTTTTGTGGAGATTAAAGAATGGAGAACTGGGGAATATTAAGCCTAAGGTCATTGTTGTCTGGGTGGGAAGAAACAACCATGAAAATGAAGCAGAAGAGGTAGCAAGTGGTATGGTGGCCATGGTACAACTTATCAACACAAGGCAGCCACAGGCCAAAATCATTGTATTTGATCTGTTACCTCAAAGTGAGAAACCCAACCCTTTGAGGCAAAAGAACGCCAAGGTGAACCAACTCCTCAAGATTTCGCTGCTGAAACTTACCAACGTGCAGCTCCTGGATACTGACAGGGGTTTCGTGCACTCCAACCATGCCATCTCCTGCCACGACATGTTTGATTTTCTGCATTTGACAGGAGGGGGCTACTCAAAGGTCTGCAAACCCCTGCGTGAACTGATCATGCAGTTGTTGGAGGAAACACCTGAGGAGAAACAAACCACTATTGCCTGACTGGCTCCCATCAGTGTCAACAGCATCTCAGTTTCCTCAGATCAGTTATATCACCCCCGGCGCTCCAGAATCCTTCTCTTTCTTAAGGCACTTTGCATTGCAGAATGTTCCTGGATGTTCATATCTCGTGTTTGAAGGGGAGGAGGGATTTAAACTGGTCCTGTACATAGAAGGTTTGTTTGACAGAGGAGAAAAGTTAGCCAAGGAAGATGGTTGTTTCAATTCATTTGAAACCAGAAGGGGACTTTTTAGTTGTATGTGTAACATGTTCTTTGAATTATCACTATTTTCCTAGGACAACATCAAGCCTAAATACTGAACAATATGAGGATTCTTTTCTTGGCCTTTCTTGGATTATGTCATATCTAATAATTTTCAGAATCATACCTACTTGGCTTTAAAACATGTTTTTTTCCAATTTTTTAAGATTCATAATTTAGTCTTTGGTTTTTATGTTGCTTAGATTCATATGCATATTTAATATTTTCTTTCTTTTTCTTTTTTTTTTTTAACAACTGGTAATCAATTTATTAAAATAGTTGACTTAAGCATCTGCAATGGTGACTTCCACCTCAACTCCTGGCTCAATACTGATGGAAGTGATCTGCTTAACAATCTCAGAAGGACTGTGCAAGTCAGTGAGTGGCTTGTGGATTCTCATCTGGAAACGATCCCATGTCTTAGAACCTTCACCACAAGGAGTTTTTCTTGTAGTGATTCTCAAAGTCTTGGTAGGCATTCGAACTGGTCCTTTCACTTTCAAGTTCTTTTCCTTCGCGCCTCTGATCAAGTCAGCACACACCTTTTCCAGGGATTTAACGTTGCGGCTCGTTAGGGTGATTCGAATTCGGTGAATCGCCACCTCCGGCTCCACGGGTGTTTTTCCGGTATCCTTAAAAGCCATGGCTGCTGCGCGGCTTTCTGACCGACTTGTTCCTCGGCGAGAGCGAACAGCGGTGAGTCAGGGGCAGGAGCACGACCGAGTCTTCCTCAAAAAGCTTTTTTTTTTTTTTAAGATGGAGTCTTGCTCTGTAGCCAGGCTGGAGTGAAGTGGCCCTATCTCAGCTCATTGCAACCTCCGCCTCCCAGCTTCAGGCGATTCTCTGCCTCAGCCTCCTGAGTAGCTGGGACTACAGGCACCCACCACCACGCCTGGCTAATTTTTGTATTTTTAGTAGAGGCAGGGTTTCACCATCTTGGTCAGGCTGGTCTCGAACTCCTGACCTCGTGATCCACCCACCTCGGCCTCCCAGAGTGAGCTACCATGCCTGGCTGAATATTTTCTTAACATGCAGCGTCAGGTTGAACATGCTTGTCATTCAAATGTGGAAGATGCTATGGTTACAAGTGAATTTATTCCGCTTTCTTAATCTTTCCCGTGCTTAGCAGTGAAAAACAGGTTTTGCCCCAGTAGGGGGACTCTTTGGAGAATATTATTTTTATGCTTCTGAATATCATGTCTATAATGGACCTGTCCATGCAGCGTTTCCTCCCTTTTCCCCCTCATCCCCTCTTTTTTCTTTTTTTGGTCCTTGTTGACATCACAAGCTTTTAACACATTTTTGACCTAGGAACCCTGTTGCTGGAAGTATAGTCTCCAGCCAGCTACTCTTATGACAGTACTGCTAGAGAACTCATTCTTGTGTGGTATTCTGTGTTATGGAGTCTGTGTATTGCTATTCATATTCAGAGTTCTGGTTTGTTTTGTTTTTCCCTTAAAACCTGTTACAGTTTTTGTTGTTGTTGTTGTTGAGGGGGGACTCAGAACTGTTTCCATTCCATAGCACCTGACATTATTTCAAGTTTTATAATATCTTAAGGTGTATATTCTATTTTGTTTTATTTATTATTTATTTTTTGAGATGGAGTCTCGCTCTGTCGCCCAGGCTAGAGTGTGGTGGTACGATTTCGGCTCACTGCAACCTCTGCCTCCCGGGAGCAAGCAATTCTCCTCCCTCAGCCTCCCGAGCAGCTGGGATTACAGGCGCCTGCCACCACACCCAGCTAATTTTTGTATTTTTAGTACAGACAGGGTTTCACCATATTGGCCAGGTTGGTCTCAAACTCCTGAGCTCAGGTGATCTACCTGCCTCAGCGTCCCAAAGTGCTGGGATTACAGGCGTGAACCACCGCGCCTGGCCTGTATATTTTTTTATTGGCTTAGTTTTTAAATTATCATCCAAAAAATTTTCAGCCTTTTTCCATGGGGAAACAAGTGAAGCCACTCCTCAGCATAGACTGCCTTTATCCCGTCCTTTTAGTAAAAAAGAACTAGGTTTGTTTCACTTGTAAGGTGTCTCATTAATGTACTTCATCTGAGAATTTGTTTTAAGAGCACTCTTTATAATCTTGATGTTTGAGCTATAAGAACTGCCATTTTTAAAAAAATAATGGGATAATAGGTGGTTTATTCAGTATACCTAATGAATATGTACAAACTGGATCTACAGATATTTTGAACTGAACCAGGTGGATATTGAAGTAACCCATCAAAATATGCTCTGCAGTGATTCTGCTTAATGTTCTAATTCAGTAACAAATGTTTTATGTTCTACTGGAAAGGCAAATGGCAGTGCTTTTGTGTGTTGGAGGAGGGGTTACTGATTTGTGCTAAGACCCACTTCTGATTGTGAGGGATAGAACTTGAGCTCAATTTTTTCTTTTTCTAAATTTTTTTTTGAGATGGAGTCTGGCTCAGTTGCCCAGGCTGGAGTACAGTGGCGAGATCTCAGCTCACTGCAAGCTCCGCCTCCCTGGTTCACGCCATTCTCCTTCCTCAGCTTTCCGAGTAGCTGGGACTACCCAGCTAATTTTTTTGTATTTTTAGTGGAGATGGGGTTTCACCGTGTTAGCTAGGATGGTCTTGATCTCCTGACCTTGTGATCTGCCTGCCTGGGCCTCCCAAAGTGCTGGGATTACAGGCATCAGCCACCGCACCCGGCCTGACTTGGGCTCATTTTTTCTTGTGAAGTCTCTTTCTATATATTTTTTTGTTTTATTCTTTTTTTAAAAATATATTTTTTTGGGCAACAGGGTGAGACTTCATCTCAAAAAAACACTGTTTTGAATGTATCATGTCTTCATTAACAACAGAAAATTCACATGTTGTATACTAAACTTGTTTATGTATTAAAAATTTCCTTTTTATTTTTAGTAGCCCAGGTTATTGAGTTTTTCATGAGAGATTTTTTTTCTTAGCTGAGGTATAGTTGTATAGGAAGAAGAATTAAGCTAGATTTTTGTGTGTGGAAAAACAGTTTTCTTTTTTTTCTTTTCTTTTTTTTTTTTTTTTTTTTTTTTTTTTTGAGACAAAGTTTCACTCTTGTTGCCCAGGCTGGAGTGCAATGGCACTATCTCAGCTCACTGCAACTTCTGCCTCCCTGGTTCAAGCAATTCTAGTGCCTCAGCCTCCCGAGTAGCTAGGATTACAGGTGCACGCCACCACACCCGGCTAATTTTTGTATTTTTAGTAGAGACTGGGTTTTGCCATGTTGGTCGGGCTGGTCTCGAACTCCTTACCTCAGGTGATCCACCCGCCTCGGCCTCCCAAACTGCTGGGATTACAGGCATGAGCCACCGTGCCTGGCTGGAATGACAGTTTTCTATCCAGGTCTTTTTCTGTTTGTCAGAAGGTGGGAGTATGATCCAAATAAATCCATTAGGTTGCTCCTGCAGCATGTGCTTTTAGCTTCTCTCTTGAACGAGAATCCCATATCCCTGGCCTTCAGCTCCTTTGCTCATGTGTATAAACCTCAGATGTTTCTACATTTTATATCTATCAGAGCTATTAAGCAATAGTATTTGAACCACTAGCCGTTTAAATAAAATTCTGCCCCATTACTCACATGCAGATATTGAGTTCACTTTCATTTTTTGCCAGATTTCTTTGCACTACTTTAAGCAAAAATAGTTAATCTATTTTTCTTTTATTGACATCCCAGTTTGCTTCAGTGACAGAACTTACTGCTTAGTCTTTGTACTTTAAAAGAAATCTATAAATTTAATGCACTGTCCAAGTGAAATGTCCTAGTTGTCATTGTGATTAAGGGGCCAACTTTCCAGGCAGCTAGCAGAGATACGATTCTCTTCCTCTCCCAGTACATTTTTATTCCTTCACCCACGCATTCCTGCTACACTAGATGGCAGCCAATGATGGAACTATAAAGATGTCTGTGTTCGTATCTCGAACATGGCAGCTTGAAGATGTACTGCCAAGGGTGACCTAGGGCAGGTTGTCTTCCAGTGCGTGCATTCTAGATTGCCATAGACCGTGCTCTGGCTACTACCCTGGGTCTACTTGGGCTGTCAAGGGCATCTGCCTAAACCAGAATCTTTGGTCCAAAACCTTAACCCAACAAAATAAATCTTGAGTAGCTCATGCCTGGCTCTTAGGAATTTTGTTTCTTTGTTAAAAAAAGAAAAAAAAAAAAAAAAAATAGGCGGCCAGGCATGGTGGCTCATGCCTGTAATCCAAGCACTTTGGGTGGCCGAGGCGGGCAGATCACGAGGTCAGGAGTTCGAGACCAGCCTGGCCAACAAGGTGAAACCCCATCACTACTAAAAATACAAAAATTAGCTGGGCGTTGTGATGGGCAACTGTAATCCCAGCTACTTGGGAGTCTGAGGCAGGAGAATCTCTTGAACCCAGGAGGCGGAGGTTGTAGTGATCTGAGATTGCACCACTGCACTCCAGCCTGGGTGACAGAGCAAGACTCCATCTCGGGGGAAAAAAACCCAAAAAGTCCAACTTACTTTCTTTTTATTTTATTTTTTTAACCTAGTCACTGTTTACAGTTGAATGCTAAAGCCCGAAATATTGTCTGTGCTGTGGTGTATGAGCATTGCCAATTTTATATTTATTGCAGTGAAGAAGAAACTAAAAATATATGAAAATGAGGAGCTCATTTTCCAGTGTCATTGGAAAATGTCCAAGCTCCTAAATCTGTGTGGGTTCATATGGGAGAAGTGAGTTAGGGGCCTCTTGAAAGGAGGCTTTTTGGAGAGGGGTCCCCCAGGCTTCTCCTTGGTGTTCCTGCTTGGGGATCACTGCTGCTAGCTGACTGGGCCTCCCCAGTGGAAGTTTGTGATTTTGCTTTGACAAAGTTTCATTGACTAGTAAAACTCATTCTGTTTTAGTGTGTATTTCAAAAGAAATGTAGACATTTTGCTCAAAAAAATTTTGTGTCACTCCCCTCATAGAGAAGTGAAGTTTATTTCTCCTTCCCCTTGAATTTGGACTGGCCCTGTGACTGCTTTGACCGGTAGAGGGTGGTGAAGTGACACTTTGCCTAAGCTTTGAGAAGGCCTGGAAGACTCTGCTTTGTGGTTTTGGACGCTCAGTGGGAGAGAGGTCACATGGAGAGAATGTGTGGAGAGGAGAGGCCATGAGATCATAACAAGGAAGAGACAGGTCCAAGCATATCAGTTGACTGCCAACTGCATGAGACCCCAAGTGAGGCCAGCCTAAGAACTGCCCAACTGAGCCCACTCAACCCACAGATTTATGAAAGATAATAATATGGTTATTGCTGTATTAGTTATTCTTGGTTGCTATTATTTTAAGCCACTAAGTTTTAGGGTGGTTCACTAGGCAGCAATAGATAATCAAAACACTCCCTATATCCTTTAGTAAGCAAACCCTAATTTTTATCTGGGTATGTGCAGCTGAAAGATCACATTTTTTGGCCTCCCTTTTGGGAAGGAGTGGCCAATTTAACTAATTCTGGAGAAGGACACGTTTTTTGTGGTGTTTCCAGGAAGTCATCTTAAAAGAGAGGAGGCAGGCCCTTTTCTGCATTCCTCAAATTTGCTGCCTGGAATAGATGTAATGGCTGGAGCCAGGAACCATGAAGACAAGAACCACATCCTAGGGATGGCAGAGTGGCTGGCTGGAAGGTACCTGGATCTCTGACGATCTTAGAGAGCTATCATACTCCAGCCCTGAACCTACTATTTCTACACATATTTTATATGAAAGGGAAATAATCTCTTTTCTGATTGAAGCCACTGTCTTTTTGTTTTGTTTTGTTTTGTTTTCTATTCTTTGTAGCTGAACCTAATCCTCAGAGACATAGGACAAGACCAAATACCATTATGAAGCATGTTGCCTTGCCTTTGCAACAGGGGCTTATGTACAATAATTCATTTGTCTACTTTATGGGAACCCTTCATCTGGATACAATGGTGAACAAAATCAGACATAGCCCCTAAGACATGATTAGCTTACAGTTAGTCAAATCATCACAGAGTAAATGGAAAACTGTAACTGTCACAAGCCTTTAACAGACAAGCTCATGGTGTCAGCATAGCCCATAATATGGCCTTTGCTGAATCAAGGGAGACAGGGTCAGGAAGTGATATTTGAGCTGATGTCTGAAAAGTAGGCTGGAGTTAACTCTGTGATGAGGATAGGGAAGAGCGTTGCAGGTGGAGGTGACAGCACAGCGGTTCTGCGGTAGGAGAGAGCATGGTAAATACAATGGACAGAAAGATGATGTAGCTAGAGTTGGGAGAATGAGGTGAGTTTGGTATGCATGAGGCCAGAGAGGGTTGCAGATGGGAGAATGAGTAGGTTGTTTTTGTGAGTCTGGTCAATGTTTTAAAAGCATTGAAAAACCATTGAGCGTTCTAAGCTGTCAAATGGCAGTGGTCTAAAGGGGAGAAGATAGTAGTGCGGGAGATGGAGAGAAGTCAAAAGATTCAAGAGCTATTTCTCACTCATACTTTTGTGCTTGGATTCCTGATTTTGGTTTTTCTTTGTTATTAAGAGGTTGAACTGAATTAACTCCTTAATTTTTGGTGAAACCAGGCATATTTGTTAGGATATAGATTGGACTGTATGCAAGTCAGTGACAACAGTGGTTTAAACAAGTTGGAAGCTTATTTCACTTTCATATTGATGTTGGTGTTTCATACAGATGATATGGTGGCTCTACTCCAAGAAGTCATAGTGATCCCAGGATCTTTCTGTCTCTTTGTTGCTTTTTTGTCCCTAGGGTGTTGCCTTCATCTGCATGACCCGACTTAGTGCATGTCAACATTCCATCCCTGGAACGGGAGAGAAAGGGAGAGGTCACCTCTCTTCTCTTTTTGGGTATGGTTTAGCAGTTGCACACATTGCTCTTTATCATATCTCAATGAACAGAACTTAGATACATTGTCACATCTAGATGCAAAAAAGGTTTAGAACTGTAGTATTTATTCTGTACAGGCATGTGCCTGGCTAGAACTTTAGAGAGTGACTATTATAGATAATCAGACGGAAATCTACACCTGTGGACCAAATCCAACTATGCCCACTTATTTGTATGGTCTATGGCCGCTTTTGCACTACAAGGGCCCTTGGTTCACCAGCACATGGACAGTTTGGGGGCCAAAAGGATCTCTGGTACCCTAGTGTGTGGGCTGGTTGGTGGCTGGACAGTTCCCCCAGGTCACCAACACAAGGAACTGACTGTGGGACTGATGGTGGCTGAAAGGGCCCTGGAGAAACAGTGTGAGGGCAAATGATTGTTGATAGAGCTCTAGATTCCACAGCAAGTGGGCAGGCTACTGCCCTGAGTAACCTCACTCCTCCATGACCCCAGTATGTTGTCAGGCTGGTGACTGAAAGGGACCTCTGATCATAATTCCTTGGCAGGCTGGGGGCTGGTAGGACCATTGGAACCTTGGCACGCAAGCTGGCTACTGTCTGGAAGGTCCCTTCCCTGCCACTAGAGCACCAGTGCAAGAGACTGACAGTGGCTCTTCATTCCACAGAATGAAGGCAGGCTGATGAATGGAAGGACCTTCAGTTCTTCAGCACATGTGTAGGTAGGGGGCCTGAAGGACAAAGGGAACTGTGACCTGTGGGTGGGCTAGGGACTGGAAGGACCCCATGGCACTAGAGCAAAGCCAGTTGGTGGCTGGAAAGGGCCCCTGGGGCACCAGAACACTGGAAGGATGGTGGCTGAAAGGGCACTAGACTCTACTGCTTGTGGGCAAGTTGATGACGAATGGCCTCCTGTTCCCTGGCCTGCAGGCAGGCTGGGGGATAAAATGATTCCTAGAACCTTAGTGAGTGGGCAAGTTGGTGACAAGGGCCACTGGGACACGGTCCCAAGGAAAGAATGGTGAAAAAGAGCCTAAAGGGGCTCTTGTTTCCACAACACTCAGGCCACAAGAGGTCAGAAGGGTCTTCAGTTTCCCAGGTGAACACAGGCTGAAGCCTAGAAGGACTGACTGCTACATGGCACCTGGGCAGGCTGGTGGCTGAAAGGGCTCCAAGGACACTAGTTCATGTGCAGGCTGGTGACCCTAAGGGTCTCCAATCCAGTTCCCTAGCTCACAAGCAACTGGGTGATCTGAAGGGCCTTCTTTACACTGGTACTCTAGAAGGACACTGGCCGAATGGGCCCTGGCTTACTACTGCACATGAGCATGCTGAGAAATTGAAGGACTGGCAGAACCCTGTTGTGTGGACAGGCAGGTGGCTGGAAGGAGCCCGGAGCATCATCGTGCAAGATGGTGGTTTAAAGTCCTCACTTTCCCAGCAGGCAAGCAGCCTGTGGCCAGAAGGCAACTCTGCTTTCCATCATGCAAGAGCTGTAAGAAAACAAAAAGGCTTTCATCAATACAGTATGTGGGCAAGAGAACTTCTGGATGGTCCTCTGTTCCCCAACATGCATGGAATCTGGAGGGCCAAAATAACCTGTAGAACTCTCGCTGAGAGTCAGGTTAGGAACCGGAAATCCCTCCAGGATATCAGGGTGTGGGAAACAGTCGCCAAAAGGCATCTGTCTTACACAGTGCCTGGAGACCTGGGGGCGGGTCTTAGAGTTCCTCGGTCCACCATAGGTTGGGGCCCTGAAGGATCCACTGGTGCGTGGATTTCAGGATGGCTGGTGCTCAGAAGGACCTCCAATCCAGTTATCCTGCAGCTGATTAGCTGGTAGTCGGAAGGGTCCTTGATACACCCGCATGAAGAATGGAAAGAAGGATGGTCGCTGAGAGGGCTCTCACTTCCACAGTACACCTACAGCCTGAGACCAGAAGGGTCCTCAGCTCTGTGCTGAGTGAGGCCCATATAGGGGCCCAAAAAGCTCTCATTTCCACAGTAAGCGGCTCACTGACGGCCGTTTTACCCTCTGTTTCCCAGCAAGTAAAGCAAGGCGGGGAGGGGGTTAGTGTGGTATTGAAATGACCCACGGAACCTTAGCAAGTGGCCAGATTTCTGACAGGAAGACCCCTTGGGGGCACCAGAACGTAGGCAGGATGGAGCCCGTTTGGTGGCCAAAAGGCGCTTTCATTTCCAAAGCACACTGGCCGGCTGATGACTGGTTGGTGCTTGGTTCCCCAGTCCCAGTAGGGTTGGGGGCTAAAATGACCCATGGAACTCTAGTGGATGGGCATTTTTCTGACCGGAACCCCCTTCCCCGCCCCACCACTGTGAACCAGCGAGGGAGAAGTATGGTGGCCCAAAGGAGTCTCCTGCCCACGGTAAACCTGAGATCTGAGGCCAGCCAGGCCCTCAGCTCCCCACCACGCGAGGCCCATATGGTAGTCAAAAAGGCTCTCATTTCCACAGGGCGTGTCCCCAGTGACGGTTGGCGCTTTCCTTCTCAGCATGCATGTAGGCCAGGGGTCGAAATCACCAAGGGAACATTCAGTGGCGGCCAGGTTTCTGATGGGGAGGTCCCCTGGGACACTAGCATTTAGAAAAAGGGTGGCTGAGAAACCTCTCACTTGCACAGCACACAGGTAGGAAGGACTACAAGGGCCCTCGACTCTCCACGGTACAAAGGCCATAAGGTGGTCCAAAGTGCTCTTATTTCCACAGCAGGTTGAAGACCGATGGCTGGTTGACTTTTTTTTTTTGAAACAGAATCTTGCTCTGTCACCCAGGCTAGAGTGCAATGGCACTCTCAGATCACTGCAACTTCTGCCTTCTGGATTCAAGCGGTTCTCCTGCCTCAGCCTCCTGAGTAGCTGGGATTACAGGCGTGAGCCACCATGGGGGTGTGCGCCACCATCCCTGGCTAATTTTTGTATTTTTAGTAGAGACGGGATTTCACCTTGTTGGTCAGGCTGGTCTCGAACTTCTGACCTCATGATCCACCCACCTCAGCCTCCCAAAGTGCTGGGATTACAGGCGTGAGCCACTTTGCCCGGCTGGCTGGTTGAGTCTTTGTTCCCCAGCACCCATGCAAGCTGGGGGCCAAAATGACCAGGCAGAACCCTAGTGGGTGGGTTCATGGGACCTTCCGTGAACCAGTGCAGGTGAAGCATAGTGGCCCAATGGGTTCTCATGACCACAGTGCTCCTGTGGGGGTCCAGAAGAGCCCTTGGCTTCCCACAGTATGAGGCCTGTAAGGTAGCCAAAAGGGTTCTCATTCCCATGGCATTTGGGCAGACTAATGTCTGGTTGGTCCTCTGTTCTTTGGCGTGTAGCAATCTGGGGTCCTGTATTACTTAGTTTGGATTGCTATAAAGAAATACCTGAGACTGGATAATTTAGAAAGAAAAGTGATTTAATTGGCTGACGGTTCTGCAGGCGGTACAGGAAGTGTGGTGCTGGCATCTGCTTCTGTAGGCCTCAGGAAGCCTACAATCATGGTGGAAAGTGAATGGGGAGCAGGCAAGAGTGGGAGCAACAGAGTGAGGAGGCGCCACATGCTTTTAAACAACTAGATCTCCCATGAACTCACTCATCACCAAGGGGATGGTGCTAAGCCATTCATGAGGAATCAGCCCTCATGATCCAAACACCTCCCACCAGGCCCCACCTCCAAAACTGGGGATTATATTTCAACATGAGATTTGGAGGGGACAACATCCAAACCCTATCAGGGCTGAAATAACCTGGGGACCTCTCGTGGGCAGATAGGCTGGTGACCAGGTTCTTCAAGATGCTGGTAATTTGTCTAATTCATAGGTTTTCAGAAGAAGAGAAGCCAAATCTGGACTTCAGCAGATGGGGAGAACAGCACATGCCCCAGAGATCATGGTCTTTTATCTGGATGCATTGATTAGGTAACACTTATTTTTTCTTTCTTTGGGGAGATGGTCTGTGTCTAGGTTGAAGCATGTAATGCATATTTGATGACCAGAAGGGAGGAATATGGCAAGATTGCAAATGTTTATCAATGTCCTTATTCTCTTTTTTCCTGGGCCCTAGCTTCCCGTGCAGTTGAGTGTGGCCATGTGACTAAGTTCTGGCCAACAGAAATTTGAGTGGATGTGATGTGAGCCATATCCAGGCCTGGCTCATGATAAACATACCATATGCTGTCCTCTCTCTGTGTCTCCGTTAGGTGGAGAGGATTTCATGGACCTAGAGAAGGGCAGACCCACAAGATGGAAGGAACCTTGGCCCTTGAATGACTGTATGGAGTTGAACACATACTCCCCTTTCCTAACCTCACTGAACAAGTGACGTAAATGAGCAATAGACTTTAATTTAGTTAAGATATAGAAAATTCAGGAGGAATCTCCTATAGTAGCTAGTATTGTTGATCTTTTATTATTATTATTATTATTATTATTATTATTATTTGAGACAGAGT
>NW_012101836.1:54947-76389 GCF_000951045.1 Mandrillus leucophaeus | reverse complement strand
AAGTTGATATCTTGAACCAGCTGAGTTCTCTGAAACCCATTTTAAGTCTTTAAGGTCCTGGTGGTTGGACATGAAGTTTGGATGGTCAATATCCACGCTGCTGAACCTTGGCCACTGGCCTTTGTTGGTGTCTTCAGTTTTGGTGAGTCTCTCCTTTGAATTGTACCTTTTGTGCCCTCAACCCAAAATAAGATCTTGGACCCAGGCTGGCAATGGTCTCAGCAGAGAGCATGTCCAATAGGTATTTTAAAAGCTTTGAGGGTTTGTCAAAAGGAGTTTCCTTATTCGTGTTAAAGTCTCTCCCCCAGGCCAGGCATGGTAGCTCACACCTGTAATCCCAGCACTTTGGGAGACCGAGGCGGATGGATAACCTGAGGTCGGGAGTTCGAGATCAGCCTGGCTAACATGGTGAAACCCTGTCTCTACTAAACATACAAAATTAGCTGGGCGTGGTGGTACATGCCTGTAATCCCAGCTACTCGGGAGGCTGAGGCAGGAGAATTGCTTGAACCTGGGAGGCAGAGGTTGCATTGAGCCAGGATTGCACCACTGCACTCCAGCCTGGGTGACAGAGTGAGATTCCATCTCCACACACAAAAAAAAGGCTCTTCCCGACCTGCCTCATTTCTCCATGCACTGTGGATCAAAGTACATAGGACAAAATTGGTCTTATAAGACAAAATACCCAAAAGTGATTTAAAATTGGTCTCATAAGACAGTATAAGACAAAATACCCAAAAGTGATTTAAAAATGTTAAAATATCAACATGAAATAGCAACATAAAGTATCAATATGAAATATCAATACAGTATATCAATATGAAGTTGATGTATTGTGGAGACATGAAACAGATGACTACACAAATATTTAATTGGCAATACTTGGGATATGTATTATGAAGGAAAAGTACTTTGTGCCATGAAAATAAACAGCAGGGGGATCTGACTTGAGGAAGTGAAAGGTCTGAGGGATGAGCAGGTGTTATCTACAATGTTATTAAAATCAGTAGTTCTTAAATTTGAGCGTGCAACAGAATTATCTGGAGCACTCATAAAACACAGATGGCTGGGCCCCACCCAAGAGTTTCTAATTCGGTAGGTCTGGGGTGATATTGATGCTGCTGTTCAGGGACCATACTTTGAGAACCAACTGATCTGTGCTGTATCTCCCAACAAACACGCTGGAGCACAATGCTGAAGGTGGGTTACAGGCCAGCTGAAAAATTGCTCTACCTCACCTCTCAGGGGCAGCCAAGGGGCTGGGGCAGAACTCAAAAGTGGTCATCTCTAGCTGTGGGTGGTCTCATGTATTCTCCCAGCATGTGATACCGATATCATACTTAACTACTATGATAGCAGAAGTTTGGGAAGAGCTCAGCTGGTCAAATGGGGAGAGGCAGGTGATAACTGTTAGATAAAGAAAGGAGTTTGTCTGAGGGCCTTGCAGCAGGAAAGAGTGCTGCATCTTCACAGAACTGAGAGAAAACCAGTGAAGCTGTAGAGGAGAAGGTCCAGGGAAGACGGTGGAAGAATAATTTAGAGGGTCAGCTCATCTAGGGCTTGGAGGACCTCATTAAGGATTCACATAAAGGAGAAGCCATTGAAGATTTTTTTTTGGGGGGGACGGAGTCTGGCTCTGTCATCCAGGCTGGTGTAATCTCGGCTCACTGCAAGCTCCACCTACCAACTCAAGTGATTCTCCTGCCTCAGCTTCCCAAGTAGATGGGACTACAGGCATGTGCCACCACGCCGGGCTAATTTTTGTATTTTTAGTAGAGATGGGGTTTCACCATTTTGGCCAGGCTGGTCTCAAACTCCTGACCTCATGATCCACCCGCCTTGGCCTCCCAAAGTGCTGGGATTACAGGCGTGAGCCACCACGCATGGCCGCCATTGAAGAATTTTAAGCAAGGGAATGGATTGGAAAGGTGTAAGTATGCATTTGGAGATAGCAATTAGGAAGCTACTGCCTAGTCTAGGATGGAAATGATGGTGGGATGGTCTAAGGTGGATAAAGTGAAGATAGAAGCATTGGAAAGATGTTTTGGAGGCCAATGAATAGAACTTGGTGATTATTGGATATAGAGGTTGAAGGATAAGGAGGTATCTGATATAATTCTCAAATGTCTAGCTTGAAATGTTTTGTTTTCTGAGATAAGCCACACTGATGGTTACATTTGGGAGAAAGAGCAGTTTTGGAGATGCTGAATATGGAATGCCCTTGTTTTTAATTGTCTAATTGGAGGTGTTGGTTAGGCAGCAGAATATATGGCCTTGGACCTCAGAGGACATTTAGGATTATGGGTAACCTCAGAGGACCTGTGGTTTGTGGTGGTTTGGACCTTTGAGGACATGTGGGTGTGTGTGGGACTGGACTTTAGAAAATGTCCAAATGGACATTGTTAGTGTGCAAAGAGATGGTCCCTGAATCCATGCTAGGTATGTGGAACAGAGATTGCAAACTCCAGTGCCTAGAGTGGCCAGTCAGGTAACATATATGAGAATGCGGGCCAGATGCATACTTTGCATCAATGGTTGGGACTGTCTACTCCAGCTGTAATGGAATTTCATGGATTTTCAACTGAAAATGGAATTGCATGGATTTTCAACTGAAGCCAGGAATCTGGATTTTACCATGAAATGTCTTGGGTTTAGATATTGGTTCAATTTGAAAAATTAATGTGGGCCATGGCTGGGTTGTGGTGGCTCTCGCCTGTGATCTCAGCACTTTGGGAGGTAGAAGCAGGCAGATCATTTGAGGTCAGGAATTGGAGACCAGCCTGGCCGACACGGCAAAACCCCATCTCTACTAAAAATATAAAAATTAGCCAGGCGTGGTGGCGCCCACCTATAGTCGCAGCTATTCAGGAGGCTGAGGCATGAGAATCACTTGAACCCGGGAGGTGGAAGTTGCAGTGAGCTGAGACTGCGCCACTGGACTCCAGCCTGGGCAACAGAGCAAGACTCTGTGTCAAAAAAAAAAAAAAAAAGTGCTGTGTGCCAATTAAAATACATATGTATTAAAGGGGGACTGTCAGTTGATAGCCTTTGCAAGGAAGTGTGTGTAAGACAAAATTATGAGGAATTCAGCTGAATGAACAAATTTGAAGCTCTGGTAGAGGGCCAGATGCAGTGGTTCATGCCTGTAATTCCAGCACTTTGGGAGGCTGAGGCGGGGTGGCTCTCTTGAGCCCAGGATTTGGAGACCAGCCTGGGCAAAATGGTGAAACTCTGTCTATACTGAAAATTCAAAAAATTAGCTGGGTGTGGCGGTGCTCACCTGTAGTCCCAGCTACTTGAGAGGCTGAGGCGGGAGGATCACCTGAGCCCAGGAGGCCAAGGCTGCAGTGAGCTGTGATCAAACCACTGCACTCCAGCCTGGGTGACAGAAGTGAGACCCTGTCTCAAAAAAAAAAGAATAGAATAGAATAGAATAGTCTGGTACAAAAGGATGTGGGGTGGCCAGGCAGGTAGAATCAGGAGAGCATGGTGTCCTAAAAGCCAAGGCAAGAGGACATTCAGTCTTCCTTGCTTTCTGGTGTCCTGGGTCCCAGTGATTCTAGGTTGGATGTAAAGAAAGTACTAGGTAGGTATCATTTTAGGAAATGCCCCTGGTGGAAAATGTTTCTGTTTTGATTCATTTCTCTTTAATATAGAAGACAGAGCTTCAGGCCTTAAAATACTTGCCTGAATCACATGTGAAGTCTTATAAACACTGTCTTGAGGGTGTGGTGGCTCACACCTGTAATCCTAGCACTTTGGGAGGCTGAGGCAGATGGATCGCCTGAGGTCAGGAGTTTGAGACCAGCCTGACCAGACCAACATGGTAAAACTCCATTTCTACTAAAAATACACAAATTAGCCCAGCATGGTAGCAGGCACCTGTAATCCCAGCTACTTGGGAGGCTGAGGCAGGAGAATCGCTTGAACCCAGGGGGTGGAGGTTGCAATGAGCTGAGACTGCACCACTGCACTCCAGCCTGGGTGACAGAGCGAGACTCTGTCTCAAAAAACAAAATAAAACAGAAAAAAACCCCACTGTCATAAGTCCCTTTCCTTCCGTTGTCCAAACCCCACCGACTTTATAATTTAAAAAATCTTAAATTGGGTTGTGGTTTGATATAATCTGGAGAGATGAGAAGTTCAACTCTTGTGAAAGGGTTATTGTCAGGCCACAAAAAGCTGTAGGATTTGTTTCAAAAGCATCCTTCTGCTAGGGAAGTGAGCTGGAGTTAAATAAGGTGAATGATGTCTCAAAAATAGTCAGCGAGAGCTCAGTTCTATTCTATAGGCCCCTTTTAAACTATTTTTATTTTATTTTATTAATTGACACATAAAATTGTACATATTTGTGGGGGTACTATTGTATAGGCTTCTATTATGGCTTAAGAGAAAGAGTACTTCTAGAGTAAGAAATAAAGAAGGCTTACTGTCTGGTCAGGAAATTGATGATCTTTGTCTTAGCTGTCAATGAGGATGCTAACATCGCTACTTATACTATTTGGGCCTGTTATATGGATAAAAAAATGTAAATACCCAAAAGTGATTTAAAAATGTTAAAATGTCAACATGAGATGTCAATATAAAGTATCAGTATGAAAAGTCAATATAAAATATCAATATAGTTTATCAATATGAAGTTGAACTAATGTTCTGGAACTTGAGAAGGGCCTTCAACATAGACATCTGTAAATGATGTTATCTAATACTTGCTTACATATGCTAATGATGAGAAACAGCTTCAGTGGACTATATAATTTATTGTCCAAACCAGAACACTTTGGAGTGTGAAAAGGAGTGGAGTGTGTTTAATATTTACTCCAGAACAACAGGCAAAACCCAGGACTGTCTTGGGTAAAATGGGAGACTTGATCACCCAGGCATAAGTGAAATGTCAGTGGATATATACTTGCTTTGTCAGATGATGTGGTGACATAAGATCTGTGATGCAAAATGATTTTTTTCCTAAAAACTCATTCTCTTGGATATGCTATAACATCTCAGTTTCACAGACAGGAATCCTGGGCTAAGTGAGAGAGAGGAAGGTAATAAGCACAAAACTTACCATTGCCAGTTCCCTTTCTTGCTTCCAAAGGGCATTTAGGAATGCACCAGAAGGATTTACTTTGCTCTAGCATTCTTAACCTTAATGAAGTAATTTGAGTTTTCACTCTCAGAGAAGACTGTGGTGGGTGAAAAGAAGATTGGACAAGTCTTCACTAAAAGATATTAACTAGTGGAATTAGTAAGCAAAAGAGGGTACGTTCAGTAGCGTCATATCCCAGGCAAACTAATGTACAATGCATTTATATTCTCATGCAAGTAGATGAGATTCAATAGTATGCACAGAATTTGAATGTTTCAAATGATTCATTTGGAGCCTGGGTACAGTTCTAGCTATCCCCTTTAGGTCGGAATGATTTGGGGACTTGTAGGTGAGATTAACAGGACAGTAATTTACATATGTTTTCATTTTGTGTTTCTTATCTTCTAAAGCTTGAGGTGCATTTCATACCTTTGCTAGAAGTCTTGCTGGAATGTGATTGAATCACGGTGGCAGCTGACGTACTATTAGAAGACAGAGCTGTAGATGGACATTTCTCAGTAATCAGGTAAGCAGGCAAGCTGGCCTTTGTTCTCTGCATAATCTGAAGTGCTCTGATCTGCGGCATAGCACGTGAAAAGCAGCACATCTGAACTGACAAAGAGATCTTTATTTCTATTCCACAATGCACAGAGAAAAGGTAGAAAGAGAATTGGAGTGTAAATTTATTTATTCAGGAGCGTGAGCTATCAGTTTGAGTAAAGGAAACGCTGATAGAGGTTATGTTCCTGCTTCAAGACTGCGTTTCCTATCTCATGTTGTTGTATTATGTTTGAGTGCTGGGTCCAGAAGCATAGCCTCCCACTCAGTGGGCCACTGTGGAACAGCAAAAGGAATAGCTGCCTGGGTGAGAGGATTAATCCGTGCCCATTCCAGCTCTGCCCCTGGACGAAAGGAATACGGCCCTAACCAGACTGGGCCACACTTTCCCCTTTTTGAAAATCCACATATAAAGAGAGATAATTGAGGACATAATAAAATGATCAACATGCCAAACCTTTGAGTTTGTAGAAAGTCGCCATCTAAGTTTTTGTCTTTGGATGAACTGCATTAGTATAGTGTTTGTTTATTTTCTGGATCAAAATTTGGTGTTCCTGTATATGTAGGTGACCCTGCTGAAGTCAATGGCAACATCTTGGACACATTCAGATATTGACTTTGGGATTGGCAAAATAGTAGAGTCACTATCA
Organism: Mandrillus leucophaeus; assembly: GCF_000951045.1. Lineage (NCBI taxonomy): Eukaryota > Metazoa > Chordata > Mammalia > Primates > Cercopithecidae > Mandrillus > Mandrillus leucophaeus. The sequence continues at coordinate 70,095 of NW_012101836.1, read as the reverse complement.
CCATCTTATGTCAATGTAGTTATTGCGTGGTAAAAACAATGAATTCTTGTTTTATTGTGGTATTTTGAAATTCTAACTACCGTCATTTGGGGTCATGATAATATCTCTATTCAGAGCAGTAGTATTTGTTGTTATTTGATGTGTCTCGTGTGGTGATTCTTACACTGAATACTGGAGACATATTTACTGCTACTTGTCCAATTTGAAATTGATTTAAAGCCTCTAAGTTCGTACTGGGAAAAACAAAATTCTTTGGAACTCCATTGCTCACTTTAAAGAGCATAATTTTCGATTAGCCTTCCAGTCTTAGGTTGGTTTAAAGACGTTTCATGTCAGATATCTGTGGCCGTTTAGAGCAGCTCCCAGGTGAGGAATTTACAGTGGGGAAATCACACCCGGGGGTGAGGAGTGGACAAAGGCATCTCTGAGCTAGCATTCCTTGTGTAGTGTCCAGGCATTTGACAAATGGGCATTGAATGGTCGTTTGAATCATGTATTTTCTAGGCTCTGGAAATGCAAGAGGGAAAGTTGGAGAATCCTGCTCAATACAGGATTATCAGCTGAAATGCATCTCCTTCCTAACCCAGCCCTTGGTAGTTCTTTGGAGCTCTGAGCAGAGAGCAGCAGTTCATGGGTAACATGGGAAGGTTTAAAGATCCTTCAGCAAAGATGTTGTGGAATGGTCAGAGTTAACCATAATGGTGTTCAGTTCAGTTCCTGGGGCTTCCATTTCCTCCTGCCTTCTTTGGAAATCATTTCCTGGTGTTCTAATTCTGTATCTTGCCAAGTAGCAAAAATGTGGAGGAAAACCCCGGAAGTAACTTGTGGTTAAGTTTCAAGTTTTCTGGCTTTTATCCAAACACTCATGAGCTTCATTTGTGTTCACATATAAGAAAAGCCAACCCGGATCTCCTAATAATGCTTTATTTAGTGCTTAAACTTTAATTGCAGGGTACAAATGATACCATTAGGAACCGATATCAATACTAATGCCACCTATATTATTATTTACTCCGCTGAAAACTAAGCTTGTTGAAATATATTTATTAACACTGCACCCTAGCACTACACATTTAAAGCTTAATTCTGTGGCTGTTCATGAATTCTCAGCATACTGCAGTGTTGAGGCTTCCTAGCTTGAGATAAGTTCATTATAAAATGGGAGTGATAAAGTGTGTTAGGGCATATTTTTTCCAGGTCACAAATACAAACTGGTTTATGCAAAGGATGAAGCACCCTTTGTGTAATTTTCGTCCCTTTAGCTAATAAACAGTTAAATTCAGCATTTATCCTTTGTCCTTAGCATTAAAATGTACCTTATTCATTCGGTAGATTTCTCTTTCAACCATGGCTATTGTTTGTCACTAACAGCTAGCTTTTGTGAAGTTAATAAATGTGCATAATAAGGACATAAAGGTATGGAGAAGTAATACTGTAATCCTTTTGTTTGGATAATCAGTCTAATGTATGCAAATTAAACCTTATTAGTACTAGGGTTTTGTGTCTGCTTATCAAAATGTGCCATTTTCATGAAAATTGGAAGTCCATTATATAAAGTTATTATTAACAGTCATTTAGGAATTATATACGGTATGCAAATTAAAGTTGATTACAACTAATTAAGGGCTTTCTTTGTTATTTGACCTTGTCTGCTTTTTATGTAAATATGTTTCTTTTGGTCTGGCATATTTTTAGACTCAGAAAAGTATATTAAGACAAGTTACATTATGTAGTTTTTAATATATCTTTGTGTTGCCACTGTCTGTGCCCCTCATTTTCCAGAGGCACATATGATATGTAAAGCCATGTATCTTATTTCACTGTTTGGGGATGGTTCTCTAGGTAAGTGGAATTTCCGAAATAGAAAACAATGAAATTTCCAGGCCCCTTCAATGAGTTTAATGGAAAGTGAGCACAAATCCAGTATAACATATAAACAGTTTTCATGCCAGAATACCCTTTTTTCCACTATTTATTGACTTCAGTGAGTCTTGGGTTACAGGTAGGTTTCCAAACAGAGCTAAGTAATAAATGATCATTACTGGCTTACAGGGTGTCCCGCAAAACCGAATTGTTTGTTATCTATGAAAGCATTCAGCTAAAGATAAGTGACTTTACCACAGAAAATGTAACAGTCTCAGTACCAGTGGCCTTTAGGAAGAATTGTGCACTCCCTGTAAAAATGAGGAGTTTCTCAGTGGGTGAGGAGGAAACATTTGAAGTGTGACTTTTAAACACTTATTAAGTTATATATTTCCTTCAGTGCAGTTATTCTAGTTGTTTTCTGTTAACAAAGAAGCTTGTTACAGTGGCTGGAGCAAAGCATCCTGGGGCACTTGGTTTAATTGCACGACGGAAGAGATCTATTAATCAATAGCTTTTCAAATGCCTTGAAGTATACTGGTAAGAAAAAGAATGTGAAGATAAACAGTCCAAGAAAAGAGGCCAGAATATTGCAAGAGTGGAGAAAAACAAATAGTTATCTAGGTATTTAAAAGGGGCAAGCAAGAAACTAGGAACAACATCACCTTTGAATTCATCCAAATTTTGAACATTTTCTTTTATTTTTTGACTTTGAACAACAACAGTTTAATCTTTGAAAAATGCCATTTGAATGCTTATAAAGGGATTGAAAACAAAGTTTTAATTGAAGTATAATATACAAACAGGAAAGTACACCTATCATAAATATACAGCTTGTTAATTTTTCACAAACTCAACACTCTGATGTAACTAGCACCCAGATCAAGGAGCAGTACATTAACAGCACTCTAGGAACTCTGCTTTTTCATAAACCAGGTGACAGTATATGTGCAGGTCTGTTTCTAGACTTTTTTGGGGAAAGTTGACATCTATACAATCTCAAGTGTGCTAATCTATGAACATGGTATATCTCAGATAAAGGGGACTCTGTTGTTTGTTTGTTTGTTTTTGAGACAAGGTCTCACTCTATCACTCAGGTTGGAGTGCAGTGGCACAATCATAGCTCACTGTAGCCTCAACCTTTGGGCCCAAGCAATCCTCCCACCTCAGCCTCCCGAGTTGCTGGAACCACAGGCATGTGCCATTACATCTGGCTAATTTTAAAATTTTTTGTAGAGACAGGGGTCTCCCTATGTTGCCCAGGCTGATCTTGAATTCCTGAGCTCAAGTGATCCTCCCACTTCAGCCTTCCAAAGTGCTGGGATTACAGGCGTGTGCCACTGTGCCTGGCCTAAGGGACTGTTTATGATTCAGTAACCTCCCTGGAAAATACAGGAAAATCAAGAAGAGAGAGGCTAAGTTCAGACATTTTTGGGGAAGTTTGAGGGTTTCTGCACTGATGTTCCACTTTACTATATCCTCTAGGAAGGATGTAGATGTGTTCCCAGGCTTCATGGAGTGGTTATAGCTTCCATGTGGAGCCTCCCATTTGCCAGCTACCATACTCTTTCATCATCTTTCCCACTGCAGGTGTTTAGTGTCTTCCTCTTTCCCAGGGCACCCTCCATCATTCCTTGCCACCTTTGCTCCAGTTTCTTAGCTGAGAGTTTTCAGTATTATGCGGAGCATAGTGCCTTTGGTAATTTCCACTTTTGGTGCAGAACTCTTAGTGAACACTTTCTTCCCTATTCCAAAAATAAGCAAATTTGTCCTTCTCAGGGTCAAAATATGCTTTGCTAAAAAGTATAAGCCACTGTTTTGTGTTCATGTTTTTTTTTTTTTGACATCAAGTTTTTCTAGTAGTTCCAGACATTTTTGCCCCCTTGGCAAGGCATAGGACATCAGAATTCCCATCTCCATGGAAATGGAAAAACAAACAAACAAACAAACAAACAAAAAACAGTTCTCATTTGCACCATGGCTCAATAGGTAGAAATGGAAAAAGGATCTCATGATGCTGGCCCCACAGATAATACAGACTGTGTCTGTATTGTACCACAATAAAGGGCCTGCTGTGGTGCAGCTTTCTGCCTTCTAAGAAGATCCTCTGCTCTTGTAGTTGTTGAGTGTGCCTGGAGAATCTTCAGAAAGTTAGCAAGTGCCTGTGTAAGCAAGAGAGAGAAGACTGAAAGGTAACCCAGGAAATTCTTACAGTGGTGCACAGAGAAGGAGGCAAACGCCAGGTCTCTAGTTTGTCTTCAGAACAATGTAGAGAGATACAAATACAAGGAGAGTAAGGATGATGCCCCCTTCTGTCAGGCGACTGGATATGTAATCAGCACTTCCTTTCCCATGTCCTGACTACCTCTGAGGCTGGGAATGGGAGATAAGGATGCAAAACACTCCCCCCTGGTCCTCAGCAAATGGGTAAAATGGGCTGGGCTGACCACAGTTGAGCTGTAGGAGCCCTTGGGAACTGGATCCTCCAAAGTCACCATTTTGCTTTAGAAGGTTTATTTTACATTTCTTAAAATAACACGGTAAAATTATAGGCAACACAAACAAGATTCAAGCTATATTAGTCTTTTAATTCAGGCAGAATTTAATGTGTAATTAAGATTAATTATACCATAATGGAATTGTAGACACATGATTATTGCATCATATTCCTTGCAGACATGCATCTTGCTTTCGCATCATTCTGGTTTCTCAGATTGAGAAGCGTGCTGAGAAGCAGAGCCAATGGAATCCGGCTGCATTTGCAGGATGTGTTTGCTACAGGGTCGTTTTGGAAGTTAATTTTTGCCAATGTTCATTTCAGAATAATTGAAATATGCCCAACCATGATGGCCTTTTAAAAATATCCTGCTTTTTTGTTTGTTTTGAGAGAAAGCCAACCTTAAAATATCTCCATTAGAAAAAAAATCTCCATTAGAAGCTGAAAGGATTTGTGTGTGTTGTTAAGTTTAGGAAATCACCTGAGTCTTTAGATTGTGTGTGAAGGTAAAAAGAATTTATTTCCCACTCATAAATTCAAAATATGGGAGGAAATCTGGAAATGTTCTAGAATAGGCCACTTCCTGAGTCAAAGGGGATGATGGGATAAACCTTTATAGACAGTTTTGACTCTCCTATTTAAAAGAGAAAAAGAAATCCAAAGAAGAAAATTCCATTATATCCTATAGTATATTATTTAAGTATATAACAAATATGGCAACTTTGAGTCAATACTTAAATCTGTGTAATTAGACTCAGAGGGTTTTTTCAGCTTCATATTCTTGGCTGTTATTTCAACTGTAAAAGGGAATGATTCTCAAAAGTGAATAATACACAGATCTTTAATCACTTAATTATACACTTTTTATTATGGAAATTTTCAACATACATATTCAGAACCTTTTAAAAGAGAAAAAATTTATTGGAGCCCAGTGTTGACCTAAATTATTTTTATTATGTGGTAATATATGATCAGTTATAACTCCTTCTGCTTACAGCTTTTATACAAGTATAAAACCAAATCAAGCAGCATATAACCAGCAAATATATACCCTGTAACATTTAAATTAACAATATTAATTTAGAGCAAAAGATTATGTTGTTTTTCTGGAAATACTGTTTTTAAAAGTTTTGGTACAGGGTCTCATTCTGTTGCCCAGGATGGAATGCAATGGGCAGTCATAGCACACTGCAGCCTTGAACTCCTGGGCTCAAGGATCTTCTTGCCTCAGCCTCCTGAGGGGCTAGGACTACAGGCACGTACTATCACACCTGTCTAATTTTTTATTTTATTTTATTTTTTGTAGTGATGGGGTCTCGCTATATTGTCCGTACTGGCCTCAAACTTCTGGACTCAAGCAATCCTCCCATCTCAGCCTCCCAAAGTGCTGGAACTGCAGGCATGAGCCACCGTACCCACCCTGGAATTACTTTTTAAGCCTACCTATATTCTTTTATCACTAGGTCGCCACAATCCAAGCCATTTTACTCTGGCTGAAATGATTATAAATCCGTCTGAAAATTAGAGCACTGAAATAGGATAGTAACCTTTCATTATAAGGCAGATTGTCCAGGTTATCCAGAACATCCATTAAGATGACCATCTAAATCAGGAATTAGCAAACTTTCTCTGTAAAGGACAGGACCTGATAGTAAATACCTTAAGCATTGAGGGACATACAGTCTTTCACAACAACTCAACTCTGCCATTGTATTGTGAAATTGGCTATAGACAGTGTTTATGTGAATGGGCTTGACTGTGTTCCAATAAAACTTTATTTACAAAAACAGGTGGTGGGCAGGATTTAGCCATAGGATAGGAAGGCATTTGCCAACCCCTGATCTAAATGAAAATATAGGGTTAAAAAATTGTGGAAATCTTTGTAGGCCATTTGAAAAGTAATACATACCCCAAATTTCTGGGAGATTCTGTATAGGTGGGGTATGTGTGAGTATGTGTGCATTTTCAATTAGTTTTTCAAAAATTATGCAAGTAAAACATCCTCATTTTGACAAGTGAAACAATTCAGAGATACATTAAGAAGTGTTATTGGCTGAGCATGGTAACTCACGCCTGTAATCTCAGCACTGTGGGAGGCTGAGGCAGGCGGATCACCTGAGGTCAGGAGTTTGAGACCAGCCTGACCAACATGGAGAAATCCCATCTCTACTAAAAATACAAAATTAGCTGGGCATGGTGACACATGCCTGTAATCCCAGCTACTCGGGAGGCTGAGGAAGGAGAATCGCTTGAACCCGGGAAGTGGAGGTTGTGGTGAACTGAGATCCCGCCATTGCACTCCAGGCTGGGCAACAAGAGCAAAACTCTGTCTAAAAAAAAAAAAAAAAAAGTGTTATTAATCTTTCACTCCCTCCATTCTCACTATCCTCAGATAAAAATATTAATAGCTTAATTCACAATTAACACTTTTCTTTATGGGTAGACATATCTATAAAAACATTTAGGTTGTTTCTCTGCTCTACTCCTTTGATGGGTTGTATTAGTCCATTTTCATGCTGCTAATAAAGACATACCCAAGACTGGGTAATTTATAAAGGAAAGAGGTTTAATGGACTCACAGTGCCACATGGCTGGGGAGACCTCACAATCATAGCGGAAGAGCAAAGGGTCATCTTCCATAACAGCAGGCAAAGAGAGGATGTGCAGGGGAACTCCCCTTTATAAAACCATCAGAGCTCATGAGATTTACTCATTATCACGAGAACAGCACCAAAAAACCCACCCCCATGATTCAATTACCTCTCACTGAGTCCCTCCCACAACACATGGGGATTATTACAATTCGAGGTAATCTGTGGATGGGGACATAGAGCCAAATCATATCATGGGTCTTCTATAAATGTTTCTCAGCATTAAAAAAAAAAAGACAATATATCATGTATCGATCCAGGCCAATAGACATAGGTCTGTGTTTTTCCTTCAATTTCTAGCATGAAAAATCGAAATAACAGTATATTGAATACCTATATAACCTTGGTCTAGATTTATTTATTAACATTTTACTATATTTGTGCTCATATTCTTCCTCCCATTCGTCAGGTTAAGCCTTGCAAAATTGTAAATACTCAACTGTTTTTGATCTTAAAAATGACAGTTTGATACAGTGCAACCTAATATTTTGTCCTGAATCATTTGAGACAGAGTAAGTTGGACATTATAATGCTTCACCCATAAATACATCACATGCATTGCCTAAAACTTAAGGACTGTTTTGTATATACCCATGAGGCCATTATCACATCTTAGAAATCAGTAATTCCCTTATAGCTTATATTCAGTTTATATTTAAATTTCCCTCATTGTATCTGAAATCTCTCTTTTTTTTGGAGACAGAGTCTCGCTCTGTGGCCCAGGCTGGAGTGCAGTGGCACAATCTCAGTTCACTGCAACCTTCACCTCCTGGGTTCAAGTGATTCTTGTACCTCAGTCTCTTGAGTAGCTGAGATTACAGGCATGTGCCACCACGCCTGGCTGATTTTTATATTTTTAGTAGAGACAGGATTTTGCCATGTTGGCAGGCTGATCTCGGACTCCTGACCTCAAGTGATCCACCCACCTCAACCTCCCAAAGTGTTGGGATTACAGGTATGAGCCACCATGCTGGGCTAAAATCTTTTTATAGCTATTTTTTAAAGAATCAGAATCCAATAAAAGATCACACATTACAATTCATTTTATGTCTCTTAAGTCTCTCTTAATATAGAATAGTTCCCCATCTTTTTTGTTCCTTACTCTTGACCTTGGCAAGAGACCAGGTCAGTTGTCTTGCAGAATGCCCCACATTCTATATTTGTCTGATTATTTCCTCAGGGTGTTGTTTAACTTGTTCTTCTATTCCCTGTGTTTCCTGGAAATTGAAAGTTAAGTCTAAAGGCTTGGTTAGATTTAGATTTGGATATATTTGGCAAGAATAGTTTGTAGATGATTCTGTGTACTTCTATTGTATAACGTCAGGAGGTGTGTAATAGACTGTCCCACTGTAAGTGATTTGATAACTTGCTTAAGATAGTGACCACCAAACCTCTTCTGTTATAAAGGTATGTTTTTCCTTAATATTCTTTTAAGATAAGTGTAATGTTACATTGCATAGTCTGTTTATATGAATAAATATGAATAAACAAGCTACAGTTTATTCAAGCATTTCTTTCTTTCTTTTTTGTTTTTGTTTTTTTGAGATGGAATCTGACTTTGTCACCTAGGCTGGAGTGCAATGGTGCGATCTTGGCTCGCTGGAACCTCTGCCTCCTGGATTCAAGCAATTCTGCTACCTCAGCCTCCCAAGTAGCTGGGATTACAGGCACGCACCACTATGCCAGACTAAGTTTTGTACTTTTTTAGTAGAGACGGGGTTTCACCATGTTGGCCAGGCTGATCTCAAATGCTGACCTCAAGCGATCCACCCATCTTGGCCTCCTGAAGTGCTGGGATTACAGGCGTGAGCCACCACGCCTGGCCTTCAAGCATTTCTTGATTGGTAGACATTCAGTTTGTTTCCTTTTTTTTTTTTGCCTCTGAATTGTATCATGAGCAATCTTGAATTTAAGTGTTCTGAAATATTGGTGTTTGTATTTCTGTGGAATAGATTTCCCTATGTGGGTCAAGAAGCATGTAAATTTTTAATTTTGACATTTATTTATTAATTTGGCATTTAAAATTGTATTTGGTATTCCAAAATTTCCAAAAAATTGGTAAAATTTCTATCAACAGTATGCGAGACTGCTTGTTTCCCCAAATCTTCAACGTTATTGGATATAATTACCTTTTAATCTCCATCCCCCAAGTCTGATGGGTAAAATCCCATATTTTATTTTGCATGTCTGTGAGTACTAATGAGGCTGTGCAGCCTATTATATAATTTTTTACTCCTTAGATTTCCTCTTCTATTCTTACTCTTTGCCTGGGGGCAATATTTCACCTTACTTATGGTTATTTTGCTATATAAAAAAATTAAGATTTAAAAAATGTAGCCACATATGTCTGTCTTTGCCTTTATGACTCCTGGTTCCTGGGTTGCCTGTCTGGTTTCAGAAAGTCTCCCTACACTAAGATAATATAAAATTATCCTAAATTTTATTTTATTATTATTATATTTTTATTTTCTTTTTTTCTTTTTTTTGAGATGGAGTCTCACTCTGTTGCCCAGGCTGGAGTGCAATGGTGCTATCTCAGCTCACTGCAACCTCTGCCTCCCAGATTCAAGCAATTCTCCTGCCTCAGCTTCCTGAGTAGCTGGGATTACAGGTGCCTGCTACCACACCTGGCTAATTTTTGTATTTTTAGTAGAGACAGGGTTTCACCATGCTGGCCAGGCTGGTCTCGAACTCCCGACCTCAGGCAATCTGTCCGCCTTGGCCTCCCAAAGTGTGGGGATTACAGGCGTGAGCCACTGCGCCTGGCCTCTATTTTTCTTTATTACATGATATGACAAAGTCTAGTTTTGCTTCCTTTTAAATAGCTAGCAATGATATCAGCATTGTATGTGAAATAATTCATCCTTTTGGCAAAGATTTGAAATTCTACCTTTGTCGAAATGTGAATTTCATGTGGAAGAATAAATCACTGCAAGTTGATTACCTGTATATTTTTAAAGTGAAAAATAATGAAGTCTTATCTCAAGATTAAAAATTACTTTTAAAATACTAAAATGAAAACAGGATGGCATAGAAATAGATAAATCAGTAGAAGAAAATGGAGAGTTCAGAAATAAACTGAAACATATCTAAGAACTCACTACATGAGCAGAAATTCCACAAAAATGGAATTTCTATGAATTCACATTTCAACATGTATATGTACATGTATAATATATTTAGGAGAATTTCACATTTTAATAGTGAGATGTATATATGTATAAATGTATATATGTTTATGTACATGCATGAATATGTATTGTGTATATAATACATTTATGAAGGATTGACATATTATTAGCCACATGACATTGAAATGATAGCAAAAGAGAGACTTGATCTTGGTGAATTTCTTCCCCAAAATACTTTCCCCTCACCAATGATGCCCAAAACTCAGAAAAATTGAGTTTTAGCCCAGAAGACAAAATTAATAGATTTGGGTGTCATTGGAGTGTAGTTTTCTTTTGAATTGTAAAAGATAAAGTGTTTTTGTGCCTGCTATGGGAATAAAAGTGTATCAGTGTATTTCTGTAATGTGTCAGTAATGTATTCCCAGGTGTGCTTGAAAACCTGTCTAGATACTATTAATGTCTTAGTAAATCCATTTTCATCTGTCACACTATAATGTATCCTCTCTGTGTCGCCCTCAACATACAAATATTCATTTTCTCTCTTCAAATTAGAGACTTTTAGTAAGGGTCAAATACCATTACAGTGAACTCTGCAGGTGTGTCAAATACTTCCTGTATCATTTGGTGTACGATAGAAATTGCCTTCCCAGCTCACATACCCTGTTGCTCCAGTTGAGGGGCTGGGGATGAAACAGCGTGGATTCACAACCCTCTCAGGCAGCCAGAATTTCTGTCATCAGCAGCAGGGTTTCTCTGCTGCAGCTTTTCCAATTCCAGCTGCTTGACCGTCAGGGCCACTGACCTCAAATAAAGCACTCAAGAGCCTTAGATAGGGATTTAGCAGGGGAGGAGTAAGCTGGATTTGTTAGGAAGTGATATGCATGTTCTATTTGAAAGAGACATAGATCTCCAATATGGGGAGAAAACCAAGGACTCTGGGTCCACTCACTGTACCTGGGTCTGAATCCCAGCTCTATCACTGCCTTGACATGTGGTATGTCAGCATGGGCATGTGGTATGCCAGCTTGGGCATGGGACTTAAACCACTCAGTGCCTGAGTTTCCTCATCTACAAAGTAGGGATTAAAATGGCACTAGAATCATAGGTCAATTGTGAGGGTTAAATGACCTGATATATGTAATGCATTTGAAACCATGCCTGGCACAAATAAGTACTTTATAAGTGTTTGTTATATTTTTATTATTTGTTCTTTGAGGGAGAAATTGAACACAGAGGCTGAGATTATAAGGGAAAAAGCAGGGAGGAGGCAGGTGTGAAGGTCTCAGATAGGTGGACAGCTTTAGAATAGGCTTCTATTCCAGGAGAGAGATAGGGCACAAAGCAAGAAATTGAGATAGAAGTACTGTTGTATGAGTGACTACTTGAAAGGATTAGGGAAGAACTGAAATGTCTAGAGCTGTGTATCCCCAGTTATAACTGTAGTCACTCTGGGTCCTGGGCCAATAGCAGCATAACTAATTCCAGACCTCACCTGCTGAGGTTCCAGCCAAGATTGGCTGAGTTACTCAAATGAAGGGCATCAATGGGCTGACCTGGACAATGTATGACAGAATATAAATCTGCTCCTTTTCTTTCTCCTCTTCTTTCTTTTTTATTATTTTTATTATTATTTTTAGGGACAGGGTCTCGCTGTGTTGCCCAGTCTGGAGTGCAGTGGCTATTCACAGGTACAGTCCCAATACCGATCAGCATGGGAGTTTTGACCTTCTCCATTTCCAACCTGGGCTGGTTCATAGGCAACCTCCCACTCCCGGGAGGTCACTATGTTGATGCTGAACTTAGTGCAAACACCTGATAGACATAGTGCATTACAACCCAGAATTCTTGGACTCAAGTGATCCTCCTGCCTTAGCCTCCTGAGTAGCTGGCACTACAGGCACATGCCACCATGCCCGGCTCCTTTTCCTCTTTTTAATGGATAATTTCAAGCACATTTCAAAGTAGAATGACCAACAGAATACATTTTCATGAATCTATCAGTTATCTTCAACAGTTACCAACTCTTGCTCTATTCTTATCTTCATTCACTTTCCCATCCTGAATATTTTGAATCTAATCCCAGACATCACTACATCTGCCTCTCTAAAAGATGAGGACTTTTGAAAACTGATGGCTATATTTACAAATTAAAATTTACCATTTTAACCATTTTTAGGTGTACATTTCAGGGCATTAAGTACGGTCACATTGTTGTGCTACCATCACCACCATTAGTCTCCAGAAGTTTTTCATTATCCCCAACAATTGTGTACCTGTTAAGCGAAACACTTCACTCCCGCTCCCACCAGCCCCTGGCACCTACCATTCTACTTTCTGTCTCTATGAATTTGACTACTCTAAGTACCTTATAAATAGAATCATACAATATTTGTCATTTTTGCATTTGGCTTATTCCACTTAGCGTAATTTTTTTTTTAGATGGAGTCTTGCTCTGTCACCCAGGCTGGAGAGCAGTGGTGCCATCTTGGCTCACTGCAACCTCTGCCTCCCCAGTTCAAACGATTCTCCTGCCTCAGCCTCCCGAGTAGCTGGGATTACAGGCATGCGCCACCGCTTCTGGCTAATTTTTGTATTTTTAGTAGAGACAGGGTTTCACCATGTTGGCCAGGCTGGCCTAGAACTCCTGACCTCAGATGATCTGCCTGCCTTGGCCTCCCAAAGTGCTGGGATTACAGGCGTGAACCACCATGCCCGGCCGCATAATGTTTTTAAGGTTCCTCCATGTTGTAGCATGTACCAGAATTTCACCCCTTTGTAAGGCTGAATAATAATAGTCCATTGTATGTATGTACCACAGAATTCTTTTTAGAGCATAACCACAATTTCGTAATCATATCTACAAAACAGTAACTTCTTTTTTTTTTTTTTTTTTTTTTGAGACAGAGTCTCACTCTGTCGCCCAGGCTGGAGTGCAATGGCTCAATGTCATCTCACTGCGACCTCCAATTTCTGGGTTCAAGTGCTTCTTCTGCCTCAGTCTCCCAAGTAGCTGGGCTTACACGCTTGGCTCATGTTTGTATTTTCAGTAGAGACAGGCTTTCACTATGTGGCCCAGGCTGGTCTCAAACTCCTGACCTCAAGTGATCCACCTGCCTTGGCCTAGTAAAGTACCAGGATTACAAGCATGAGCCACTGTGCCCAGCCAAGAGTAATTTCTTAAAATAATCTCATACCCAGTCAATATTTAAATTTCCCCATTTGTGGCTGGGCGTGGTGGCTCACGCCTATAATCCCAGCACTTTGGGAGGCCGAGGTGGGCAGATCAGCTGAGGTCAGGAGTTCGAGACCATCCTGGCCAACATGGTGAAACCCCGTCTCTATTAAAAATACAAAAATTAGCTGGGCATGGTGGTGGGTGCCTATAATCCCAGCTACTCGGGAGGCTGAGGCAGGAGAATCGCTTGAACCCGGGAGGCAGAGGTTGTAGTGAACCAAGATTGCACCACTGCACTGCAGCCTGGGTGACAGAGTGAGACTCTGTCTCAACAACAACAAAAAAAAAATTTCCCCAATTGTGCCATAAACATAGTTTGTAACAGTCTGGTTGTTTGAAATAGGATTCAAATAAGGCCTTTTTGAATGTAAATTAGTCCAACCACTCCAGAAAGCAGTCTGGATATTTCTCAAAGAACTTAAAACAGAGAGCTACCATTCAACCCAGGAGTCTCATTACTAGGTATATACACAAAGGAAAGTAAATCATTCTACCAAAAAGACACATGCGCTTGTATGTTCTTTGCTGCACGATTCACAATAGCAAAGACATGGAATCAACCCAGGTGCCCATCAATGGTAGATTGGATAAAGAAAATGTGGTACATGTACACCACGGAATACTATGCAGCCATTGAAAAAATGAAATCATATCATTTGCAGCAACAAGGATGGAGCTGGAGGCCATTATCCTAAGCTAATTAACACAGGAACAGAAAGCCATATACCACATGTTCTCACTTATAAGTGGGAGCTAAACATTGAGCACACAATGGACATAAACGTGGGAACAATAGACACTGCAGACTACTAGAGGGTGACATGGGTTGAAAAACTATTGGGTACCACACTCACTACCTGAGTGATGGGATTCATACCTCAAACCTCAGCATCACGCAATATTCCCATGTAACAAATCTGCACATGCATACCCTGTATCTAAAATAAAAGTTGAAATTTAAAAAAAAAGGGCCCATTCATTGCAATTTGTCAATATCTCTTTTCTGTTTTAATCTATAAGTCCTTTAAGTTTTTCAAAATTTCCTATTTATTTGTTGAAGAATCTGAGTTGTTTGACCTGTAGAATTTTCCAGGGTCTAGATTTTGCCAGTTGCATCCCTGCATTGACATTTAACATCTTATTTTGTTTCCTGTATTTTCTATAAATTGATAGATTGGTAGACGCAGAGGCTTGCTCAGATTCAGGTTTGATTCTTTGGCAAGAATATTTCATCAGGAGTGTTGTATACGGGAGACACATAGTATCCAGTGGTTTCTCTTTCCGTGATGTTAGCAGCAATTAATGATCATTGTTTACGTCCATTAATTCATTAGAGGATATTCTAATTCCATCATTCCTTCTTTGATTGTTAGCTCGAATACTTCTATGAATAGAAACTTTCCCTTACTTATTATTTGGTTACTGTGAGGCAGACTTTGTTAAAAGAAGGCAAGATAAATGCTTGTTTCTTTCCTTTTATTTACCAGTTTTCCTACAAGTGAATTGGTTCCGTTGCATTCACAAAGGTGATTAACAAGAGTTTAATTTTTGGGTTTTTTTTTTTTTTGAGTGATTTTATGAACTTGTGGATTTTTCAAATATTTGATGCTTTTAAATTAATTTCTATTGTTATTATTATTGATATTCCAATTATCCCCTCTTTGATTGATGGACTCTTCAAGTTGGTGCCCTAGTTCTTTTGACACAGCATCAGGATTATTATAGCTCCTTTGCTTTCTGGCGTAACAGGGTGATCCAGGCTAATCTTACA
>NW_012101836.1:51736-53164 GCF_000951045.1 Mandrillus leucophaeus | reverse complement strand
TTCCTTCCTTTCGTCCTTCCTTCCTCTCCCTCCCTCCCTCCCTTTTTCTCCTTTCCTCCCTCTCTCCCTCCCCGCCACCCTGTCTTCTTTTTAAGAGACTAAGAGACGGGGTCCTGCTCTGTCACCTAGGCTGCTCACTGCAGTGTTGATCTCTGAGCTCAAGCAGTCCTTCCACCCCAGCCTCCTGAGTAGCTGGGACTACAGGTGTGCACCACCACGCCCAGCTAATTTCTTTTTTTGTAGAGGCGGGGTGTTGCTATGTTGCCCAGACTGGTCTTGAACTCCTGGCCTCAAGCCATCCTCCTGCCTTAGCCTTCCAAAGTGCCACCACACCTGGCCACTTATTTTCATTTTCCATAAATGGAAGTTCTGAGAAAACTTGTTCATATAAACAGAAAGTTAGAAATGGAAAGAGTTTTGTTTATAGCCATGTCACTTAAGTCTTTGAATTTTCTCCTAGTTAGATGCCAAAAATCACATGGTAATCTATCATCAGAAATTATTTTTAATCATCTGTTAGCTGACAACTCTATTTGGTCCTCCTTCAATTTTGTTGAAAGCAAAGACTTAGAAACCACCTTACTTGCAAAAAAATTTGTTAGGTAGTCATTAATGTCTCTCACCTTCTCAACACTGATGTCAGTACTGTATTTGGAATTAACCCTTTGTTTGGCACCCTGGAGGTTTTTACATGCGTGTACAACATCCCATGGTAAAGGTAGAAAGGGGAGACTATGAAAGGGCAGGCAGACATAGAACCTGCTCCTCTATCATTGATTCACTTTCAGGAGGTCAGTTCTTGGAAAAGAGTCTATAAATTTGAGGACCTGGGGACAGATTCTTTTAAAACTGTCACCAGTGTACCACTTGGAAAGCCTTTGCTGTACTCCCGAGTGTATGCATTAACCCAGTTGGAGATTCTAGAATCTCACTGTGAAAAGACTCAGAACATGATTCTGGTGATCACAAGCATGTAAGGAATGAAGATAGCATTATTTTATGCAATGTGAATGGGGGAAAAGAGAAATATTTTGAAATTAACATTTAGTTTATATTATATCTGATATTAAATACGTATGTATAATTAATAATTAGATACTGTAAGTAGATGTTTGGCTATTTCATCCACATCCATAAGGGTTTAGATTATTATATAAGCTTGACAACATCATTTTTGAGGGCAAACTTCACATTGTGAAAATAGGGGATTGCTTCAGGCCAGGCACGGTGACTCATGCCTGTAATCCCAGCACTTTGGGAGGCTGAGATGGGCGGATCACCTGAGGTTGGGAGTTAAGAGACCAGCCTGACCAACATGGAGAAACCCTGTCTCTACTAAAAATACAAAATTAGCTGGGCATGGTGGTGCATGCCTGTAATCCCAGCTACTCAGGAGGCTGAGGCAGGAGAATCGCTTGAACCTGGGAG
>NW_012101836.1:46325-48430 GCF_000951045.1 Mandrillus leucophaeus | reverse complement strand
CAAGAGTTTAATTTTTGGGTTTTTTTTTTTTTTGTGATTTTATGAACTTGTGGATTTTTCAAATATTTGATGCTTTTAAATTAATTTCTATTGTTATTATTATTGATATTCCAATTATCCCCTCTTTGATTGATGGACTCTTCAAGTTGGTGCCCTAGTTCTTTTGACACAGCATCAGGATTATTATAGCTCCTTTGCTTTCTGGCGTAACAGGGTGATCCAGGCTAATCTTACACATTTTTCTTGTCCTTGCGATTTCTCCAAAAAGTCCTGGTTCCTTTTAGTGGGAATCAGTATTTAGTAATCACAATCTGGGTCATGGGGTGGTCATTACTATTAGGCTAGCTCTTCTTATATAATAATACATTCTTCTTTCTAGTTATAAAGATAATACATATTCACTCTATAACATTTGGAAGATACCAAAAATAACAGAGACTATCACTATTTATATTTTGGTGTATCACATATGCCCATATATAAGTGAGGTTTTCTCCTGAAATTATCCCTCAGAAAAGAAGCATCGCCTTACATGTGAGCTCTTATAAAACCTCTTTCATTATGGGATGACCTCTATTTGGGGAAGACATATTAGTTTGAAATGATCTTAACACCTGAGAGTTTTGAATGTTTGTAGAAGTCACCTTGGAGCTCCAGTGGCACAGTCGGTTAGCGTGCGGTGCTTCTACAGAAGTCACCTGATAAACTTTGTAGAATGGAGGCAAAGGAATTTAGCACGGAGTCGGTAATTAGGCCTGGGTATACGACCTCACATTGCCAAATATTGAATAATATTATAAATGAACCCTTGAAAAATAATTTTTTTTGGCAGAAAACATTAAGTATACATATACATGATGAATGAAAAATCCAATATTCTCATGTTATGGAGATGGACACTTTTAGTTGGGATAAAATTTCTAGTGACAGCATCATACACAGGTTCAAATAATTATGTATCTCAGACAGAATGGATTTGATGGCGATGCAAACTCTAGAGAACTGTGGGCTTCAAACTTATTTACTTGTCAAGCCACTGAAAGAATTTTGAAAAACAATATACTTTCTCATACTTTAAATTGGTATTTAAAGTTTTAATCATGCCGGGCGTGGTGGCTCACGCCTGTAATCCCAGCACTTTGGGAGGCCAAGGCAGGTGGATCACGGGGTCAGGAGATCGAGACCATCCTGGCCAACGTGGTGAAACTCCGTCTCTACTAAAAATACAAAAAAAAAAAAAAAAAAAAAAATTAGCAGGGTGGGGTGGCGGGTGCCTGTAGTCCCCGCCACTCGGGAGGCTGAGGCAGGAGAACGGCGTCAACCTGGGAGGCAGAGCTTGCAGTGAGTTGAGATCGTGCCACTGCACTCCAGCCTGGGCAACTGAGTAAGACTCCATCTCTAAATAAATAAATAAATAAATAATAAAGTTTTAATCACAAGGTTAAGTAGTTACAGAGGATGCAATTCTAGCATATTGTAAATATTGATATTTCAGAATAAAACTGCTTCAAGTGCTTGCCACTCTTGAAAAAAAAAAAAAAGAATAAAACTGCTATGTCAGTCTTTAAATTTATTTAAGGAAATCTAAATTTTATAGTGATTCAATAAACCCATCTTCCCCTAAAAAGCCTCACAAATTATTTTTAAAATTTATATTGTTATAATTCTCTATGTAATAATAATTACATTTCATTTTCCTCACAGAATTGCATCCTAACACAGGGAAGTCTCGCTATCATATTTCTTGGCAACAAATTGTATGTGTGCACGTGTTTGTATTTGAAATGTGAAAAAAATTTCCCCATGATCATAAGGCATGTTAGCAAATTGATCCCAGATAGAGTTACACAGTGGATCAAATTATACAATTGATCAAATTACAAATATTTGACAAATTTTGGTAAATGTTTATCAAACTTAAAAAATTATATTGGAAAAGAATATCTCAATGAGATAGATGAGACCTTTTCTCCTTAATTGATATATTAAAAACAAATATTATTCATTGCCAGAATGAGACTGCATTTGGCATCAGTTCTATTACTAATTTCCTTCCTTCCTTCCTTCCTTCCTTCCTTCCTTCCTTCCTTCCTTCCTTCCTTCCT
>NW_012101836.1:28102-41650 GCF_000951045.1 Mandrillus leucophaeus | reverse complement strand
ATACAGTATATAGTTCTAATTTTCTTTTATGTTTATATGCACATATAAATACCATATATATCTTTTGTATAGACCATTTCAATACATTTTTATTTTATATAAGATATATTTTTAAACTTAAGTTTTTAGAACACTTTAAAATCTTTTATTATGGAAAAATATAAACATACACTAAAGTAGAGAGAACAATATAGTCAACCCTCATGCACCTGTCCCCCAGATTTAACAATTAGCCATTCATGGCCAACCTTTCCATCAATATTCCACACTTGAATTTCTTTGAATTAAATCTGAGGCACTGTATCATTTCTTACATAAACATTTGAGTATGAACTCTGAAAGGAAAGACCTCTTAAATAAGTGTAGCCATACACCATTATTGCTTCTAAAAAATAATTTCTTCCTATCATCAAGTATCTAGCTCAAGGTCAAGTTACCATGATTGTCTCATAAAATTTTTGTGTCTGTTAGTTCAAATGAGGACCCAAGTATATATATTGTGATTAGTTATATCTCCTGCATCTCTTTTATTCAATTAGCTCCTCCACCAACTGTATGTTCTTTGCATTTCATTTGCTGAAGGAATTGTGTCATTCATGTGATAGCGTTTCCCACAGTCTGGATTTTGCTGAATGCATGCCCATGGTGTCATTTAACATATTCCTGTGTTCCCTGTTATTCCTATAAATTGGTAGGTTGAGAGGCTTGATTGGATTCAGTGTGTGTGTGTATTTACATGTATATATATAAATATATATATAAATATATAACAATATAAATATATATATTTGTTTTGTTTGGCAAAAGTATTTTAAGAGACATAGTATTCTATCTCTTAATGTTTTTAGCTGTTCTGTTGCAGTATCATTGACATGTGATAAACTGCACATGTGTAAAGTGTATAATTTGATAAGTTTTGGAATGTGTTTGTGCTGTGAAACTATTGCTACAAGATAATGACAGCTACCTGGGGGACTGAGGCAGGAGAAGCACTTGAACCTGGGAGGTGGAGGTTGCAGTGAGCCAAGATCACGCCATTGCACTCCAGCCTGGGGGCCAAGAGCGAGACTTTGTCTCAAAAAAAAAAAGATAATGAATATAGTCATCACTAAAAGACGGTGTCAAAAGGGATGAGCATGGCAAAAAGTGAAAGATGTAAGCAGAAGGGAAACTTGATCTTGCCACACACTAAATTGGAGCAGACCTTCATGAACCTGTGATTTTGAAACATTTTAGCAATGAAATAATTTCTTTTATATGAAATCTTATACAGGACTCTAATACATAGAGCTGGGCATGGGGGCTCACACCTGTAATCTCAGCACTTTGGGAGGCCAAGGCAGGAGGATCACTTGAGGCCACGAGTTCAAGACCATCCTAGGCAACATAGTGAGACCTCATCTCTACAAATACATAAATTAAAAAAATATAAATAAATTTTAAAAATTAGCTGGGTGTGATGGCATGTGCCTGTACTCCTAGCTACTCAGGAGGCTGAGGTGGGAGGATTGTTTGAGCCTAGGTGACGGAGTGAGACCCTGTCTGTAAAAAGCAAAACAAAACAAAGCTAAAGCTCTAATACATAATAGAGACAATGAAAGGGGGACTGTTTTAATAGTATGTTGATTTTGTGAATGTAATCTATTTTATAGGTATTAACCAATAAAATAAAGTATTATTTATTATCGATTTAATCATGTGAAAGTGTTATTGATTTAGTTAAGTGTTATTACTGGATTTGTGCTTATCTTCTTGCCACAATTAAGAATTTAAAACTTTTAAATAAATAAATTGGCTATTGATGCTGACATAATTTACTTATTTAAAATTCTTTTTTAAATTTTTAATTGTGATAAAAGACATATAACATAAAATTTACCATTTTAACCACTTCTAAGTGTACAGTTCAGTAGTGTTAAGTATTGTCACATCGTTGTGCAACTGATCTCTAGAACTCTTTTCATCTTGCAAAGCTGAAACTCCATACCTAAAACAATTCCCCATTTACCCCTTCCACCAGCCCCTGGCAAACACCACTCTACTTTCTATCTCTGTGCATTTGACTACTCTAGATACCTCATATAAGTGGAATCATGCAGTGTTTGTCCTTTTGTGACTGGCTTACTTCTCTTAGCATGATGTCCTCAAGGTTCATCCACGTTGTAGTATGTATCAGAAGTTCCCTGTTTTTTTTTAAGGCTGAATAATACTCCATTGTATTTATATAGCACATTTTCTTTATCCGTTCATACATTGATCCATACTTGGGTTGTTTCCTCCTTTTGGCTATTGTGAGTACTGCTGCTATGAACACAAAGATATCTCTTTGAGATCCTGCTTTCAGTAGCCGATTTACTTTTGTATTTTACTCTGGCCATATAATATAATAAATTTTAACTCATATAGATAAATAGTTGCAAATGGTAACAATTTGTAATAGCTCACCATGGAGTGTTATAGCTCATCTGAATGTAAACTCATCTATAATCACGTAAGGCAAATTACGAGACATTTTAGTTCCAAAGTCGATCATTAGCAATGCCTAAAAGCTTTTCTGTTTTTTTTTTAAACCAGTATGTGTACCATTTGGAGACTCAATGAAAGGATTTCTAGCCAGCTAAAATTTGTGTCTTATGATACAATTTCTGATGCTATTTAAAGGAATTTTTGACCTCTCATTGTTCTTTTTTTTTTTTTTTTTTTGTAAGATATTCTCTCAAATGTTAAAAACAATCAGAGACATTTTGGATTTTTTTTGAGGACTTCATACTTTGTTTCAGTTTCATTTTTAACATTTATTTGCAATTTTAAAACTTGATAACAGTGTAACAGTGCAACTCTCTCTCTTGCAAAAGTGTAACTCTTGTAACAGTGTAACTCTCTCTATTGCCAAACTGACTGCTTCGAATAGTAAATATCTAGTCAACAAATATTTATGGGACAGCCCATAGCAGGTCCACAATTCACAAATAATGAAGAAAACATACATAATCCTTGGCTTCATGGAGCTCACAGTTTACCAGGGTTGATGAATAGTAAATAAGTAAACAGACAACTAAATAAATAATTATAAACCATGGGTTTTTATAATAGAAAATAACAGTCTACTGTAAGAATAACAGAGATAAATGGGCTTTAGGTGAGACAGGCAGGGAAGGCCTCTCTGAAGAGGTGACATTTAAGATGAGCCCTCATGGCAAGAAGGAACCTGCCATAATATGGGAAAAGAGCATTCAAACATTGGGAGTAGCGGCCGGGCGCGGTGGCTCAAGCCTGTAATCCCAGCACTTTGGGAGGCCGAGACAGGCGGATCACGAGGTCAGGAGATCGAGACCATCCTGGCTAACACGGTGAAACCCCGTCTCTACTAAAAAATACAAAAAACTAGCCGGGCGAGGTGGCGGGCGCCTGTAGTCCCAGCTACTCCGGAGGCTGAGGCAGGAGAATGGCGTGAACCCGGGAGGTGGAGCTTGCAGTGAGCTGAGATCCGACCACTGCACTCCAGCCTGGGCAACAGAGCGAGACTCCGTCTCAAAAAAAAAAAAAAAAAAAAAACATTGGGAGTAGCATGGACAGTGACTCTACAGCCTGAAAGAGCTTGACATGTTTGAAAAACTGAAACAAGATCCATATGGTGGAAGCATATTCAATATATTCATTTCCTGTCACTGCTGCAACAAATTACCACAAATGTAATGGTTAAAAACAACACACATTTACAGTTCGCGGCAAGGGTCAGAAGTCTGACCCAAACTTTATGGGGCCAAAGTCAAAGTGTCACCAGGGCTGTGTTCCTTCTGCAGACTCTAAGGGAGAATGAGTCTCCTTGCCTTTGCCAGCTTCTAGAGGCCACCTGCATTCCTTGGTTCATGGCCCCTTCCTCCATCTTCAGAGTACATCACTCCAACATCTGTTTTTGTCCTCACATCACCTCTCACTCCGACTCTCCTGTCTTCCTCTAAGAACCCTTGTGATTGCACTGGGCCCATCTGGATAATGCAGGATCATCTCCCCATCTCAAGATCCACAGTCACATCTGCAAAGCCTCTGTTGCCACGTAAGGTGACATTTACAAGTTCCAGAGATTAGGACATAGAAATTTTGGGGGCTGTTTTTCTGCCTACCACCTTCAGGGAGTAGAGAAATGAGAAACAAAGCTGTACAAATGAGTGTACTATGTTCTATTTCAGAGATGTTTTAGTTAGCGGAGTTCGTATTTATTAGAGTTTAATGTGGGCTGTGATAACAAAAAGACCCCACAATATTTTGGCTTAAACAAAATAGGAGTTATTTCTGTTTCATGTAATAATCCCGAGGAAGGCAGTCCAGGGCTGGGAGGATGGCTTTACTTCATGAGGTCGTTCAGAGGCCCAGGCACATCCTGTCTTGTTGCATTGCCAGGCTCAACACATGACTTGCTGGTCATGGTCTAGAATGGTTATGAGTTCACACTCTAGCCAGTTGGAAGATGGAAAGGGACAGCAGGATACCACACTCATTCCTTTTATATGCATGACCCAGGAGAGGCACATAATATTTCCACTAACATCCCAATCCCTAGAACTTTGACATGTGATCGCACCTGACTTCAAGAGAGGCCGGGACATGTAATCTTTGGCTAGATGGTTGTTGGTCAAACTAAAACTCATGTGTTTAATTATCATCATCATTATTATTATTGTTGTTGTTTTGAGACAGGGTCTCATTCTGTTTCCCAGGCTAGAGTGTAGTGACTTGATCATGGCTCACTGCAACCTCAACCTCCTAGGCTCAAATCCTCTCACCTCAGCCTCCCAAGTAGCTGGGACTACAGAGAGTCTGGCTAATTTTTTAATTTTTAAATTTTTCTGTAGAGACAAGGTCTTGCTATGTTGGCCAGACTGGTCTTGAAAAGTGTTTCATTATTAAAGAAAGAAGAAGAAAATGGAAATTTGTCTCTGCAACAAATTTCTTTATAAGAGCATACTGGTTTCATGTTTTATTTTAAGAATTAGTATTAGCACCTTCCCTTGAGATAGCCATTGGCCTCCTGTATAAAATGGAAATTATGATACTTGCTGCCACATAATTATAAAAAGTTCTGAAAAGTTTGCAATTTAAGGAATGCTCCTTAATAAAATTGACAGTTTGCCTGGCATTATTCAACCTTAGTTTGAAAAATGCTGACATCATACTAATGCTTAGAGCTTGTCTAAATAGAATAAGAAATACTGTAGTTGAAAGCATTGTGGAGCCAGCATTGATACAAGTTGCTACTTCTCCAATTCATTCAGTAAAGTGCTTACCACTTTATTATTGACTTCTGGGTCATAAATTAAAACTTATCAACATATTTAAAGACTGTGTTACTGTTGAATAAGTGGTAAGTGTTTATATACTAAAAGCCTTCCTCATAGTCATCTGGAAGAACATATACATAAAAATAGGCAAAAAGGACAAATACACAAATCCTTTCACTTATGCTGATGAATTGCAGACTTGACATAACATAAACCCTCGAACAGATTCATAAAATATGCAGACTCTTGGATCCTATTTCAGCTGTTTCAGATAATAGTACTACTGATATGTTTGGAGCAGTTTGCTTATCTATCATTCATTCAGAAAATATCAGTTGAGCACCTCCTATTTATCAGACACTATTCTAGGTGCTTGGGGTACATCAATGAATAAAAGAGACAAATATCTCTTCCCTTCATGGAATTTACATTTGTGTTGCAATATCTGTAGATCAGCATTACTAAACATTTAAATGTGCAACATTTTTATTGAAATGTGCTCTATATACAGAAAAGCACACAAATTGTAACTGAAAAGATGGATGAATTTTCCTAAAGTGAACAAACCAGTGTAAACAGAACCCCAGATGCCCTTTGTATTGCCTCGGTCACTATCCTCTGGGAGTGACCACTATCCCAATTTGTAGCACCACAGATTAGCTTTGCCTGCTTTTCAACTTTATATAAATGGAATCATACAATACATTCTTTTCTGTAACTGGATTCTTTTTCTCAACATTTTGTTCGTGAGATTCGTCAGGTGGTTTTGTGTAGTCGTAGTTCATTTATTCTCCTTACTATATAGTATTCCATTGTGTGAGTATGCTACACTCTTCTTACCCATTCTCCTGTTGATGGATATTTGGTTGTCTTACATTTTGGGGTATTATGAATAGTGTTAAACATTCTTGTACACACCTCTCAGTGGATATTTGCATGCATTTCAGTTGGGTATGGAACGAGGCATGGAATTGTAGCCTCATAGGGAATGCTTATGTTCAACTTTAATAGATATTGACAGTTTTCCGAAATGTTTGAACCAATTTACTCTTCCTCCAGCAATGTAGAAAAAGTTTAACTTGCCCCACATCATTGTCAGCATTTGATATTGTCTGTCTTTTTTACTTTAGCTGTTCTATAGATGTGTGGTGATATGACATTATAGTTTTAATTTGCATTTCCTTGATGGCTAAGTGGGGCTTCTTTCCCTGCATTTATTACACTCATTTGGATATCCTCTTTTGTGAAGTGTCTGATAAGTGTCTTTTGCCCATTTTTCTATTGAATTGTCTGCTTTTTACTAATATGCTTTTCTATATGTGCATTTTGGCATCTTGCATTGAGAGATCCTATGTGTACTTATATAATCAGATTTAAATTTTGTTTGCATAATCTTTCCAATAACATTAAGCTGTTTAATTTATGCTGAAAGAACTTAGAGCCTTATTTTTATGCTCACTGTGTGTTGTTTCAAAATGATGTTGTAACTTGGCAAGGACCGCAGAACTATTTTGAAAAATTTCACTGCTTCAACTATGCTGATGACTTGTGCACTGTTTTAACATGATAAAAGCTTAGTGCTATAACGAATTCAGCCACCATTTTATTCTGACTTTAAATGACATCGTGAGAGCATTTTAGGTACATTATTTTCATTTTATGTACTGCCAGTTGCTAGAGAAAGATTCATTTGATTCCAATATGCTGTTTTTTGTTGTTCAACTCCAACCCAATCAATCTTATCACTCCCATCACTGAGTTTTTGTTTAAAATGTCCTCTTTTTAATCTGTAATCCATTTCTGGCTTTACAGGTAATAATTGCAAACCATCTGAAAAAATTGTAAATAATAATAGCCCACAGAAACTGCCTTGTACCAGGCACAGTTCTGAACTTTCTGTACTTTAACTCATTTAAACCATATGAGGTAGGTGCTATTATCAGCTTCATTTTACAGGTGATGAAATAGAGGCCTGGGAGAAGTAACTTGGCAAAATTGCTGTTAATTGGGAAACTCAGAATTCAAACCCTCATGCCTAAGCCTTACTTTCCCCAGCCCCTTTATCTGGGTCTGTCAGCTTGACATGGCAGATTTCCCACTATCAGCATGATCATTGGCACACTTCACTCTTTCTTCTTACTCTTCCTCCACAGAGCACATGCAGCATATTTATATACTTCTGCCTCTTCCTTACATGGGTCGGAGCCTGGTCCTCTTTTCTATTTTCTTGTCTGACATTTGGATTTGGGGCAGAGAGAGAGAGGCCTTTTTTGGATCTTGAGCCTCAGCAATACTCTCTATCCTCGATTTGAGAGCTCTGTCTCAGTATTTTGGGCATAAACTCAGCTAATGACAAAGCCGTACTGTGACTTCCCATTTGCTGCTGTCCCTAATGTAAATCTCAATGGGATAGCAGCTATGTTTTGGTCCCTACGAATGATGCCGGGGGTTATTAAATATGATTTTCATTTAGAAAGTAGAGCCCCTGGGTGGCTCTTATCTTTGTTTTGGGAAACAAATTGGCCCTTCTCTAGTGTTCTGAATATTAAAATAGAATTGGGTATGGAATTCTGTCTTGGACCTCATCCAAATGATTCTAATTATCGAGGCATGCTGACGACCAGGTATAAAAGTAGTTTTGCCTACAAAATGGTCTTATGGTCTAGATCCCAAGTATAATACAGGAATAAAGCTTTGGTTGTTTATTTGTATCTTCTCATGACTGTGACTTTTTAAAAAATGGGCACTTCTTTCTTCTGTTGTGATCAAGTGCCTAAAATTAGAACATATCTATGTCTTCAAAGAGGGAGAGAGTAAAAGGGAAACTCAGTAGAAAAAAAATAACTTTTTTCCCTCTTTTATCTTTAACTTCAATAAGTTGGGGGAGGTATCTTAGTCAGGGTTCTCTAAAGGGACAGAACTAATAGGAAAGATGTATATATGAAGGGGAGTTTATTAGGAGAATTGACTCACAGGATCACAAGGTGAGGTCCCACAACAGGCCGTCTGCTAGTTGAGAAGCAAGGAAGCCAGTCTGAGTCCCAAAACCTCAAAAGTAGGGAAGCTGACAGTGCAGCCTTCAGTCTGTGACCAGGGGCCTGAGAGACCCTGGCAAATCACTGATGTAAGACCAAGAGTCCCAAAGCTGAAGAAGTTGGGAGTCCGATGTTCGAGGGCAGGAAGCATCCAGCACAGGAGAAAGATGAAGAACAGAAGACTCAGCCAGTCTAGTCCTTCCATGTTCCTCTGCCTGCTTTTTTCTAGCCACACTGGCAGCCGATTAGATGGTGCCCACCCATATTGAGGGTGGGTCTGACTCTCCCAGTCCACTGATTCAAATGTTAATCTCCTCTGGCAACACCCTCACAGACACACCCAGGATCAATACTTTCCCTTCAATCCACTCAAGTTGACACTCACTATTAACTATCACAGGAGGCTTTGGCTTTTTTTTTTTCAGTGGTGGCACTGATGGCTCTGTGCAGAACACCACAAGTGTGAGTTTGTCTAAATTGTATTTAGTGGAAATTATTAAGTAGAGGCCTGAGAGTCAGGCTCACCATCTGGAATTTGCTCTCTAACCTGCTGTGGTTTGCTAGCATTTTATCAGCTGATTAGTCCCTCAGGTTTCACTCTGTGAGGCCACATTTTTTAATCTGTTTGGCAAAGTCCACTGTGCTTGGGTAACAACTGGAGCCCAATGAGAGTGGCTTAAATTATGAGAACTGAAAATCCTAACAATGAAAGACAAGGAGTTTATCAAGAACCATTTGTTGCCTCTGGATCTTGGATCTTTTTCACTCCTGTGAGTCATTCCAGTTCTACTCACTGTTTAGCTTTCTTGAACGGTAGGAATGTGCTCAAGAGAATAGCAATAATTTATCCCCCATCCCTCAAGATACCTTTTTCTTTTCATCTACTGTGTTCTAATTTTGTCATCTTTGCTAATGGATCTTGGGTGGGGAATACTTTATGACTTGTTTGGCAATCAGTCCAGAAGTTTCCACCAAGTATAGTGAAAGAGAAAAATCGATTTTCTTAAGACAAATTATTTGTGATACAAATTATTTGATGTCAGCCTGAGTAATTTTACAAAATGACCTCCCTTGCTATACAGTCTTCTTTTTTTTTTTCACAAGCATTTATTAATTTATCCAAAATGAGAAAATTCAAGAGAGTATTCATATGCTTGGCAGGCCTATTTTCAATATCACACAATAAATTACTGTGACGTGAACATGCCTGGGTCTCACTTCAGATACTGATGGACTCGCACGAACAGTAAGCATCCAGATTTCCTAGCTCATGAGGGACTTCCAGCCTTCATAAAGTCCCTTTCTCCCCAAAAGGATTTCTGTTGGTCATTAGAGGGAGGTTTGCAAGTGCTCCACGAAGCATCGTGCAGGGTCAGCCATCCTGTTTCTCTCACTCTCCAAGTCCTCCTAGTTGATGGCTTTTGTTCATCATGCTGCTTGAGGGCGCCTCTGATTGCCACTGCGTTGCCTCTGGTGCTTTTTGTGAGAACACCAAAAGGGCTGTTTTGATGCTCACAGAATCACTCATCCTCGGAGCCATGGTAAGGCTTTACAGAGTACAGAGACCACCCATTCCCCAGCTCTGGGTTGTGCCTTGTCACCAGAGAGGCCTAAAAATTGCTTTTGTTACCCCCAAGTCATAACTCATAGGATCTTTAATGAAAATGGTCCTTTCAGTTTTGGCCTGCGCTGCTTCTCTTGATTGGAGCTCAGGCTCTGCTGCTGAAACCCATTGGATAACTAGTACCAAGTTGTTCTCCATTTTCCCTTCACCTCTCATTCCTGCCTCTATCTGGGCTCAATCTCCCCTCGCTTTATTAAAAAAGCATATTAACATGCACATAAATAAACTCTTTTGTTTCAGGGGCTTTGCTGGTCTCTCAAGACGCATGGTCTCAGACTGATCAGGGCGCATGCTCTAGTTAAATAGCCTAGATTGTGGCTCTTCCAAGTCAGCACATCAAAACTTCATACTTTGAGAAGGTGGTGAACACTGGGATGAGCCCTGATAATTTTTGTTATATCCCCTAGGAGCAGCCTGCTTGGCTGCTCTGCCTGCCACTGCCATACTCTTCCTGATTATCCTTGTTTTGTTTCCTCTCTCACTTTGTTTGGATGAAGTGTAACTTTGGTGAAAGGCATTAGTGTTCAATCTGTTCTGTTTTGCTTCAGTGAAAGTTAGCGTTTCACTTCACCCTGTCCTTTGATTGGTGCATTTTAGAAGGAAGCAGATCACATTGGTGTTATTTTGAATGTGGCTATCACAATGTAGGTGATGCTGCCTTTTTCTTATTGCCCAATGCGAGTGGCTTAAATTATGAGAACAATGCAGGGCAGGTGGGACTGCAGTAGTTCTCATAGCTGGCTATACATTAGAATCACCTGGGAAGCTTGAGACACCTACTAATGCCCAGGTGTGACCCCTCCAGAGGCTCTCATTTAATTGGTCTGGGGCCCAGTAAGGACCATGTGTCAGACCAAATCTTGATGCTGATGAGACAGAGCATCTGACCTTTGATCCCAGGGACCACCCAATCTGTCAGAAATCACTACACACAACTTTGGTTTAGCATTACCCCTTGAAGTCTTTTACCAAATAAATAAATAAATAAATAAAATCTTGGGAACAGCAAAATAGCTCATCTAGAAGGAAACTTCCAGCATCCAATTTAGCGCACTGAAAACAGCCTATTTCATGAACACAAAAGTTTTTCAGATTTCATTCCCATTATCATACCTCTCCAGTTTTCTTTTCTTTTCTGTGGAGGAGAATATTCTCTGATAACTCAGAAGAAAGGAATGAAGATGAGGTTGGAAACATCCATATCCAGGAGAATATGACATTTTTCTGGGATTTGTGTAAGTTTAAATTAAGAACACACCTGCACAAATGTCAGAAATAGGCCCCCATCCAATATTATATAAATAGGTCATTTATTACAGTTGAATACTGTGATGGTTTCCACACAAGAAAGCAGCAGGGATTTAAATAGGGAAAGGTGAGGATGGTGTGAGCAAGGCTGCCCACAGAATCCCGCGGGTTCTGAACATTTTCCTGGAGCACGAGATCAACATGCGTGTAGAACGGGGGTTGGAGAATTCAGTGTTGCAGCAGCTCCATGGGTCTTCTTGATACGTACATGCACATGTTGACATGGCAAAAGAAAGCATCACTGCACTAACTCAGATTGTGAGATAATTATGACTTATTCATAGCACTGCAGGCCGATTACAATAATGATTACATTTCTATTACAGTTTCCTCCCATCCTCCTTCCTGTCCCCAGGAAGCCTAAAGAACTTTACTCATTTATTTTCACCACGCGCCTGTAGTTTAGTTGCATTTGCCTCTTTAAACCACAAAGGCATGAACTGAAGGGAAAAAAAAGTTCCTGAAGTTCCTGAAATAAGACAGAATTAAAACAGACCTAAACATCATTTGCATTTGTCTGCTTATATTTTATGAGGTCATGAGAGGGCCATAAGTACTCAGTGCAGATTCTTGTAAGCTGGTCTTAGTAGCTACAGCAACAGAGAAAGGCTGGAAGAATGGTGTGGGTCATAGAGGAAGGACCATGTGTTATTAGATTTCTCTTTGAAGGTACTGGAGTGGTGAGAAGAGATAGCACTGGGGAGCATATTAATTCCTTCTTTTGGAAACTGCAAACAAATAGGGGAATATAGTTACTTTGCAGAGTGACTCAGCAATATTTACTAAAGCTGAACATATACCCGCCCTATGATCTAGAAATTCTACTTCTATGTCCACCCAAGAGAAATTAGTGCACATATCCACCAAAAGAAATGCATTACAATAATATTTATAGTGGTCTTATTCATAATAGTCCCACATTGGAAACAACTTAAATGGCCATGAATAGGAGAATGGATAAATAATTTATAATAGATACATACAATGAAATACTACTCAGCCAAAACCAAAGAACATAAACCAACAAACTAACCTCTTACAGACTATATGATTCATTGATACAAGTTCAAGAAGAGGCAAAACTAATATATGATGATAGAAGTCAGAATAGTGATTATCTTTAAGGGTGAGTATTGACTGAGAGAGGGGGCATGAGAGAACATTCTGGGTGTTAGAGGTAGCCTGTATCTTGGTTTGCTGGTGGCAACCCTGGTGTGTACATATGTCAAAATGTATTGAGCTGCACACTTGATATTAGAGTACATTCTATACTGTATGTGTGTTGTACCTCAATTAAAACAAATAAAACAAAACCAAGAATTATAGATAGGAAGAGGCATTGATGTCAGAGTGTCACAATAAAAAACAGTCAAGAATTATGTAAAGTAAGAAAAAGTTGACTGGGCACGGTGGCTCACACCTATAATCTCAGCACTTTGGGAGGCCGAGGTAGGTGGATTGCTTGAGGTCAGGAGTTCGAGACCAGCCTGGCCAGCATGGTGAAACCCTGTCTCTACTAAAAATACAAAATTAGCCGGATGTGGTGGCAGGTGCCTGTAATCTCAGCTACTCGGGAGGCTGAGACAGGAGAATCGCTTGAGCCTGGGAAGCAGAGGTTGCCGTGAGCTGAGATCACACCATTGCACTTCAGCCTGAGCGACAGAGCAAGACTCCATCTCAAAAAAAAAAAAAAAGAAAAAGAAAAAGTTGATTATATTATTTATACTACAGTAATTTTATTTCAATTTCTGGGAATTGTTTTCATGTGTTAATAAATTACCACCCTCAAAATGATCTTCTGGTAGGCAATTAGCAAAATATACCTATGCTCTTCCTTATCCCTCTACCAATAAGATAGTCATTTGCTTTTGTATTTATTATAAAGATATTTGTGGCAGACTGTTCTGGTTGACTATCTAGGAGCCATTCCCAACATTTTATCCCTTGCAAATTTTTTACTATAGATGTTGGAAAAATCAGAGTCACTTTCTCAGCCTCTCTTTCATGTCTCATACCTAGATCCCATCTCTTGATGGGAGGTAGTCAAAGAATTTTTAGATATGTTTTACAACTGCCACGGCATCTACAAGTGATATAAATTATTATACATTTTAAGCTTTCGATCACTTAATTTTAACTAGGAGAAATGGGAAGTCAAGTACAACTTCCTTGGGTTCCATCATGCCCCTATTTTAATTTTGGCCTGTAGATGGTCTTATGAGCCAATAAACAAAGTTAGGCGAGAGCTGTTGGTGAGGCAAACCAACTGTGTCTGCCAGAGATTTCTCTTCTTTTGTTTTTT
>NW_012101836.1:27043-27707 GCF_000951045.1 Mandrillus leucophaeus | reverse complement strand
GTTAGCCAGGATGGTCTCGATCTCCTGACCTCGTGATCCGCCCATCTTGGCCTCCCAAAGTGCTGGGATTACAGGCTTGAGCCACCGTGCCCGGCAATTTCTCTTCTGTTGGTCCAGGCAATAATGGGACAAACAAGAAGCTCCTTACAAAAAGGGAAACTCATAATTAGTAGAACAACCCCCTCCCCCCAACATTTCTTTTCTTTTTTCTTTTGTTTTTGAGATGAAGCCTTGCACTGTCACCCAGGCTGGAGTGCAGTAGCACGATCTCCGTTCACTGCAACCTCTGCCTCCCGGGTTCAAGTGATTCTTCTGCCTCAGCCACCTGAGTAGCTAGGATTACAGGCGCCACCATGCCCGGCTAATTTTTTGTGTTTTTAGTAGAGATGGGCTTTCACTATGTTGGCCAGGCTGGTCTTGAACTCCTCACCTCGTGATCCACCCGCCTTGGCCTCCCAAAGTGCTGGGATTATAGGCGTGAGCCACTGCGCCTGGCCCACATTTCTTTATGGAGAATTAATGTACTCTTGCAATTGAATAGCCTTAGAATTTGCCTAATTTGAGGATGGATAAAATATAAATAACTTGGTTCTCTGGGATAATTGGATCATGCCCATTGGGATATATATATATATATACACACACACACACACACACACACACA
>NW_012101836.1:0-26508 GCF_000951045.1 Mandrillus leucophaeus | reverse complement strand
AAAAAAAAAAAAAAAAAAAAAAAAAGAAGACGACGACTTTAGGGTGAGTAAAGGTTTTCCTGAAATTAGAAAGGAAAACTGAAGTTCATTACTTAAGTCTGGAAAGATACATCTATAATTAGATGTTCGTATTTAACTTGAAGCTGTACAGTACAGCATCTCTCCTTATACTTAGTAATTATACAGAATTTAAATATTTATGCCATTTACTTTTTTCAGATTTTTTGTGTTGTTCCAGCATTTATATACAGAAAAATTGAAAAATTGTCCTATGAACATCCACATAGCTATCACCTAGATTCTACAATGAACATTTCAGCATATTTATTTTAATCACACATCTGTCCATCTATTGATCCTGCTACTCATTCATCAGTTCAGCTTATTTTTTGGTACATTTTAAAGTAAGTTGCAAACATCAATACACTTTCCCTATGAACACTTCAGCCATCTATTTTTTATTTTTATGGAAATGTCAATTTGGGAAGAATTAGGTGTTATTTCTTCTTCTTGTGATTATTTATGTATTACATATTGAACCGTTACCATAGAAGTTATGATGAGAATGAATACGTATTGAACACTTCCTAGATGCTGGGTACACAATTCTTTGCAATAATCTCCTGAAGTAGGTACTATTATTATTCCCGTTTAATAGCTGACAAAGCTGAGGTACAATTAGCTGTATACCTGCCCACGGTTGTATAGCATTGAAGTGACGGAGCTGGGAATTGAACCTTCACAGTTTGACTTGAGAATCTGATTCCTGAACCACCAAGAAGAGTAACTAGGGTTGCAGATATTGTGCCCAGGAGGAAAGAGCCACTCTAGAATTTCCAAACCTGGTAAGAGATGGCAAAAACTGTATATGCCTTGGATGATACACACCATTGTTTCCATCAATTTGTACACAAGAAAGAACTGTATGTGCAGGAAGGATTTTCTAAATAGTGAACTATTAAACTTTCTGTGTTTTTTTTCTTTTGTGGCAATTCTTTTGTTTTTGAGCACTGTTCGCTAGTTCATAAGTACATTGTCTATTAAACCCCAGGGAAGAAAATGACCAGGCATTAGTTTTTTATTTGTTCCCTAGTTTTATGTTTTATAAAAGCTCTTTTTATTGAAGTATGTTATAACACACAGATAAGTGCAAACCTGAACACATCTTTGTGTACCAGGAACAGAACAAGTAATAATTGAACAAGTAACAAGTAAAGCTTGCCATGCCTCTTAAAACTTCTACTCCTATGTTGATGGCCAACCATTTATATATAGGACTGCAGCAATTCAGGATATCTACTACTTTGCTGTTCTTACATTTTAAGTGGAGACCAAAGCAAACACTTTCCTTCTTTCTGAACATTAGTTACATAATCACTGGGTCTATTTATTAAATAGATTAACCCTCTGTCAATCATATTTATGGACTAACATTTCTTCAGATAAGAAATATACATTAGTCATAAACAGACATAAAAACTGAAACTCTCTAGATAGAATTAAACTGATATTTTTATTCTATTTCTATTTTTTCAGGGGGATAGAGTCTTGCTCTGTCGCCCAGGCTGGAGTACAGTGGTACAATTTTGGCTCACCACAACCTCCGCCTCCCAGGTTCAAGTGATTCTCGTGCCTCAGTCTCCTGAGTAGCTGGGACTACAGGTGTGGCCAACATGCCCGGCTAATTTTTATATTTTTAGTAGAGGCAGGGTTTCGCCATGTTGTCCAGGTTGGTCTTGAACTCCTGACCTCAGATGATCTGCCTGCCTCGGCCTCCCAGAGTGCTGGGATTACAGGTGAGAGCTACCATGCCTGGCCTATTTCTATTTTTTCTTTATCCTCATGTTTTTTTCTGTTTTTGACATTTTGTATATCATGTAAAACTGTTTTTGCCCTTTTACTTTCTATATTTCGAAGAACTTTAATGAATAAAAGATGTGAAAACCAAATTGCTGTTCAAATTCAATTGTTCCCAATTATACCAGGAACTAAACAGAACCCAACAATTCATAGCTTCTTAGGGTGAAAGCAGCTCAACATTATTGAATCTTATGTAAAAGAAATAGAGAAACAAATAATGGGGGAAAAAGGGGAAACTCAGAGACTGATAAAATGACAACAGGTTAATATAATGAAGAACATACGGAGTTACGAAGGCTCTGAAAAATCCCCATCAAGACTTGGCATTCTCTGCTCCATTTCTCATGTTATCAAATCATCTGTCTTATTGGGAGCTTCAGTCATTTCTTGCCTTTTATTCATTTCTTTGTCTTCCTTTGATCAGCTGGTAATATATAGCATCCTTATACTGTATACTTATTTCAGGACTGACTACAACAGCTATAAATTTCTCATGTACAGAGGGAGGTAAATAAAAGACTGGTAAGCTTTAGCAATGGGGATTGTAAGCCATCCTAATCGAGTATATCAAAAGACTTCTAGAAATAAAACTGTTGTTAACTTTCTTTTCTATATAGGTTTAAAGGAGAAAAATTTAAGCTAACAATTTTGAAATGACTGCCAGAGATACTTTCCCTGAAGTCACACAGGGGGATGAAATAGAATGCTATTTTCAAATGAACTGACATAGCACTGGGTATTTTGATGAGGGTACCTCTTTTTGTTGGTTGTATGTTAGGAGCAGAGATGGACAAGTGTCCTACCCCTTTATGAAGCCTTGTGGTTTATAATTTACAGAATAATTTGTTGATGCATTGGATTTGGAAGATACATTAGCTTTAGCTGCAATAACAAATCAGGCTTTGGGCTTGATTCAGGTCTGCTTCATGTATGTAGGGGCCACACTATAAAAAAAAAACACCAGTTATCCGAGATGTGCTTTTTGCATGGTGAATGACAGAAGCATAGTAGTTGCTGGTAGAAGCTTGCCATGCCTCTTAAAACTTCTACTCATAACAGATATGCTGTCACTTCTATTCACATTCTATTGGTCAAAACAAGTCACAAGGGTAGGCCTAAAGTAAATTGGACTTTGAAAAATTCTATTGCAAAGTCAAATGGCAAAGGCTGTGGATTTTTACTCCTATTACAGGGAGGGAATACAAAGTTGGGAACAGTAATCCAAACTACCATAGAAGGCCTCCATTAGAAAGGGGTCTTGGGGTTAGTGGAGTGTAATTTTTATCTTTTCCCCACAGTTTAGATAATCTGAAGTGAGGTAAGGGGTTTTACAAGAGTTTTCATTTTTACAGCATATTTAGGAACACTAAAATTTAGAATAGCTTGAACATAAGGTGGAATAACTCAAAGTAATTCATATAGTGAACTATAAGTTACTGACTCAACATGGACTTAGTAAGTTCTTACTATTGCTCACCACTGTGCTCAATCTGTGTGAAGATATTAAAGATCCAGGCAAGCGGAAAGTTGTAGAAGGGGTGTGGTGTTTTCCTCTGCATCTTCTTAGATGAGATTTGGGATTTCAGTCCTGAGGAGGCGTATAAGCACCCATCCTCCCACACTGCCAGTGCAGTCATGAGCAATGCATTTGGAGGGAACGTGTCTGCTGTTTAAGAGGATGACATAATGATGGGTCTGAGTGTGGCTCACTGAATCATCCTTCTGTGGGCAATACATGAGCCTACCTGTATCTCAAACTCACATGAGCTCTTCACTAGGCAGGAGGGAGAAAAGAGCTTAACTGGTGTTTGTTATTTGGCCCCTTCCTTCTTGCTTGTGCCTAAATAAAGACACAACAGTCTCCTCTCCCCACTTTTCTTCAGGAAAAGGTCTAGCATTTGCCTTTTTCACTGAGATGAGTTTTCCAACAAGAACATGAGTTCTCCCAATATTATCAGCAAACACCCTCCAGTCAGTGTGGACAGGAGGAAGCAATGACTGCAGGTGGTCAGTGACTTATTCTGCAATGAGGTTGAAAAGCAAGATCAAGTCATGGGCTCACACAACACTCGGAAATCTGCCTCAAATTTATATTCTGAAAATATTCAGTTTGCCTAATGAATGTGTCTAAACAAAGGTTTTCCTGCCAGGTTTTCTGAAATGGAATAAATGATCTAATTTTTATTTGAATCAGAATCAGAATCTACTCCCTGTCTGTAGAAAAATGAGCCTAGAGGAAATCTGCAGCAGCCATGCATTCACACTTCTATTTCCAAGCTACTGTGCACGAACAATCCCTGGGTTCATCCTGGATTTTCTGCTGGGCCAAGACACAGCACAGCTTGCCCTGTAACTGGTACAAAGCAGGTTTAACTTCACTCTGAACAAACCCAGCTATGCTTTGTGTAAGGCCATTATGTGGATAAAGAAATGGGCTCTTTCTTGATGCAGTGAGTTTTAGAGGCAGGTGCAGATAAACAGCCAGCCATCATTACATATATTGAGGCATTTCCTGCCTCCATCTGTTAACACACAGTTTGAACTGGGGTATTAATTTTCTAGCGTGGCCTTCATTTTAATTAAGGTTTTAGCCTTATTTGGAATCAGGGAATCCTTTAAGACTAAGAAAAGAGACAGATAACCCCCTCACCAAATTCACATATATACATGGTTCAGACATTTAATTTCAGGGTTTAATAGAACCCCTAAAGTTATGGCCCCAGATTAAGAATCCCTACTTTAGGTCCTTCTGTGTAATATCATTCATTTTAGGCTACTTGACTCATAGACAGACACAGGTTAGTGAAGGGGAAAGGTATAGACAGTTGGGCTCCAAAAACTGATGCCATTATTTACTAGCCCCAGGACCTCGCTGAGCCCAAGTTTCTTCACTTGGAAAATGGGGCACATCGTAGCACCCTCTCAGGGTTGTTTTGAGAATAAAATGAGGCAATTTCCCTGGCTTTTGAGTGTTCAAGAAATGGCAGCAATTATTATATTGTTATTGATGTATTGACATTGTTATTACGTTAGGAATCCAACAAATGGAAAGCACATCTAACATCTCACAATAGAAGTGTGAATCAAATGACACTTTTAAGGTTGCTGCCTTCAGTTGAGGCAGCCAGTGCACTAAAGTTTTTGCATAGCTCGTAGTGTCCTTCTCCATGACACACTGCCAGGCCCCCATCATCTCTAAACATTATGTTAATTAAGCATTAAAAACAAAGTATCTGGCACATAGTAGATGCTCAATAAAAATTAATCACTGTCATGATGATGATTATTACTATTGCTGCTTCATAGGGCATTCTCCAGTGAAACCTTAGTTTCAGGGGAGAGAGGGTCTCAAGATAATTTTTTCAAGGAGGGAAGAATATCTCAAAGCCAATGTGATGAGGGCAACAAAAAAGTAGCTTTTTACATCCCCTCACCCTTTCTCTATATCCTATACAAATTTCTTTGCCTTCCATTTATTTCACTCAAGATAGGTTGGAATGCAAAGGCTCAGCAGCTCTTCAGGGATGAATAACAAATTTTTAAACAATGATTGCTTGAACAGCGCTTGGCAAAAGTATCAGTCACACATTCTGCATTGTTTGGTGGAGCTGGCTGTAGGTTTTTGAGACCAAAAAGCCTGTGTGTTCAAGGTCTCTCTCCCTTTCTCTCTGGCCATGCTTGTCCTTGGACCCCATTTTTCTTGAAGGTACAAATGACTAAAAACAGATAAACATGTGAGCACTCACCATGCTTATATTTTCATTGGAATAAAAGTCTAGGATTGTGTGTTTGTACACCTAGAACCTGGCAAAGGCTCCATAAATATCAAATGAACAAAGCAAAGGAATTCAGATTTGCAGAATATTAGTTGTTGGTAGGAAAATTTATTTTTAGGGGATGGAGGGGGCTTTTTGGTATCCTTGAAGTCTTACTGTTTTCTCTTATCCTGAATCTTCTGGCTCTGGTGTTTGGGCATATTTTATTATTACTGTAATTTTTGAACTTGAGGTTCTGTTTGTCCTCCCTGTTCCAGGGTACCACCAGATTTACTAAAATAGTAAGGTTTTTTCCAAGGTGCCAGAATGTGACATGATCCGACTTAAGGCATTGTACTAGTTAGTTATTGCTATGTAACAACTGCCCCTAAACATAGTGCCTTCAAACAATAGCTGAGATTTTTCTTTTTGCTCAGGTTTTTATAATCTGGGATGGGCTCAGTTGGGAGGTTCTTCTGCTGGCTTTCCAGTGTTTACTCCTAAGGCTGCATTTAGGTGGTGAGTTGGCTGAGGACTGGTCTTCAATCTCTCTCTGTCTCCCTCCCTCTCCATGTAGTCTTGGATTCTCTTCCTCCCCACATAGCCATAGCAGCTGGGCTTTAACATGGTGACTGACAGTTCCCAAGAGGACACAAGTGGAAGCTGCCATACCTTCTTAAGGCTTAGGCCTGGAACTGCATAGCATCATTTCCATTGCATCTCATTAGTTAAAGCAAGTCAGAGGACCAGCAGACATTTTTTTTAAGGTGAGGGTATTACACAAGGGTATGAATACAACAAAGTGTGGTTCATTGGGGCCCACCCATGCATCAGGTACTTTAGACTCTTTTGTTGGGAGCAGAGATATTATAAAGAATGAAGAGAAACTGTTCTCCAAAGGCATAGAGTAGGGGCCAGGCTACATTTCTTTTCCTGCCTTGGTTATAATCAGTGAAAACCTTCAAATGGAGGAATGTGAGAAGCAAAGTATCCAGGACGTGGTCTTCCAGCTTTGATATGTCAAAGTCCAGCATCGAATGGTACAAAACAGGTCTATGTTCCACTATTATACAACTTAATTTCTAGTTAAACCCTAGTTGATATGGCTTTAGGATGAACTGGGTACAGACTTTTCTGCTCTGACAAATAAAAAGTCACATTGTGCCTTATGAAGTTTTTTTTTAAAAAAAGAACATTTATTGTATAATTTAAGGTGTACAACATGGTGTTTTGATATACATAGAGAGTGAAATGATTACTACAGGTAATCAAATTAACATATTAATCACCTTCCATCGTTACCTCTTTTTATGGTAAGAGCATCTAATATTTATTCTCTTAGCAAATCTTCAGCATACAATATTGTAAATTATAGTCTATCTGATGTACATTCAATTTCTAGACTATCCTATATAACTGCAAGTTTTTGCCCTTTGACTTCTCCCCACTTTCTCCCTCCCTGCCCCTGCTAGCTACCATTCTACTGTTTCTATGTATTTGACTTTTTTGTTAGATTCCACATATAAATGAAGTCATGCAGTATTTTTCTATGTTTGACTTCCCTTAGCATAATGTCCTACAGCTTCATGTGTGTTGTCACAAATCACAGTATCTCCTTTTCTTTTGAGACGAGGTCTCACTCTGTCACCTAGGCTGGAGTGCAGTGGTGTGATCATGGCTCACTGCAGCCTCAATCTCCTGGGCTCAAGTGATCCTCCCACCTTAGCCTCTCAAGTAACTGCAACTACAAGTGCACATCACCATGCCCAGCTAATTAAAATTTTTTTTTTGTAGAGACAGGGTCTCACTATGTTGCCCAGGGTCTTGAATTCCTGGGCTCAAGCAGTCCTCCCACCTCAGTCTCTCAAAGTGCTGGGATTACAGGTGTGAGCTACCACACCTGACCTTCCTTTTTTTTTTTTAAGAGCTAAACAATATGTACCACAATTTGTTTATCGATTCATTCTTTGATGGGCACAAGTTATTTCTATATTTTGGCTATTATGAATAATGCTATAATGAACATGGGAATGTGGATATCTCTCTGAGGTGCTGTTTCCTTTTCTCCACACCCTTGCCAACACTTGTTATCTCTTATATTTTTGATAATAGCTATCCTAACAGGTGGGAGGTGATGTGTCATTGTGGTTTTGATTTGCATTTCCATGATGGTTAGTGATGTTGAGCACCTTTTCATATACCTGTTGGCATTTTTATGTCATCTTTGGAAAAATATCCATTCCAGTCCTTTGCCTATTTTTAGTCCAATTATCTGTTTTTTAGCTGTTAGGTTGTAAGTGTTCCTTATATATTTTGGATATTAACTTCTTATCAGATGTATGGTTTGCAAATATTTTCTTATAGTCTGTAGGTTATTTTTTCATTTTCTTGATTGTTTCCTTTGCTGTGCAGAAGCTTTTTAGTTTGATATAGTCCCACTTGTTTATTTTTGCTTTTGTTGCCTGTGCTTTTGATGCCATATAAAAAAAATTGTCAAGGTCAGTATCAAGAAGTGATCCCCCTATGTTTTCTTCCAGGAGTTTTTTTGGTTTCAAGTCTTATATTTAGGTCTTTAATCCATTTTGAGTTGATTTTTGTGTATGGTGTAAGATAAAGGTCTAATTTGATTCTTTTGCATATGGACATCTAGTTTTCCCAGCACCATTTATTGAAGAGACTATCTTTTCCCCCATTTTGTCTTCTTGGTGGACTTCTTGAAAATTAGTTGGCCATATATTCTTGAGTTTATTTCTGGGCTCTCTGTTTTAATCCATTGGTGTATGTTCCTGTTTTAATGCCAGTACCATGCTGTCTTGATTACTATAGCTTTGTAATATAATTTGAAATCAGGAAGTGTGATACCTCCAACTTTATTTTTTCTTTCTCAAGATTGTTTTGGCTATTTGGAATTTTTTTGGTATCATAATTATTTTAAAATTAATTTTTCTATTTCTGTTAAAAATGCCATTGGAATTTTGATAAGATTGCATTGAATCTGTATATAGTGTTGAGTAATGTGTGTTAGTCCATTTGTATTGCTATAAAAGAATACCTGACGCTGGATAATTTATAAAGAAAAGAGGTTTATTTTGACTCATGGCCTTGCAGGCAGTACAAGCATGTCACCAGCATTTACTCAGCTTGTGGTGAAGAAGCTTATAATCATGGTGGAAGGTGAAGGAGGAACAGGCATATCGCATATCACATGGTGAGAGAGGGAGTAGGGGAGAGAGAGGAAGAAAGGGAGAAAGAGAGAAAGAAAGAAGGAGAGAAAGAGAGAGAGAGAGAAGAGAGGGAGGTGCCACACTCTTTTAAAACAACCAGATCTTGCATGAACTCAGAGAACTCACTCATCATGAGGAGGAAACCAAGCTATTCATGAGGGATCCGCCCCCATGACCCAAACACCTCACACTAGGTCCCACCTCCAATATTGGAGATTTTATTTCAGCATGAGATTTGGAGGGGACACACATTCAAATGATATCATATGGACAGTTTAACAATATTAATTTTTAAACTTTTTTTTAGTTCTTTCTCTTGCTAGCACAGGATATCTTTCTATTTATTTGTATCTTCTTTAATTTATTCCATCAA
The DNA here is from genome assembly GCF_000951045.1 of Mandrillus leucophaeus. Lineage (NCBI taxonomy): Eukaryota > Metazoa > Chordata > Mammalia > Primates > Cercopithecidae > Mandrillus > Mandrillus leucophaeus. Next base: position 17,296 of record NW_012101836.1, on the reverse strand, counting down.
TGTTTTATAGTTTTCAGTGTACAGACCTTTTACTTCCTTGGTTAAATTTATACCTAAGTATTTTATTCTTGTTGATGCTATTTTATTTATTTACTTAAATACACAACAGATAATTTTAATGAACATGACTTATAGATGGTTCTTGGTCTGAGAAGAGTTCTTTTTTTAAAAAAAAGTCTTCTATTTTAGGTTCAGGGGTACATGTGCAGGTTTGTTATACAGGTAAACTTGAATCATGGGGGTTTATTGTACAGATTATTTTGTCACCTGGGTACTACACCTAGTACCCAATAGTTATTTTTTCTGATCCTCTCTGTCCTCCTACCCTCCACCCTCAAGTAGGCGCCAGTGACTGTCATTCTCCTCTGTGTGTCCACATGTTCTCATCATTTAGCTCTCATTTACTTTATTATTTTTAACGTTTTTTCTAAATGGAAATGATATTTTTCTTTTCTTTTTTTCTTCTTTTTTTTGAGGCAGAGTTTCACTGGAATGCAGTGGTGCTATCTCGGCTCACTGCAGCCTCTGCCTCCCGGGTTCAAGTGGTTCTTGTAATCCCAAGTAGCTGGGTTACAGGTGTGTATCACCACGCCAAGCTATTTTTTGTTTTTGTATTTTTAGTAGATACAGGGTTTCACCATGTTGGCCAGGCTGGTTTCCAACTCTTGGCCTCAAGTGATCCACCTGCCTTGGCCTCCCAAAGTGCTGGGATTACAGGTATGAGTCACCGCACCTGGCCTTAACTCCCATTTATAAGTGAGAACATGTGGTATTTGATTTTCTGTTCCTGGGTGAGTTTGCAAAGGATAATGACCTCCAGCTCTGTCCATGTTCCTGCAAAGGATATGATCTTGTTCTTTCTTAGGGCTGCATAGTATTCCATGGTGTGTACGTACCACATTTTCTTTATCCAATCTGTCACTGATAGGCGTTTAGGTTGATTCCATGTCTTTGCTATTGTGAATAGTGCTGCAATGAACATAATGTGTGCATATGTCTTTATGCTAGAATGATTTATATCCCTTTGGATATATACCCAGTAATGGGATTGCTGGGTTGAATGAGAGTTCTGCTTTTAGCTCTTTGGGGAATTGACATACTGCTTTTCACAATGGTTGAATTAATTACACTCCCACCAACAGCATATAAGTGTTCCCTTTTCTCCTCAACCTTGCCAGTATCTGTTATTTTTTTGACTTTTTAATAATAGCCATCTGACTGGTGTGAGATGGTATCTCATTGTGGTTTTGATCTGCATTTCTCAAATGCTCAGTGATGTTGAGCTTTTTAAAATATGCTTGTTGGTCACTTGTATGTCTTCTTTTGAGAAGTGTCTGTTCATGTCCTTTGCCTACTTTTTAATGGGGTTGTTTGTTTTCTCTTGTAAATTTGCTTAAGTTCCTTATAGAAGCTGGACATTGACCTTTGTCAGATACATATTTTCCCCCATTCTGTAGGTTGTTTACTGTATTGATAATTTACTATATTGATAGTTTACTGTATTGATAGTATTGATAGTACTATGTTGATAGTTTCTTTTGCTGTGCAGAAGCTCTTTACTTTAATTAAATCCCATTTGTCAACTTTTGCTTTTGTTGCAAATGCTTTTGGTGTCTTCGTTGTGAAATCTTTGCCAGTTCCTATGTCCAGTATGGTATTGCATAGGTGGTCTTCCAGGATTTTTATAGTTTTAGGTTTTACATTTAAGTCTTTAATTCATCTTGAGTTGATTTTTGTGTATGACTTAAGGAAGGGGTCCAGCCTCAGTCTTCTGCATATGGCTAACCCAGCACCATTTATTGAGTAGGGAGTCCTTTCCACATTGCTTGTTTTTGTCAGCTTTGCTAAAGATCAGATGGTTGTAAGTGTCTGGCCTTACTTCTGAGCTCTCTATTCTGTTCCATTGGTCTATGTGCCTGTTTTTGTACCAGTATCATGCTGTTTTGGTGACTGTACCCCTAAAGTATAGTTTGAAGTCAGGTAATGTGATGCCTCCAGCTTTGTTCTTTTTGCTTAGGATTGCCTTGGCTATTTTAGCTTTTTTTTGGTTCCATATGAATTTTAAAATAGTTTTTTTCTAGTTCTGTGAAGAATGTCATTGGTAGCTTGATGGGAATAGCATTGAATTTGTAAATTGCTTTGGGCAGCATGGCCATTTAAACAATATTGATCCTTTCTATCCATGAGCATAAAATGTTTTTCTATTTGTTTGTGTCATCTCTGATTTCCTGGAGAAATCATTGTAATTCTCACTGTAGAGATCTTTCACCTCCCTAGTTAGCTATATTCCTAGGAATTTTATTCTTTTTGTGGCAATTGTGAATGGCACTGCTTTCCTGATTTGGCTCTTGGCTTGACTATTGTTGGCATATAGGAATGCTAGTGATTTTTGTATATTAATTTTGTGTCCTGAAACTTTGCTGGAGTTGTTTATCATCTGAAGGGGCTTTTGGGCTGACACTGTGGGGTTTTCTAGATATAGAATCATGTTGTCTGCAACCAGGGGTAGTTGGACTTCCTCTGTTTCTATATGGATGCCCTTTTTTTCTTTCTCTTGCCTGATTGCTCTGGCCAGGATTTCCAATACTATGTTCAATAGGAATGGTGAGAGAGGGTATCCCTGTTTTTTTGCCTGTTTTTAAAGAGAAGGCATCAAGCTTTTGCCCATTCAGTATGATGTTGGCTGTGGGTTTATCATAGATGGCTTTTATTTATTTTGAGATATGTTCCTTTAATACCTAGTTTATTGAGAGCTTTTAACATGAAGGGGTGTTGAATTTTATCAAAAGCCTTTTCAGCATCTATTGCAATAATCATGTGTTTTTTGTCTTTAGTTCTGTTTATGTGATGAATCACATGTATTGATTTGCATATGTTGAACCAACCTTGCATCCTAGGGGTAAAGCCTACTTGATTGTGGTGGATTAGCTTTTTGATGTGCTGCAGGATTCAATTTGCAAGTATTTTGTTGAGGATTTTTTACTAATGTTCTTCAAGGATATTGGCCTGAAGTTTTCTTTTGTGTCTCTGCCAGGTTTTGGTATCAGGATGATGCTGACTTCATAGAATGAGTTAGGGAGGAGTCCCTCCTCTTCAATTTTTTGAAATAGTTTCGGTAGGAATTATACCACCCCTTGTTTGGAATTCGGCTGTAAATCTGTCTAGTCCTGGCCTTTTTTTTTTTTTTTTTTAGTTGGTAGCCTATTTATTACTGATTTAATTTTAGAGCTTGTTATTTGTCTGTTCAGGGAATGCTGATGCCATTTTAATTGGGATTGTTTTTTAATTTCTTTTTCAGATAGGTCTTTATTGGTGTAGAGAAATGCAACTGATTTTTGTTTGTTGATTTTGTATCCTGCATCTTTACTGAATTCATTTATTAGTTCTAGCAAGGTTTTTTTTTTTTTTGGGGTGTGTGTGTGTGTGTGTGTGTGTGTGTGTGAAGTCTTTAGGTGTTTCTACATATAGGTTTATGGCATCTGCAAACAAGGATACTTTTACTTCTTCATTTCTGATTTGGATGCTTTTTATTTCTTTTTCTTGTCTTATGGCTCTTACTAGTACTTCCAATACTGTGTGGAATAAAAGTGGCAAGAATGGGCATCCTTGCTTTGTACCAGATCTTAGAGGAAAAATCTTCAGTTTTTCTTTTCCTTTTTTTTTCAGAGAGCATCTCATTTTGTTGCCCAGGTTGGAGTGCAGTGGTGCGATCATGGCTCACTGCAGACTCGACCACCCAGGGCTCAAGCAATCCTCCCTACTTAGCCTCCCAGAGTGCTAAGGCATGAGCTGTAGGCATAAGCCACCATGCCTGGCCCAGTTTTTCTCATTGATTATGATATTAGCTGTGGGCTTTTCATAAATGGCCTTTATTATGTTGAGGAAATTTCATTCTCTACCTATTTTTTGAGAGTTTTTTATTGTGAGAGAATGTTGAACTTTGTCAAATGCTTTTTTCTGCATTTATTGAGCTGATCATGTGATGTTTTTTCTTTCATTCTCTTAATGTAGTATATCACATTGATTGATTTGTGTATGTTAAGTCAACCTTGCATCCCAGGTATAAGTCCCATTTGGCAATGATGTATAGTCTTTCTGATGTGTTGTTGAATTTGGTTTGCTAATGTTTTATTGAGGATTTTTGCATCTACATCCATCAGAGATATTAGCCTGTTGTTTTCTTTTCTTGTATTGTCTTTGTCTGACTTTGGGATTAGGGTGATACTGGCCTCATAAAATGAGTTCAAAAGTATTCCCTCTATTTCTGTTTTTTGGAAGAGTTTAAGAAGGATTGGTATTAATTTTTCTTTGAATGTTTGGTAGAATTTACCAGTGAGGCCATGTCATTGTGGGCTTTTCTTTGTTGGGAGATTTTTTTTTTTTTTTTTTTTTTTTTTCTGAGATGGAGTCTCACTCTGTTGCCCAGGCTGAATTGCAATGGTACAATCTCTGCTCACTGCAACCTCTGCCTCCCGGGTTTAAGTGATTCTCCTGCCTCAGCCTCCTGAGTAGCTGGGATTACAGGTGCCCACCACCACGCTTGGCTAATTTTTGTATTTTTAGTAGAGGTGGGTTTCACCATGTTGGTCAGGCTGGTCTCAAACTCCTGACCTCATGTGATCCACCTGCCTTGGTCTCCCAAAGTGCTGGGATTACAGCCGTGAGCCACTGTGCCCGGCCAGGAGATTTTTTTATGACTACTTCAGTCTCTGTTTGTAATTGATCTGTTCAGGCTTTCTGTGTCTTCTTGATTCAATCTTGGTAGTTATGTATTTCTAAGACTCTATCAATTTCCTCTAGATTATCCAATTTGTTGGCATGTAACTGCTCAAAATAGTCCCTTATGATCTTTTTTTAGTTCCTGAAGCATTCATTATAACCTTTCCTCTCTCATTTATGATTTTATTTATTTGTGTCTTCTTTCTTTTTTCTTAGTTAGCCTAGCTAAGAGTTTGTTGATTTGTTTATTTTTTCAAAAAAACAACTTTTTGTTTTGTTAACTTTTTAAAATAGTTTTTCTATTATCTATTTAATTTGTTTTGGTTCTGATATTTATTACTTCCTTCCTTCTGCTACATTTGGATTTAGTTTGTTTTTCTTTTCCTAGTTCCTTGAGGTATAAAGTTAGGTTGTTTATTTGAGACTTTTAAAATTTATGTATTTATTTATTTTAATTATTTATCTATGTATTTTGAGACAGAGTCTTTCTCTGTCGCCCAGGCTGGGGTGCAGTGGCACAATCACAGCTCACTACAGCCTTTACCTCCTAGGCTTAAGCAATCCTCCCACCTCAGCCTCCAGAGTAGCTGGGACTACAGGTGTGCACCACCACGTCTGGCTAATTTTAAAATTTTTTGGAGAGACAGAGTGTCACCATGTTGCCCAGGCTGGTTTCTTTTTTTTTAAAATGTAGGTGTCTATCACTGTAGCTTCCCTCTTATTACTGTTTTTGCTGTATCCCATAAGTTTTGGTATGTTATGTTTTTGTTTTCATTTGTGTAGAGATATTTTTAAAATTTTCTTTTGATTTCCTCTTTCACCCAGTGGCTGTTCAAGAGTATGTTATTTAGTTTCCATGTATTTGTGAGTTTTTCCATTTTATTGCTGATACTGATTTCTGGTTTCATTCCATTGTGGTCAGAAAAAAATATTTGATATGATTTCAATCTTCATCAGTTTTTTAAGACTTGTTAAGTAACTTAACACATGAAGTATCCTGGAGAATGTTTTGTGTATACTTGATAAAAATGTGTATTCTGCTGTTGGTTGAAAAGTTCTGTGTATGTCTGTTAAGTCTATTTGGTCTATAGTCTTGTTCAAGTTCACTGTTTCTTTACTGATTTTCTGTCTGAATTTTCTATCTATTATTATAAGTGGGTTATTGAAGTCCCCTACCATTATTGGGTTGCTGTCCATTACTCTTTTCAAATCTGTCAATATTTGCTTTATATACTTGGGTGCTGTGATTTTGGGTGTGTGTATATTTAAAATTGTTATATCTTCCTATTGAACTGAATCTTTTATTATTATGTATTGCTCTTCTTTGTTTCTAAAGACAGTTTTTAATTTAAAGTCTACTTTGTCTGATATGTTTAGCCATTTCTGCTTTCTTTTGGCTACCATTTGCATGGAATTTCTTAATCCATCTTCTCCCTTTTAGCCTATGTGTGTCCGTAAATCTAAACTGAGTTTCTTGTAGACAATATATAGCTGGATTTTTTTTAAGTCCATTCAGCCAGCTACTCTGTATTTTTTTCTGTTGCATTCAGTCCATTTACATTTGACGTAATTACTGATACGAGACGATTTACTATTGCCATGTTGTTAACTGTTTTCTGCTTATCTTGTGGTTCTTTTATCCCTCTTTTTCTCTCTTGCTATTTTCTTTTGTCTAAGCTAGTTAGAAGCCTGACCCTCAGGCAGCAGCTGGAAAAATGTGCAAACAAACCTCTTCCAGGGAGAATCTGGGGGCTGAACATTTTAGCCCTTTCTCTCTGGACTAATCTTGGGGGCTACAGCCACTGGAAGTGCTTATACGCCTGTTCAAAATCATCTCTTTGTTTTCTGAGGTTGAGAGAAACTTGTGAATGTCGAGTCCCTTCTGTTCCCAGAGCTAGGTGATTTAGGGGCCAGGCCCTTGGGTGGGAGCTACAAAAGTTGAAGCACTGATGTGTGCACAGATTCCTTCTAGGGTGAATCTGCAGACCTAATTTATTGCTAGAGTGAACCAAGGGAGAAGGTGCAGAAGGCCATACTCCATTCAGACTCTTGGAGGTCCGTTGTTTATCTGTCCTGTTGGCACCCAGATGTAGGCTGGCCAGAAGCCCAACCCTTAAGCAACAGCTGGAAAAGCGTACAAACTCCAGGGAGAAACTGGGAGCTGGGCATTTTTGCCTTTGCTCTATAGACTGATACTGAGGGCTATAGCTGTTGGAAGTGCCTGTACACCAATTCAAAACCACCTCTTTGTTCTCTGCAGTCGAGGTAAACTTGTGTGAATGCCAAGTCCCTTCTGCTCCCAGGGTTTGATTTAAAACCCAGACCCTCTGGGAAGAACCATAAGAGTTAGGGTACTATGTGTGGTCCAAATCCTTCACTCCTCAGGGAGAAGCTGGGAGTTGGAGATTCCTTCCCAATTGTGAGGTCTTGTACCTGTAGTGGTGTTTATGCTTGAGTGTGTTTCTGCTTTTTCTACCTGTTTTAATGTGGATATTTTCTCAGTTGCCCAGTATATAAGAACCTCTCAGTTTCTGGCTTTCTCTCAGAGGGAATTGATCCACGTGTAGATGTTTATTTGGTGCATCCATGGGAGAAGGGAAAGTCAGGAGCATCCTATTCCACCACTTGGCTGATGTCTTTTTTTTTTTTTAAGTACATTTCACTATTATTGTTTACATTCAGTGTACTGAATCATCTAGCTGTGTTCATTGAGAGAGCCTAGAACCAATGACACTGCAGCAGCAATAAACACATCTCTCATCTATATGTCATTATTCAGTGAAAATAATTACAGTTCCTTGGAGATATAGTTAATCCCAGAGCTGGAGCAAGAAAATATAAGATTAGCCTGGAACATTTTGTGGTCTCAGAAAGTAATAATGTGCTCATAAAGTCATAGCAGTATGCAGAAAGAACCCAAGATCCAACCTGAAAGAGCTCCAAATGACCAAATCTCAGACACATTGAGCAACAAAATAAATAACAATAGCAATGGATTGTAATCCATAGAATACAATAAGTATCCAAGAACCCATAGTGATATTAGTTTTTTTTTTTTTTTTTTTTTTTGAGATGGAGTTTTGCTCTTGTTGCCCAGGCTGGAGTGCAATGGTGCGATTTCGGCTCACCGCAACCTCCGCCTCCCAGGTTCAAGTGATTCTCCTGCCTTAGCCTCCTGAGTAGCTGGGACTACAGGCACGCACCCACCACACCCAGTTAATTTTGTATTTTTAGTAGAGACAGGGTTTCACCATGTTGGTCAGGCTGGTTTTGAACTCCTGAGCTAAGGTGATCCACCTGCCTTGGTGTCCCAAGGTGCTGGGATTACAGATGTGAGTCACCGCGCCAGGCCGATATTAGTTAATTAATGGGAGAAATGGGATGCCTCCTCCTTACAGTAAAATTCCAATGAATAAAAGTGGAAGGAATGAAGGAGATAGACAATCACCACTGGGCAAACATCAACATCGCAGTAATAATTATTACAGGCAAGGATCATTGATGGTTACTAAAATCAGTGGATAGAGTAGGATGAGAAAGAGGATATTTGCTCAGTCTTAGAGTGTCTCCTCATAAGACATTTATTGATCACAAAGGAAAAAATGGTACCTTGAGAGTAGAGAAACCTGGCAGACACCACCTTAACCAAGTGATTAGAGTTGATATTGCCAATAATAAGGCACATTGACATCATTTACACCTAATATACACTGAGAAAAACAGATCACTTCTGTGGTCTTCTTGCCAAAAATGCCTAACCTCAATCTGTTCATGAAAAACATCAGACAAAACCAACTTGAGGGACACTCAAGAAAATCCCTGACCAATATCTTTTAAAAGTGTCGAGGGTGTGAAAGACAAAGAAAGACTCCGAGACTGTCATAGAGTGGCAGAGACTAAGGAGGCATGACAACTAAATGCAACACAGTGTCCTGGATCTGATCTTGAATCTGAAAAAGGAAATTAGTGGAAAACTGGTGAAATCCAAATAAAGTTTGTAATTTAATCAATAGTATTGTATCAATGTATTTTTCTTAGCTTTGATAAATGAAATATGGTTATACGAGATACTAGCACTAGGGGAATCTGGGTGAAGGGTACATGACAATGCTCTGTACTGTTTTTGCAACATTACTGTAAGTCTAAAATTATTTCAAAATAAAACACTAAAAAGTATGGAATATATGGAGCATAAATTATGTGCCTAGGTGTGGTGGGGCAACTGCTGAAGTAGGGATCCATTTGGAGTTTATTTCAAATTTTCCAGGCAAGAAATGATGGTGGTTTACAACAGGGTGGTTGTAATTGGGGAATGAGGTATTGGATTCTGGTTATATATGGAATGTGTAACCAACAGGGTTTGGTTATAGTAGGAAGCAAAAGAGAAGAGTTGAGGATATATGGGGACCTCTTAGAAGGTATTAATACTTCCTTGACCCTCTGTTTCCCAGAGTACTAGGCTTCTTAAACAATCTAGGCACAGGGTACCTTTAAGACAAGTGATAGGAATGAAGGTGTGGGAAATGAAGAACCAGCAGGCTGAGGACAGAGAGAGAATTGGCATTGTTGGAATGGAGATGCCCAGAAGAGATAGTATTTGCTATCATCTCAATCCAGTTTTCATCTGTGACTGACATTGATCTCTCTCTTGTAAAAACAAAGGGCACAATGTGGTAATAAGAGGAAACATGAATTGAGAAAATAATGGCTAGTCAAACAGAGAAGGAACTTCTGATGAGCCATGCCATCATTTGCCTGCAAAACCAAAAATATTTAAAATCTGGTCCTTTACAGAAAAGTTTGCCAACTCCTAGCCTAAGCAGTCAGGAGACAAGAACACAGGTTAGTGTAGGTCAATGTGTAATGTATGCTGCCTGACATGTTGTAGGGCAACAAAAACACTGAGATGTAAGATGGAAAACGTTAACACTGAAAGGCCACTTTAATCTACAGATCACCTTTGTTAACAGCCTTTATCTGATGGACAAAAAAAAAAAAAAAACAAAAAACCACACTTGGCTCCACTGGCATCACTTTGAAGTGTCTATCCTTATTTCTAGGATAATCTCTTTGTGATGGAATCGAGACATCCATCCCACTGTTGAACCTGTCACACTATATTTATTTTCTCCTTATGCCTATTTTTGGCCCCCTTCTTATTTCTTTTCTATAATTTCCCCCCCTCTTTGTTCCGTCTTTGTCTTTCTCCCTTAGATACTCACCAGAGTTTGACAGCATGATTACTTAATACTCACCTGCCAAATTAACTGACTTATTTTACCAACTGGGTGGATATGCAATACCTTGACACTTGCTATTTGAGTATTTTACTGAATTTTTTTGTATGTCCATGATGAATAAATAGTGGTACAAGTATTCAAATATTGGTAATTGGCCTGTTTTGTATTAAAGTATGCATCACAGTATATATTGTCTCACTGTTTGACTTCAATTCAGTGAGGATTAATAAGTTAATATTAAAATTGGTAACCCTTCCATTCTTCTTTGCTTTCTAGACTCCCTTTCCATTTCTTCAGGTTGGGATGCTTACAATGAAAGGAGAAAGGGCAAAATGAGCAATGTGAATAACAGAGTAGTCCAGTTATTTGAAAGGAGAACATACTCCTGTAGTTCCCAAACATTTTGTTTTAAAATGGCCTCTAAATCTATTGTACCAACCAAATGTTATTGACAACCATCTGGTAGTGCTGTTTGTTTGTTTATTTCATTGGAGGGTTCAGTTATATTGACCAATACAAAACACACTATCATCATTAAAACACATAAGACTGTCCCCTCCCTGTCTTCTTCCTTCCTTCCCTCCCTTCTTTCTTTGTTGATTCTTTCATTACTTCCTTCCCTTTCATCATCACACCTTACTCTTTCCCTTACCCCTAATGGCAATAATTCCAACGTGTCTAATATGTATATTCAAATTTGTATGTATCCTTGCAGAATATGTAAGATTATGTTGTGGGCATGTTTAAAAATTTACATTAATGGAAATATAAATTCTGATTCATACCCAAAACATGGGTAGATATAATATTTTCATTCAGAACCATGCCCTTAATATCTACCCATATTTTGGGTATCTATCTACTTTGTTGCTTTGAACTGCTGTATGATATGCTACAGAGTGCATCTCTCACATTTTACTTTTCCATTATCCCCCTGAGATAGACACTTGGGTTTCTCTATTTCAAGTTCCTTTACTACAGATAACACTCCTTATGAATGTCCCCTTTTGGACTGTGTGTGACTTTTCTCTGGGATATAGTCCCAGAAGTGGGACTGTTGGATAAGGTAGTGAATATTCTGATCAAATTCTGCCAGGTAGCTCTCCATCATAGCTGCACCAATGTGTGTGTGTTTGTGTGTGTGTGCATGTTCTCAGAGCCTAAGGTAAAATATTATGTGTCAGTCACTATCCTTGAAAATCCATGAAGCCAGATTGGGGACCATTGTTTGGGGTGAGGGAAATGATGGAATCACATATCTTTTCTGCTGGAATTCAGTCTGCATTATTAATAATAAAAATAACTACCATGAAGTGACACTTAGTATGTACCAGGGACTATCCTGGGTGTTGTCCATTCTTTGTCTTATTTAATTTTTTCAATATGCTATGAAGTAGATGTTGGTAATATAACTTCTGTTTCAAGGATGTGAAAACCGAAGTTCAGAGAGTTCTAGTGACTTATTGAACTGGTAAATTTCAGACCTGGGATGGGACTCAGGTCTGTCTAACTCTAAAGCTTGTGCTGTTAGTCAAAATGCTATGAAGACTTCCCTCTCATCCCTTTATCCCAAAGACCTTTTTGAGATACTTGATACTTTCCGCCATCATATCTCTGTGTGCTATAGATTTTAGAACATCAGGTTAATGGGGTGGGGGCAGAGGAGGCAGAGAGAAGTTATAGAATGAACCACTGGTGCTTCGGCCATCAGTGTTCAATATACCATAAGAGAACATATTTGCATGCTGGTTTATAGCTCAGTTGCTTTAATTTTGATGAATATGAATCAGTCTCTCAAGTGATAAAATTGTGTATTTTGAAATATCAGAACTGAGGCCAAGATCCTGAAACTGACAATGAACAATAGAAGCTCTCTTAATTGACCTACACTTAATTATGTTGCTAGAGGAACTGCTACTCTCCATTCACCTATGTACCACACTTGTCCATACTTACTGTTGCCCAGAGAATACTGAATACTAAAGCTGTAGCTAGCAGGCTACTCTCCACTGTACGTGAACACTTCTGTTCCTACTAATTGAATGCCATGCTTAGCGGACAGTTGTGTTTGTTTCAAATCTGTTTGTGCCAGTTGTAGTTAGTAGTGTAAATTCTGTAATTTAAATACAGATTAAATGAATGGATGAAATGTGAGCATAAGGTTTTTATGAAGATTAGATTGAATACATTCATGAAACTCAATAAATATGAGTTACTAAAAACAGTTATTGACAAATTAGGTGTGGGGAGGCAACTGTAAATAATGGGAAAATCATTAAATTTCTAGACTGATTCTCCAGCCGGATTGCTTCATAAGTGTCAGTTTTCAATCCACTGAAGAAACTGAATCTGGAAGTCATATATGATCAATTTTGGGTGTGACTTATTCAAGAAAGAGTATATACAACTCCAATTAGTAGACTCATCCTCAAGGAGCCAGACATTTCATCAAAATATTGGCAAATAAAGGTATGTTTGTATTTTAAGTTAAATCCAATAGTTAATGTATGACTGTCATGCGCATCCGTGTGAAGAGACCACCAAACAGGCTTTGTGTGAGCAATAAAGATTTTAATCACCTGGGTTCAGGTGGACTGAGTCTGAAAAGAGAGTCAGCAAAGGGAGATAGGGGTGGGGCCGTTTTATAGGATTTGGGTAGGTAAAGGAAAATTACAGTTAAAGGGGGGTTGTTCTCTGGCGGGCAGGAGTGGGGGTCACAAGGTGCTCAGTGGGGGAGCTTTTTGAGCCAGGATGAGCCAGGAAAAGGAATTTTACAAGGTAATGTCATCACTTAAGGCAAGGACTGGCCATTTTCACTTCTTTTGTGGTGGAATGTCATCAGTTAAGGCGGGGCAGGGCATTTTCACTTCTTTTGTGATTCTTCAGTTACTTCAGGCCATCTGGGCGTATATAAGCGCAAGTCACAGGGGATGCGATGGCTTGGCTTGGGCTCAGAGGCCTGACAATGACTGTGTCATTTTTATAGCTTGCAGCTTTACCTGATTTACCCTGGTATGCCAGTAGCGTGGCTCAGTCCAAGTCTGAAAGCCTCAGAACCAGGGAAGCCAATGGTTTAATTCTTAATCTGAGGCCAAAGGCCTGAGAACCCCAGGGAAGGGGGACACTGGTCCTGGAGTCCAAAGGCCAGAGAGCCTGGAGTTCTGATGCCCAAGGACAGGAGAAGAATGTCCCAGTTTCGGGAGGAGGAAATCACTTTTTCTCTCTGCCCTTTTTCTTCTATTTGGGTACCCCAGCCAGTTGGATGGTGGCTGCGCCCACATCAAGGGTGTCTAAATAGAACAAAAAGGACAGAGAGAAAAGGTGATTTCCTCTCTCCCAGAGCTGCGACATTCTTCTCCTGTCCTTGGACATCAGAACTGCAGGCTCTCTGGCCTTTGGACTACAGTACTTATATCACATCGAGGGCAGATCTTCTCTACTCAGTCCATGGATTCACATGTCAATATTCTATGGAAACACCCTTACAGACACACCCAGAAGTAATGTTTTACCGGTTCTCTAGATATTCCTTGATCCAGTCTAGTTGACCTGAAATTAACCATCACAGAAGTTAACTATAGATTCATATTGCATTGGGCAAACTCTTCTTCTGAGGATCCACGCTTGAAGAGGCCAGCCGTTATCCTCTCTTATCATGTGTTACCTGCACCAATACCCGGGTAAGTATTCTCTAATTAGTAAATACGTATATAAGGTCAACTAATTTTTTTTCAAAGTTTGAAGGAATCCAAATACCTGGGTGCAGTGTGGAGCCAGTGTCACACCAAATACCATCTGTTAGCAGTTGCTTTTTTTGGGGGGGAGTGGGGACAGAGTCTTGCTCTGTCGCCCAGGCTGGAGTGCAGTGGCACAATCTCGACTCATTGCAATCTCTGCTTTCTGGGTTCAAGCGATTCTCCTGCCTCAGCCTCTCAGTAGCTGGGATTAGAGGCGTGTGCCACTACGCCTGGCTAATTTTTGAATTTTTAGTAGAGACGAGGTTTCACCATGTTGGCTAGGCTGGTCTCGAACTCCTGATCTCAGGTGATCCGCCCATCTTGGCCTCCTGGCCAGCAGTCACTTTTCAATCTACCTTTGAATGTTTTTATTTTGCATTAAGGAGAAACTTTCACACTCTCACACTGGGAGGCCTGAGCTTTCAAGATCTCTTTGAAGGTTTCTGTTTCCACCTGCTGAGGTCTATAGGGGCAATGGCATTAAATGGCTCCCTGTTGCTTCCTAATGTCTCTCCCTTTGAGATCGTGGTTAGTAACAGTTTTGGAGGCCACATACCTCTTTGAAAATCAAGTGAAAACTTTGGGCCCTCTTCCCTACAAGGCAGATACATTTTACATATACATTTATGGGAGGGGTTTTAGATTTCTTAAAGCCCATCCATAGATCCAGGTTGATTACTTCAGCTTTACTTGATGCTACCTGGGAAGGTAAGAGGTCTGGGTTGTTCTTGGTTTTGCCATTAACTAGTTAGGCCACTTTAGGCAAATCTGTTAATTTCTTTGGGCCTCACCTTCCTTATTGGGAATTTATAAGGGATTTATCATATTTTAATTTCAGCAATCCAGTTCTACCATATAGTTCTATTCTGACTCTGTAGTCTTTTTTATCAAAAGGAACTTGGCTTTAATCTCAGAAAAAGCCTGAAATCACTGTTTCTTACAGAACAACAACAAAAAAAATGGAAACAACTAAAAGTAGATGGTGTCTCCAGACATTACCTTGTCTTTTGTTAATACAAACATGTATTGAGGGCCTATTGTGTGCCCAGCGCTATGCAAAGCACTGGTGTTTCACAGATAAATCTCTCCATCCTTGCTTCCCAGAGTGGGGCAGGTTTCACTGCACTTACACATACATTTTCTGTTTTAAAAAGTGCGAAAAGACCAAGTTATGTTGAGTTTCCCTGGGCCTGAATAAAATCTGCTTAAATGGTTTCTATTCAGGCGTTTCCTGGCAGCTATGCTTCCAATTCAGCTACCTCCTTCAGGGGAAAAGCTAATGTATGGAGAACCAGGCTTTGCCATTCTGCAACTCGATGCTTGCCAGAGGGCAGCTTTTAATCCTTAAAGGGACCAGGCTTTTCTTCTCTGAAACCTTCGAAAACACCTCTCCACAGCACAGTTCACAAGCAGTCAAGCTATAGTTTCCTCACACCCACATTGCTTTCCTGACTCCCAAGCCAGAAGAAAAAGTCTGCAGGGATGAACTGGTTTATGAGGATACAATTGAACATTGAGAAGTTCTCATTTTTATTTACTTATTTGATAATCTGCTACTTGTTTTATTTTTCCTCTTTTGTTCAGTCTTTGTCTTTCTCCCTTTGATACTCACCCGATTCTGACAGCATGATTACTTAATACTTACCTGCCAAATTAACTGACTTATTTTACCAACTGGGTGAATATACAATACCTTGACACTTGCTATTTGAGTATTTTACTGAATGTAAAAAAAAAAAAAAAAATGTCTCCAGTGATATCTTATCCAAAGGCAAAGCCCTAGGGCTCCTTTTATTTATAAAAAAAAAAAAAAAGCTATTTGTTGCTTTTGTATTTATAAACCACATTTGGTTATAATACATGTTCTACTATAAGACAGAGCCAACTAGTATTCTCCTTCCAGTTATAAAGGGTGAAAGATATGTGTATAAACATATATTCCAATTTAATTTTGTGAAAATTATTCTGCCATCCCCCAATAAGAATTTGGTTTTGTTTACAAAGATTTAGTCCCTGGATTGGGCCAATTAAGCTATTTTTGTTTGACATTTTTTCTGTATACAGTCAGCAATGGATCAATAAAATACTTTCCAAATACTAGAAAACTACCTTCTTTTATGTGAGGTGGAATTAATGACAATTTTTCTTCTCTTCTCTTTCTAGAAATTAATAAACTGCCTACCTCCAGCACATACATTTTTCCTAATAGATTAGTATGGAGGGGTAAAAGATAGAAAAGGGTAAAATAAGAACTCACACATAAAATTTTTCCCATTTTCTCAAACAAATCCTCAACTAAACGTTGAGTCTTGAAATGATTATTCATATCTTAGGCCTATAGAGGAGTGGCATGTTATAATGTACACTATGATATAGTTAGATATTTTACTTAACATTTGTAGCTTTCTCTGAGAAGACAGGATTTTGGTTTCAGGTCCAGAAAAGATCAGGTTATGTGAATTTCTCTGGGACTGGATAAAATCTCTAAATGGTCTGCTTAAATTGGAACCTTCCTTGCCATATATAATATTCTAGAAACAAGGAAGGTAAAAAAAAAAAGAATACAGTAATAAGGGAGGAGACCACCCCTCATATTGTCTTATGCCCAATTTCTGCCTCCAAAGAAAGAAGAAGTAAAAACTAAAAGGCAGAAATGAAATCCACAGGCAGACAGCCTGGCTCCGCACCCTGGGCCTGGTAGTTAAAGATCGACCCCTGACCTAATTGGTTCTGTTATCTGTAGATTACAGACATTGTATAGAAATGCACTGTGAAAATCCCTATCTTGTTTTGTTCCAATCTAATTACCGGTGCACACAGCCCCCAGTCACCTACCCCCTGCTTGCTCAATCAATCACGACCCTCTCACATGCACCCCCTTAGAGTTGTGAGCCCTTAAAAGCGACAGGAATTGCTTACTCGGGGAGCTTGGCTCTTGAGACTGAAGTCTTGCCGATGCCCCCGACCGAATAAACCCCTTCCTTCTTTATTTTGGTGTCTGAGGAGTTTTGTCTGCGGCTCGTCCTGCTACAATACAATAATATAATAAGCTGAAGGGAGTCTGGGAGTCAGGTTGTATGCCTTAAGGCACATGGATGCTTTCTCTTTAATCCAGTGAAAAATAACTCTCAAGGTGAAATGAAGATAATGCTTGAATAACACTTGGTGATCCTGGGGCCATTTTGCTAAACTATATTGCCTCTGGATCTGCATGGTTTAAAGCATAAGATATTTCACAAAGAAGTATAGTTTACTTTCCTTTTGATCTACATGATTCCCAGAATCTATAGGCTTTGCCCATACTAATTTTGGTTTCCTAGAAATAATTTCAGTCTCTACAACCTCTCCTCTAAAAGTGGTTCTCTAAGTGTGCTCCAGGAACCCTGGACCTTTCACAAGACCTTTTCAAGAGATAGACAAGATAAAAACTGTTTTCATAATAATATGGAGACATTATTTCCTTTTCAAAATCCTATTTTTTCTTGAGTGTACAATAAAGGTTTCCAGAGGCTACATGGTATCTAAACAGACTGAGTACAGAAGCTGTTATGCCCGGACCCTCTGTTCCCCAAAGAAGACCACCAGAGTCCAGAGTCAAAG
>NW_012101835.1:22540-25965 GCF_000951045.1 Mandrillus leucophaeus | reverse complement strand
GAATTTAAACCTGTAAATGGAACAGTGGTTTTCCAACCTTAGCTCACACCAGAATCACCTGGAGGACTAGTTAAAACACAGGTTTCTAAGCACCACTCCAGTAGTCTCTGCTTTGGTGGCTCTGGGCTGGAGGCCACAAATTTGCGTGACGACATTTCCAAGTACTTTGAGAACCCATAGCCCTTTCTCTATAGTTCAGGTCACCAATTGGTGTTCTTCTAGATAAGTCCTTCCCAAATATGATCCTCTTACCCATGGCATAGGAGGTATTCATTCCTTTCTACTTTGTCTGATTGATGCAAAAGCCCGATGTCTTCTGGTGCACATCAACACAAACAGAGAGTGATGTTGATTACAGCTATCTTTTTAGATGTAGTGTTTTTTAGAGAGCAAAGCATCACAGCCCTTGGCACCTAGTATACAGATAATGACTTGACAATTTTTTTCATTATTGCTACCAGCAAAATTAGTTAGAAGCAATTTGTCTTTCTATATTAGGAAAAACAGTATACCATTATGCCCTTGTCACTCATCAGCCCTCCCGTTCTCTGTCCATAATATATTCTAAAGGGAGCTTAATTTTCCTGATGGCCTACGAAGTATTTTGTTAGTTCATTTTATTGATGATATTTTCTTCATTGTGCCTAGTGAGTAGGAAGAAATACATGTGTACCCAAGAGAGGGTGATAATACCCATGAAACTCAGAGGCCTGCTACACTGGTGAAATTTCTGGACCCTCTGATCCGTGGTATGTTGGGATCTCTTTTATAAAGTAAAAATCAACCACTATATTTACCCCTGCCAATCAATTAAAAAAAAAGGTGGTGATGCTCTAGATTTGGGGGTAATTATAACTTAATCAGCCTTACTGTGCCAAGGTGTTTACTAAGTTAATTGAACGCCTCATGGTTTTGAGCAGGACTTGGGAGCAAAAAAGTCTCTGCAGCAAGTTTAGGCTGCAGTGCAAGCTGCCCTGTCCCTTTAAACTTAGGACCCACAATCGTAACTGTTTTGGAAAGATCTGTAGTAGAGAGATGCTGAATAAAGCTTTTAGCAGGCCCCAATATAAGAACTGCAGTGCAGGCCCTGAGAGCTTTGGAGTTAAGCCATGTTCTCTTTCCCTCTTTCCCTGACAACTATATGCCGTCTGAAAAGCAGTCCCCGGTTTGCTACTGGGCTCTATGAATACATAACCGTGTGACACCAAGTATCTACACAATAGAAACTACCTGTTATGTACTTGGTATTATGTAATTTACCAAATCATAAAATTGGAACATTTTCAGCAGCTGTTGCATTGTAAGATGGGAATAGCGTGGAATCCAGCACTGGCAGGTGCCGAATGCATGGGTAAACGGCACAAAGTGCTTTGGATTTCAGGGCCCACTCCCATGACTGCCTCTTACTCCACCACTTACAGCCTTGTGGAAAGTATTCTAAAACCAGTTAATGAAAAATGAAACAAGACCAACCTGGCTGGTAAATAAATCTGCACAATATTCTGCCATGAGTTAAAATAAAGGAAAGATAAAGACAGCAGTGAATGGCTATCCTCCCAGTGGGTTGGTTGCTTACTTTACATGATTTAGAGATGACCAATGATAAAGACTGACACCAGCTTATAGCCAATGCTATATGCTGGCTGCTTATTCAGGGATGGAGAAAGAACAACACTGACAAACTGGTAACAACAAAGGCTGAGAAATGAAGTAAGGTGATGAATACCTTGGTGCAGCATATAAGGATGATCATGTGCCACATAAACGCCCACCAGAGGGTATCCACAACCTAAGACCTTCTTAAGAATCAGACAAGATCCTTTCTCTGATGTCAATCAGTCTCTTTCCCCCACCACTCTTCTCTTTGCTCAATGGAGTCATGTATGATAAGACCCTAATGACACGTGTGGAAGTTATACAAAGCTCAACAAATGATCCCCATCATTGAGTGCAAAACCTGCTAATAACAGACACACAAATGGAGCCCTAAATGGCACCATTTCCTAAGGAAACCAGCTAGCTACCTGATGGCTGATTGCAGACATACACAATCATACATGGAGTGAAATTGCTGGTTCATATGGTCAAAGTATTTTAACTTTATTGGAGATTACTTGGCAGTTTTGCAAGGAGGTAGTACAATTTTAGATTCTCACCCTAAGAGTTCCAGTTGCTCTACATTCTCATCAGTCCTTGCTTTTCAGGTTTTTCATATATGAGCCTGTTTGGTATATGTAGTTGTTTTTATTTTAAAATCTTATTGTACATGCAATTTGCATTAGCTATGACAATTGAGAACCTTTTAATATGCTTATTGCTATATGGATATTTGATTTTCTAAGTGTCTGTCCAAATCTTTTGGTCATTTTTTAAAAGTGTGTTGCTTATTATTTTGTTATTGTTGATTTGTGGGGCTTATATGTTCTGGATATACATTCTTTGTCAGTTATATGCTTTATGAATATTTTTTCTGAATCTGTGGATCATCTTTTTAGTTCCTTAAGTTTATCTTTCTGTGAGCAAAATATCTTAATTTCAAACCTAATTTTTCAACTTTTTAAAATGGATAGGCCTTATTTGCCCTAAACAAACACTTGCTACACCAGGAAATTTGTGCATGTTTCCTTCTAAAAGCTTTAAAGTTTTTAGTTTTTGACATTTATGTTTACGTTGAATTAATTTTAGTATAAGAAATAATGTAGATGGTCAATGTTAACTGATTTTTTAAACCGTTTTTTACATTTTGATATATTTTTCCCCAGAAATATTTGTATTTTAAATTGAAGAACACTGCTTGGGCAACATAGTGAGACACTATCTCTACAAAAACTAGTTCTAGCTACTCAGGAGCCTGAGGAGGGAGAATCACTTAAGCCCAGGAGTTTAAGGTTATATTAAGCTATGATCATGTCCCTGTACTCCAGCTTGGGCAATAGCGCAAAACCAGAGGGAGAGAGAGGGAGCAAGAGAGAGAGAGAGAGAGAGCGCGCTCCGTTATCCTATTGAACTGCATTGGTGCATTTGTCAAAATCAAGTCATTGTATACGCTCTTTAGGCCTATTGATATATTTGTGTACTAACACTCATTGGCTTAATTAATGTAGTTTTATTCTGCCTGGAAATATGATAAGTCCTCCTCTTTTTTTTAAGAATTGCCTTGACTCTTCTGCATTTTTTAATAAAATACGGAATAAACATTTTCAGTTCTAGAATTTAAAAACATGCTAGAATTTGAAATGATATGACTATGATGGCTATGAATATATACATATCAGGACAAATGGCCTCTTAACATTTTGACTTCTAATTTACGACATTATTTCTCTATTTAGTTTTTTATTTCAATAATTTTCAATGTACAGGTCTTACACGTGGTTCTTTACGATTATTATTCAGTATTTTATGGTTTTGTGTTTTTTTAACCA
>NW_012101835.1:19851-22490 GCF_000951045.1 Mandrillus leucophaeus | reverse complement strand
TTTATTGGAGATTAGTTGGGAGTTTGGCAAGGAGGTAGTACAATTTTAGATTCTCACCCTAAGAGTTCCAGTTGTTCTACATTCTCACCAATCCTTGCTTTTCAGGCTTTTCATATATGAGCCTGTTTGGTATATGCAGTTTTTTTTAATTTTCAAATCTTATTGTACATGCAATTTGCATTAGCCATGACAACTGAGAACCTTTTAATATGCTTATTGCCATATGGATATTTGGTTTTCTAAGTGTCTGTCCAAATCTTTTGGTCATTTTAAAAAAATATGTTGCTTATTATTTTGTTATTGTTGATTTGTGGGACTTATATGTTCTGGATACACATTCTTTGTCAGAATATTTTTGCTGAATTTGTGGATTGTCTTTTTATTTCCTTAAGTTTATCTTTGTGTGAGCAAAATATATTAATTTCAAGCCTAATTTTTCAACTAAAATGGATAGGCCTTATTTGCCCTACAGAAACACTTGCTACACTGGGAAATTTGTGCATGTTTCCTTCTAAAAGCTTTAAAGTTTTTAGCTTTTGACATTTAGGTTTATGTTGAATTAATTTTAGTATAAGAAATAATGTAGATGGTCAAAGTTAACTGATTTTTTAAACCTTTTTTTCATTTTGACATATTTTCCCCCCAGAAATATTTGGATTTTAAATTGAAGAACACTGCTTGGGCAACATGGTGAGACACTGTCTCTACAAAAACTAGTTCTAGCTACTCAGGAGTCTGATGAGGGAGAATCACTCAAGCCCAGGAGTTTAAGGTTATAGTAAGCTATGATCATGTCCCTATACTCCAGCTTGGGCAACAGAGCGAAACCAGAGAGAGAGAGAGACAGAGAGAGAGAGAGAGAGAGAGAGCTCTCATTATCCCATTGAACTACATTGGTGCATTTGTCAAAATCAATCATTGTATATGCTCTTCAGTTCTATTGATATATTTGTCTGTGAACTAACACTCATTGGCTTAATTATTGTAGTTTTATTCTGCCTGGAAATATGGTAAGTCCTTTTTCTTAAGAATTGACTCTTCTGCATTTTTAAATAAAATACAGAAAAACTTTTTCAATTCTAGAATTTAAAAACCTGCTAGAATTTGAAATGATATGAGTATGATGGCCATGAATATGTACATATCAGGAGAAATGACATCTTAACATTTTGACTTCCAATTTGTGACATTATTTCTCAATTTATTTAGTTTTTTAATTTCTTTCAATAATTTTCAATGTACAGGTCTTACACATGATTCTTTAAAACTGTTATTCAGTATTTTATGGTTTTGTGTTTTTTTAAGCACTATTGTCAGTGGTACTATTTCCACATTTTATTTTCCAATTTTGTGGTACTATATCGATATGATACCTTTGACATTCTGCTATAGGGCTCTGATTACCAATTCAAAAATCATTATTTCTTTTTCCTCTCTGTGTTTCAGTTTAGATAATTTCAAATGACCTTATTTGAAGTCAGTAACTTTTTTTTCTGTGTCCAGTCCACTTTAAGATAATCAGATTAATTATTCACTTCCAACATTACAATTCTCAGTTCTAGAATTTCCTCTTTTAGTTTTCCTTTTCTCCGCTGAAATTCTTCATTTGTATACCAATTCATCCATTTTTTCTTCTAAATTACTTAACTTTAATTTTTTTCATCTACTAATTTCTGTATTTTTGTCATCTATAGTTCTACTTCTTTTGGCTTTTTAACTTTTTTTAATACTTTCATCTAATTGTATTGCCTTGAAGGTGTTTTGACAGCAGTAGCCCTCTCTCACCACTCATATTCAACATAGTATTGGAAGTTCTGGTCAGGGCAATCTGGCAAGAGAAAGAAATAAAGGTATTCAAACAGGAAGAGAGCAAGTCAAATTGTCTCTGTTTGCAGATGACATGCTTGTGTATTTAGAAAACCCCATCATCTCAGCCCCGAATCTCCTTAAGCCAATAAGCAACTTCAGCAAAGTCTCAGGATAAAAAAAACCAATGTGCAAAAATCACAAGCATTCCTATACACCAGTAATAGACAAACAGAGAGCCAAATCTTGAGTGAACTCCCATTCACAATTGCTACAAACAGAATAAAATACCTAGGAATACAACTTACAAGGAAAGTAAAGGACCTCTTCAAGGAGAACTACAAACCACTGCTCAAGGGAATAAGAGAAGACACAAACAAATTGAAGAACATTCCATGCTCAAAGATAGGAAGAATCAATATGAAAATGGCCATACTGCCCAGAGTAATTTATAGATTCAATGCTATCCCCATCAAGCTACCATTGACTTTCTTCACAGAATTAGGCTTTTTAATTTTTTTTTTTTATCAGGAATCACATTGTCTTAAAACTTTTCATGTCTTCTAGTTTTCTAATGCATGCCACAATTTAAATACAAAATAGCAGCAGACACCCAAGTTGGTAAGTTCTTCCAGAAAGGACGTGCTTTGTTCCTTTGTTATGGAGCTAGAGGGTTATATCCTCAATTTAATACGTAGTTTAGATGACTTGGGTTCTGTCTTCAGAAGCTTCCAGAATGGGATCAGGTCCCACCCTCCGACAGGGCTTAAGCAACTTCTCTCTATTTTCCAACCTGCCTGCCATCAGTTTTTCAGAACCACTGCTTAGTCACC
>NW_012101835.1:19374-19746 GCF_000951045.1 Mandrillus leucophaeus | reverse complement strand
TCAGAAATGAAAGAGGTTGCAGTCTCTGCTCATCTCAAGGTCTCATGTATTTCTAAAATTATGTATTTAGTCCAGGCATGGTCGCTCAGGCCCATAATCCCAGCACTTTTGGAAGCCAAGGCAGGTAGAAGGCTTGAGCCCAGGAGTTAGAGGCCAATCTAGACAACATGGCAAAACCTCATCTCTACAAAAAATTACAAAAACTTAGGCAGGTGTGGTGGCATGCAACTATAGTCCCAGTTGCTCAGGTGGCTGTGGTGGGAGAACCATTTGAATCTGGGAGGTTGAGGCTGCAGTGAGCCAAGATGACACCACTGCACTCCAGCTTGAGCAACAGGAGTGAGACACTGTCTCAAAAAATAAAAAAAAAAA
>NW_012101835.1:16673-17536 GCF_000951045.1 Mandrillus leucophaeus | reverse complement strand
CAGATATTTTTAAGTTTTAAATTTTTAAAATTAAACATCTAATTAATATATATTTAACATCTAATTAATTTAAACATCTAATTAATATATTATGCTAATTAATTAATTATATATATATATATAGTAATAGCAAAGGGTTGGAATCAACCTAAGTGCCCACCAATGGTGGACAGTATAATGGTAATGTGACACATAAACACCATGAAATACCATGCAGCCATAAAGAAGAATAAAATCATGTTCTTTGCAGAAACACAGATGCAGCTAGATGTCATCATCCTAAGCAAATTAACACAGAAACAGAAGTGTTCTCACTCAAAAGTGGGAGCTAAACATTGAGTGTTCATAGACATTGAGATGGCAACAATAGACACCGGGGACTGCTAGAGGGAGAAGGACAGAAGAGGGGCAAAGGTTGAAAACTATAGGTAGTGTGCTCACTACCTGGGTGATGGAATCAACCATACCCCAAACATCAGCATCACACAATATATCCATGTAACAAACCTGCACACATACCCCTGAATCAAAAGAAAAGTTGAAATTATAAAGAAAATAAAGTCATAAACTTGATCTTACATACATGAGAGAATGCAATGGGCCAAGAATAAAAAAGACGAATTTGTGCAAGCAGAAGAAAATTGGAAGAATTGTATTACCAGGTATGAAAACTTTATATAAGTCACACAAATTAAGATCACGTAGTGTTGAGGTAAGATAAACTAATACATCAAGAGAGTGGAATAGAGACTCTAAAAAGGACTGCATACATATATGGTCACTTGATTTATGTCAAAGGAGAGTCTGTGTTATAGTGTGGAGAGAATGATATTTTCAATAACCAATGCTGAATCAATTGAATA
>NW_012101835.1:15487-16623 GCF_000951045.1 Mandrillus leucophaeus | reverse complement strand
GATGACACCACTGCACTCCAGCTTGAGCAACAGGAGTGAGACACTGTCTCAAAAAATAAAAAAAAAAAATTATTTTACTTAAATTTCTTTGTGCCCATAGCTTTTGGGTGGTTTTAAATATGTGTGTGTGTGTGTGTGTGTGTGTGTGTGTATTTCATGTTACATGGTTTTTCTTAATGTTATGGAGTGATCAGTTGTATTTTGTGACCATTTATAATTTAACTGAGATCATAACTCCAAGAGATAGGTTTTATGTTAATCAATTCCTCTCCCACTCTTTACCTATTTCTCACTACTGTCTTAAATGAAGAGCAAAGATCAGTCCTTCAGGAAGAGAGATGACTGAACTGGAATGATCTCAGGATAATATAGTAGCTATTGGAACTTGACATGGGGATATGTACTTTTCAACAGAACAAACGGCAAAAGTGAACTCTAAGGAGGAAAATGGCTGAATATCTACCATTTGCCCTAGCAGATTAACTTTTGCATTTCTCTACATGCTCTATGCTCTAGAAAATGGTTTACAGATTTCATCAATAAGCTCCCTCACACACTTAATACCAACTGTATTCAGTTACTTATAAGAGGCCCTGATGGTAATGGGAGGAGGGCACATCTTAGCCTTCTTGGAATGTACTATATTTCGATCCCATAGTGGTTACAAAAGTGTATACATATGTAAACGTTAACTACATTGAGCCCTTAATATGTGTGCACTTCACTGTATGTAAGTTCTAACTGAATTAAAAATAGTGTTAAAATATATTTATAACAAACATTCTATTTAGTAGTAAACTATGAAATAGAAAATAAGACAAATGATATTCACTATCACCACCTCTATGTAACATTGTACAACACCGTGAAAAGCCTTTGCTATTGCAATATGACAAGAAAAAGAGAATGTATAATGTCTGTAAGAAATAACATTTATTATTCACACATAATGTCTTTCGGCATCTACAAAACACAAAAAACTATGAAAAATAGAATTAAAAAGAATATATTAATACATTAAAAAGTCAATATATAAATGTTTTTATGCAACAACAGGTACAATTACATATTAATTTTCTAAAGAGTGATTACAGTTACTTTAGCATCAAGAACTGTCAAACACAGTGAAACTAAAA
>NW_012101835.1:12999-15437 GCF_000951045.1 Mandrillus leucophaeus | reverse complement strand
ATGTATAAAGATGTTAATTGCAACCTTTTTCATAACTTTTTAAAAACCAAATGCCTTTCAATACAGAACTGTTAAATAAGTAATATGTTCACATAATGATTACTACGCAGTCATTGAAAAGAATTTGACTTGTAAGGATTTAATGAAACATCATCATGTGAATATGACACAGGATCCTTTGGATGCTGCTTCACCAGCCAGAAACCTTTGTGGCCAGCGGAACCTCAACTTCAGTCTCCCTTGTGCCTTCTGGCCTCATTCTGCACACTCAGCCTGGCAGGCTACACTCAGCTGATGCTACCAGCTAGTGTCCCATGCCTGCCACGGGAGAGTCAAGCATGGAATGGCAAGAAGTTTAAAAGTGAGTGAGTGTGGGAGCTGGCTACTGTGCACAGCCAGGCATTCTGGTTGCTATGGTGGAGAGGGAAGCTCCAGGCACTGGTACAGGTGCCAGCTCCATGGAAGGCTGAAGTTGGAACAGACACACAGCAAGCAGCCTCTGCAGTGGGCACCAGCATCTGGATAAGAGGAATGCAATGGCACCTGAAAGCTCGGAGGTGCCACAAACTGCAGAGCCCCAGAGAGGGTGTTACAACATGCCACAGCCCTGTCCTGGGGAGCCCTGAGGTCTGGGGTTTCAGAAGGGCTACAGCTCTTCTTTCCTTCTTGTCACGTGCAGCATAGTGAGCGGGGTGGTGGGCGGGGTGGGGGGGTATGTTTCATGTAGAGTATTTAAGTCCATTTGTTTAACAGCTTTTTCAGTCTTGCTGCCCTCAGCCAGGCCTGCAGCTCCTGGGCTGACCAAGCCCCACCACTGCTTCTTGTCACATAGGGTGGCTGCCCAGTGCTGGTGAAGTGCCAGAGAGCTACAGCGTTACAGCAGCTCTGGCTTGGGAGAATCCTGAGGTCTGGGCCCCCAGCAGTGTCACCACCCTTCATTCCCACAGTCTGGAAGTTTGTTGCTGCCTGCAGCTCAACAAGCCATCCAGGAACGAATTACAGCCCCTTTAGCTGCCACCTATACCTCTGCGAGCCAGCCAGGAATGTGTTACAGCTATTTTCACTCCTGGTGTTTAGCAGATCCCAAGTTTTCGTCCTGTGTCCAGCAAAAATGAGGTTATGTGGACAACTGGAAGGTGAGCAAGGCAGAAAACTTTACTGATAGAACACCTCTCAGCAGAGAGGAGACCTGCAGTGGGTAGCTCCTGTCTGCAAGTAGGTCTTGCTGATAAGTACCTGAGTCTGACTGAGTCCAGAGGTTTTTATGGGCTCAGAAAGGAGGAAGATCATGCTGATTGACCCATGAGTGGGAGGAAGCATGTGCTGATTGGTCCATGGGCAGTCATGGGCAGGCCTGGAAAAAACACCATCTGGTCACAAAAGGCATCAAGGAAGTTCTCACTCCAGGTTGTGGACGCCACTGGGAACTGGAAGCCTAGTGCCCAGGCTTCGGGCCATCCCTGGCTTGAAGGTGGAGTTTCACAGGGGAACATCCTCTTCCTGCCTAGGAACCTGTCTGCCTTGCACTGTCATCAACATGCCACCCACAGAGCCCAGGATGTCTGCACCGAGGGGCACCCACAAACCTGCACCAAGCCACTCTCAGCCCCCTAGCCTCCCTCCCATGACCATCGGCATTAGCTTCAGAAGCAGTTTTCAGAGGGGGCCAAGGCACCAGGATACTGGCATGTCAGCACCACCCCAAGCACACACATGCCCAGCTGGGTAGCAAGAGTGCCTGGGCTCAGCTATTGGGACATGCCTACAACTTTGCCCTGCTGCAGAGTAGCGCTGAGAGCAGGGGGAGGCCAGGGAGTGGGAGTAGGCACTTCCAAGCCTGCAGGTGAAGGGGGCTTCCTGGGCCCCCGAGGGTACCGGGATGCCTGGGTCCAGAGCTGTGACTGGGTGGCTGCAGCTGCACACAAGAGCACAGGCTTCCACCCTGTGGAAGCTAGACAGGGTCTGGGGCTCCCACTAGACAACTAGCCAGGGTCTGGGGCTCCCACTGGGATCACCTGTTCCCAGCCTCTGCCATCTGTGCAGAGCACACAGCCCTGGCTGTGCCTCCCCTGCTGCAGTTGACGTCCTCACAGCAGCCACTCCAGATGGGCCCCCACTGCCATCCAATAGAGCAAGATGCTGAGAAATGAGAAAAGCACATAGATTAGCACTCATTTTTAAATAAAAATCGTCAAAGAGTTGCATCTTTAAGTATATATGAGACTGTGTATTTTATATAATATATATTTTACATATTATTGTGGGATTGTAGAGATAATTTGAATAGTGCCTACATTCCTGAATAGGAGGTGATGATTGATATGAGTGGAAAGATGAATAAAAGAAGATAATTAGAAAATCTAAATAAAAATAAACACCTATATATATGACTAAATTGATTTATTTTCTGTCACAGTGAATAAATATATATGTATATA
>NW_012101835.1:9561-10894 GCF_000951045.1 Mandrillus leucophaeus | reverse complement strand
TCAGCTGCCTGTCTCCTGCCGATCTTGAGAAAGACCTCTGGAAGGCTGTGCTCCTTCTTTGGTGGTCAGAGAACAAGGCTTTCCCTCCCACAGCTGAAGAATCTGAGCGGAGGGGGAAGGGTGGTGCAGAAGAGTTTTCTACCCTTGTGGCAGGGAGAGTGTGGTTTCCTGATGTCTTCCAGGGAGCAGGTGTTCATCCAGGCAGTCCCGAGGGGATCTTTAGCAGTGGAAACAAAGGGGCAGGTGGGAGAAGGAAAGGCGTGGACTTTGGAGTCAGATCAGCTCTGAACTCTTGACTCCACCCTTTCTTGGGTGTTCACTATGGATCACGTAATATCTCTGAGCCTCAGTATCTCCCTCTGTAGAATCTCAGCTCTCAGGGTTGCTGTGAGAATCGGATGAGATGGCTTCTGAAGTACCCTATAAACAAAATGCATTCATATTAGTCATTCTGACCGTGACAAAGTGGAGAAAAGTTTATGTGCCAGCATTTCCCTTAGAAGGAGAAAGCTGATTTGTTGGGGAAATCCTTTGATCTGTGCTTTGGAATAGAAGCTGAAGGCTCAGGAGGACGTGGACATGGGCGGAATGCCCAGCATGGCAGGGGAGGGCTTGTGCTTGATTCTGCAGAGGTGTCAGGGAGAGGAAAAATGAGGCAGAAAGGCTGTGAGGTGCCGGAAGTGACCCCACCCCATGGCCACCTCCCTATATTCAGTTTCTCTGAATTCACAAGGTGTTTGCATGTGAGTTTTTCATAGTAACCGGGGATTGGAGTGACATTTGGATTGAAGTGGAGCAGCACAGAAGTAGGTGCACAAATGAGCTACCTGGAGGTGGGAGAGTCATAAGTGGGTAAGCAGCAGAATTCACAGACATTGTGAGGAGGTCTTTGGACTCTCATGGGGCAAGAAATTGGGGCTCAGATCAGGTTTAACTGGGTATTTGTGTTCTAGGAAGTTACAATGCACATCTTGTAACCTCCTAGACCATCATCGCCATTGTCATCATCATCTTCTTCCTCATCCTTATTTAGTAGGGAGAGAGAAACAGGTTCAAGGGCAGTGCTTTGTTCAGTCAAGGTCACATGGCACCAGTGATGACAAGACTGGTTTTAGATTCCCTATTGCCTGTCTCTAGCCTATGGCTGTTCCCTGTGAGCCAGACCACCTGTCCATCATGAAGGACGAGCGGTCTCAGGTAACAGGTGAGGAAACAAATCTCTTAGGGGTTGCACAATCTGCCCAAGGCCAGACTTAGGCTTGATGCAGGGTGCTGAGGACAGACAGGGGATGCTTGTGGGAGTAGGCCACTGACTGGGCCTGCAGGGCTGAGG
>NW_012101835.1:7905-9511 GCF_000951045.1 Mandrillus leucophaeus | reverse complement strand
TCTAATGTCACAAAATTACATCTTCACAAGATAAAAGTGGTGGCTGTCTCCTTAAATGCACAAGCATTAACATAAAGACACAATGATTGTGAAAAACAGAAAAATATGACACCACCGAGATAAACCAATAAAGCTTCCATAACGGACCCAGAAGAAATGAAGATCTATGAATGGACTGAAAAAGAATTCAGAGAGATCCTCTTAAAACAATTCAGGGCATCACAAGAAAATATGTTTAGAAAATTAAATAAATTTTAGGAAACAATTTATGATGTTCATGAAGACATCTGACAAGGGAATAGAAATAAAGAAAACAAGTTAAAACCCTAAAACTATAAAATATAAAAACTGAATTGAAAAACTCAATAGAAAACTTTGAAGGCAGACTTAATCAAACAAAGGAAAGCATCCGTAAGCTCAGAGGATGTATAAAATTGTTTAAGTAGATAATTTTTAAAGAGTAATAATAAAAATGAGTGAAGACCAATGACAATTATGAGACACCATCAAGTGATCCATCTTCACATAATATAAAAGTTCTTGAAGAAGATAAAAGAGAGAAAGACCTAGAAATAATATTTCTAAAAATAATGACTGAAAATTTCCTCAATCTGGGGAGAAACAACAACATACGGTACAGGAAGCTCAGAGATCACCAATCAAATGAAAGACAAAGAATAATTCCCCAACAAATCCTCAAAAATCAGAGACAATTAAAGAATACTGACTGCAGCAAGAGGAAAAAATTTTCACACTCCAGTACAACTTTCAGTGGATTTATTGGCAGGAATCCTGCAGACTAAGAGAGAGTGGGATGATACATTCAAAGCAATGAAGAAAAAAAACCCTGCTAACCAATGATAGTTTACCCATAAAAGCTATACTTCAAAAATAAAAGACAGATGAAGACTTTTCCAGACAAACAAAAGCTGAGGAAGTTCATCACTACCAGACCTGGCTTACAGGAAGCACTGAAGGGTTTTCTCCAAGCTGGAGGAAAAAAATGACATTAATAAGTAACACAAAAACATCTGAAAAATATAACACTAGTCAAAATGTGCTCATTGTCAAATTCAGAATACTCTAAAAATGTAATGATGGTATGTAAATCACTTTATATTCTTAATATAATGGTTACATGATAAAACACTGAAAGACAATCGTAAGTATAATTATGTTTTAAAGAATATGTGGTATAAAAATGTAAAATGTGACATGAAAAGGTCTAAGTATGAGGAGACAGTAAAATTAAAATATAACATATTTTGGAGATCAAGGTTAAGTTGGCAGAAGCCTAAAATAACCTACTCCAGCTACAAGACATTTTCTGTAAACCTCATGGTAACCACAAAGAACAAAACCTACCTTTAGTTTAGTAGCTAAGCTAAAAATAAAAGGCAAGTAATCAAAACAGAATACTAGAGAAAATCACAACCATCAAGGGAGACACTAAGAAGGAAAGTAATAAACAAAGAATCTATAAAATGACAGTAAAATGATTAACAAAATGGCAGTAGTAGGTTCTTACCTATCAACAATCACACTGAATGCAAATGGATTACCTTCTCCAGTTAACACATAGAATGACTAAATTGATAAAAAATAA
>NW_012101835.1:5949-7478 GCF_000951045.1 Mandrillus leucophaeus | reverse complement strand
TGCACCCCCTGCTTTGATGCCCTGGCTGCACCTGCTTCATTCTTGTGGAGCCCAGTTTCATTTGGTCACACTGCAAAGCATAATCTCACATAAAAAGGCAAAATTTAACTTTAATCAAATAACTACTGAACATGAAATATTTGAAGAATCATTACCAACTCTGATTATTGATGACTAGGAAGGAAGGTCTAGGAAGAGAGTGATTGGTTACATAATTGAATGCTCATGGAGGGTTTAAAAGCTAACCCTGTGTGTGTACATCTTTTTTTTTTTTCATTTCAGAAAGCTTAACACCTGTGTCAGATGTCCTGTTGGAAGCCGTGGAAACCCTCTTGGCTATGCAGACAAAGAGGCTGGCCCCAGGACGATTGTAGGACAGCAGGGCTGGGATCTTTCCATACCTTCTAGATCAGCATTTCTCTATCTCAGTTTTCTCTATCTCTATCTCTATCTATGTCAAATGGCACCAGCTCAATTCCTTATCTAAAGCAAGAGACATGAGGAAAGGTGAAGAAGGAGAGGTAACTAGGAGATTTCCCCAAACAGCTCTCTTTAAAAGGAGGTGAATGACAGAGGGGAAAGGGATAGGGTGGCAGGGTCTTGCTGACATACCATTTTAGAGCTTGGGAGACCTATTGTAGCACCAGTGCATCAATGGGAGTGGCTCAGTGACTGCCAAATACCCACCTGCTACCGTCGGCATCCTTGTCATTAAGACAGAAATTAGCTCAGTTCAACCTTGGTTCTATGTGGGAAGCTGCTTACATGGTTTCCCTACTCTGGGTCCCAGGAAATCAACCCTTCATCAAGTACTGGTCATCCTGTCTAAAGATACCTAGAAAAGTTATTCAATTCACGACATTAAGAAGATGCCAGGAGGGTTTGTGGAGAATGACAGGCTACTCTCTGTGCTGAGCGTTTGCATAGGCAGTGGTGAGCTGGGGTAGCTCACACCCCCTCATGACAGCCAACTGGAAGCATCTCTTCCCAACTCTGCATCAGTGACATCACTGTGGGTGCTTGAAATTGGCCATGGTAAAAATTGTAAAAATTTATGTATATTTTTCCAGCTTCATTGAGGTATAATTAACAATACGTGTGTGTGTGTATATATATACACGCACATAGATAATATATACATATATAATTGACATCTATATATAATTGACATCTATATATATAATTGACATATATACAAATAAAAATTGTATATATTTAAGGTGTATAATGTAATGATTTGATATATATATACCTTGTAAAATGATTACCGCAGTCAAACTAGTTAACCCATCCATCACCATATATTGTAACCATTTTTCTTTGTAATGGAAATACAATACTTAAGATCTACTCTCTTAGTGAATTTCAAGTATACAATACATTTTTATTGACTATAGGATAGTCACCCTGCTGTCAGGAAGGTGACTCCAGAACTTACTCATCTTATAACTGCAAGTTTGTACACTTTGACCAACATCTTCCCAGTTTCCCCAAGCCTCAGCCCTTGGTAACCACTGTTCTATTGTCTG
>NW_012101835.1:5401-5899 GCF_000951045.1 Mandrillus leucophaeus | reverse complement strand
AGCTGGGGTAGCTCACACCCCGTCATGACAGCCAACTGGAAGCATCTCTTCCCAACTCTGCATCAGTGACATCACTGTGGTTGGTTGAAATTGGCCATGGTGAAAATTGTAAACATTCATGTATATTTTTCCAGCTTCATTGAGGTATAATTAACAATATATGTGTGTGTGTGTGTATATACACACATAGATAATATATACATATATAATTGACATCTATATATAATTGACATCTATATATATATAAATAAAAATTGTATACATTTAGGGTGTATAATGTAATTATTTGATATATGTATACCTTGTAAAATGATTACCACAGTCAAACTAGTTAACCCATCCATCACCATATATTGTAACCATTTTTCTTTGTAATGGAAATACAATACTTAAGATCTACTCTCTTAGTGAATTTCAAGTATACAATACATTATTATTGACTATAGGATAGTCACCCTGCTGTCAGGAAGGTGACTCCAGAACTTACTCATCTTATAA
>NW_012101835.1:1455-2491 GCF_000951045.1 Mandrillus leucophaeus | reverse complement strand
CAGAGAGGAGATCAGAAAAAGGCAGCCCCAACGTTCAGAAGCTGGCCTGGCACCCACAGCTGGGTTGTGCCATTCTCATAAGGGTGCGAACAGTCAGGCAGAACACCAGCCTCAGAATATTCTGAGAGCATGAAAAATGAGATCAAGCAAAGCCACTTCATAATTGTGTCTCAACACAGACAAAAACAAGGTCGCTGTGCCGCACAGCTGACCTTGGCAGAGAAATGACTCTGCCACTTCTTTACCAATTAGGGCTGTGTCCTGGCTCCAGTGTCTCCTCCCTAACAGATAGGACTTAGTGAGATGCCCACATCGAATTGCCCCTACTTTTTGATAGCACCCAATCACTTCCTTAAACTCTCCCCAACATCACAAATAAAAGCCTAAATCTTGAAATAAGTGCTTCTAACACCTTAGTGAGACTCACGGTTCCTTCACCGTCCCACAGTAAGTAAGAAACCCAACTTTGTGTTCTTGGGGGCTTTGGCTGGAGAACACTGATAGAAACAAAAGCAAAAGTTACATTCTAACTGCTTGGTACACCGTAGTTTTGGTCTCTCTGCACCATTTGTATTCTGCCAAGATAATAACTGTTATCTTTTTCCCCACCCTTCCTTCTTCCCCTCCCTCCTTTCCTTCTCATTTCCCCCTCATCACAGAGTATTATCTGGGGAGGTGTGGTGGCTCACACCTGTAATCCAGCACTTTGGGAGGCCAAGGAGAGAGGCTTGCTTGAGGCCAGAGTTTGAGACCAGCCTGGGCAACATAGTGAGACACCTATCTCTAAAGAATAAGCAATAAGTGAATAAATAAATAAATTAATTAATTAATTTAGATGGGTATGGTGGCGGGCACCTGTGGTCCCAGCTACTCAGAGGCTAAGGCAGAAGGATCACTTGAGCCTGGGAGGTTGAGGCTGCAGTGAGCTCTGATCACACCACTGTCCTCCAGCCTACATGACAGAGGGAGACCCTGTCTCAAACAAAACAAAACGAAAAAATCTAAAATATTATCCACAATTTCTTATTTGAAACCA
>NW_012101835.1:0-293 GCF_000951045.1 Mandrillus leucophaeus | reverse complement strand
GAAGTTAGAATAGCAACTCCTGCTCTTTTTTTTTTGCTTTGTTTGCTTTGTAGATATTTCTCTGTCCCTTTACTTTGAGTCCATAGTGTCATTGAATGTGAGATGGGCCTCTTAAAGACAGTATACAGCTGTGTCATGCTTCTTTATCCAGCTTGCCATTCTGTGGCTTTTAAGTGGGGACACTTAGCCTGTTTATGTTCAGGGTTAATATTAATATGTGCTGATCTGATCCTGTCAGTATGTTATTAGCTTCCTCTTCAACTTCTAAGTGTTGGGTGCCCACAGACTCCATC
>NW_012101834.1:36976-40042 GCF_000951045.1 Mandrillus leucophaeus | reverse complement strand
AACAAAGCCTGAGTCACCCCAGAGGTGTGGCCTGTAGCCCAGGAAAAGGAGCCCACACTTTCAGAGCACTGAGAGGGAGCATGGCTGCAATGGTGAGGAAACACAGAGGAGCCGCGGGGCTGAACAAGGGCCTGTCTACTGGCCATTATGCTTAAGCACCATCTACTGGATCACAGCCCAAACTTCAACGTCAAAAATACTCTAATATACCTCCCTGTGAAACCAAGGCCAAGAACTCAGCTATGAATAAAGACCCTGCACAAAGCCTCGGCCCTCTGAAAACATCTAGAAGTCAACTGACTGTACTCAAGTTGCACCACGGTGAAGGGGACATGAGCCCACACAGATGAGAAGGAACTAGTGCAAGAACTCTGGCAACTCAAAAAGCCAGAACATCTTTTCTCCAAACAACTGCCCTAGTCCCCAACTAGGGCTCTTAAGTAGTCTAAAATGGTTGAAATGACAAATAGGATTCAGAATATAAATAGGAATGAAGATCATCAATATTCGGGAGAGTTGAGACCCAATCCAAAGACTCTAAGAATTACAATAAAATAGAGGAGTGATGGATGAAATGGTTATTATAGGAAAGAAACTGATCTGTAAGAGCTGAAAAACACAAGAATTTCTTAATACAGTCACAAATATTAACAGATTAGACTAAGCTGAAGAAAATCTCAGAGCCTGAAGACGTACACTCCAAACTCAGAAAAAATAAAAATTAGAGTGAAGAAAACATCAGAAATATGGAATTATGTAAAGAGACCAGATCTATGATTTATATGGTATCTCTGGAAGAGGGGGAGAAGACAAGCAATTTAGGAGACATATTTCAGGAAATTGCCCATGAAGATTTCCCCCACATTGTTAGAGAGGCCAATATTCAAATTGAGAGCACTGAGTGAGAACACATTTGGTCTCCCCTGTGAGCCCTTTGGTCCCCTGCTCATCACCAGGAAAGGCCCCTGGTGTAGGCCCATGACACAGCTGGAACACTCTGGGTCAGTCACACCTATTGGTAGCAGCTCTGCATTTCTCCGTATTCGTGTGGGGTAAAGTGTGGTTGGTTGGAGGAAAGAAGACACTCTGGCTTTTTGAGTTGCCAGAGTTCTTGCACTGGTTTGTTCTCATCTGTGTGGGCTCATATCCCTTTAACTGTGGTGTCATTTCAGCACATTTCAGTACTTCTTTTTTGCAAGACACAACACAAGTCGTCCATCACTAAGATACATAGTCATCAGATTCTCAAAGATGGAAAACAAGAAAAATGTTAAAGGCAGCTAGAGAAAAGGGGCAGGTCACATACCAAGGAAACCCCATCAGGCTAACAGCAGATCCTTCAGCAGAAACCCTACAAACCAGAAGAGGTTGGGGGCCTATGTTCAGCATTCCTAAAGAATTTTCAACCAAGTATTTTATATCCAGCCAAACTAAGCTTCATAAGCAAAGGAAAGATAAGTTTCTTTTCAGACAAGCAAATGCTAAGGGAGTTCATTACAACCAGACCTGCCTTACAAGAGGTCCTGAAAGGAGTGTTAAATGTGGAAAGAAAAGACCATTACCAGGCACTACCAAAAGACACTTAAATACATAGACCATTGACACTATAAAGCAACCACACAAACAAGCCTGCGGAAAAACCACCTAGGAACAGGATGACAGGATCAGATCTACACGTATCAATGTTAATCTTGAATGTAAACAAGCTAAATGCCTCGTTTAAAGGGCACAGAGTGGGAAGCTGGATAAAGAAGATTCAAAGATATGCTGTCATCAAATGACCCATTTAACGTGCAATGACACCAATAGGCTCAAAGTAAAGGGATGGAAAAAAATCTACCAAGCAAATGGAAACAAAAAAGCAGGGGTTTCAATTCTAATTTTGGGCAAAACAGACTTCAAAACAACTAAGGTCACAAAAGACAAAGATGGCCATAATATAATGGTACAGGTTTCCATTCCACAAGATCTAACTATCCTAGATATCTATGCAAACAACACAGAAGCACCCAGGTTCATGAAGCCAGTTATGCAGAGACCTACAAAGATACTTAGACTCCCACACAATAAGAATGGGAGATTTCAGCATCCCACTGACAGTTTTGAGGCAAAATAACAGATACTTGAGACCTAACCTCAACACTTGGCCAAATGGACCTAACAGACATCTTCACAACTCTGAACCCCAAAACAGTAAACATTCTTCTCACCTGTACGTGGCATATACTCCAAAATTTACCACATAATCTCACACAAAACCACCCTCAGCAACTGAATTATAGCAACCATACTCTTGGATCACAGTGCAATAAAAATAGAGACCAATACTAAGAAAATCACTCAAAACAGTTATATGAAAATTAAACAATATGCTAATGGTGACCTTTGTAGACAAAATTAAGACAGAGATCAGTAAACTATTTGAAACTAATGAGAAGATTAAACATAACCAGAATCTCTAGGATGTAGCTAAAGCAGTGTTAAGGAGTTTGCAGCACTCACTATCCACATGAAAAAGTCAGAAAGACCTAAAATTAACAACTTAACATCACTTAGGAGTAGAGAAACAAGAGTAAACCAACTCCAAAACTAGCAAAGTAATCAAAATCAGAGCTTCATGGGAGGAAACTGAGATGTGAAAAACCATACGAAAAAGAAACAAATCCAGTAGTATTTGAAAAAAAATAAAGACTAAAAATAGACCACTAGATAGACTAAGAAAAAAGAGAAGCTACAAATAAGTACAATCAGGATTGACAAAGGGTTTGTTACCACCAACCCCACAGAAAAACAAAGAAAACCCTCAGAGACCACTATCAACAGCTTTATGCACACAAACTAGAAAATCTAGAAGTCAATTTCTGGACACATACAACCTCCCAAGATTGAATCAGGATGAAGCTGAGTCCTTGAACAAATAAAAAGTTCTGAAATTAAATTAGTAATAGAAAGCCTACCAACAACAAATAGCCCAGGACCAGACAGATTCATAGCTAAATCCTACAAGATGGAGAGAAAGAGCTCATGTCATTCCTACTGAAAGTATTCCAAAGAATTGAGGAGGAG
>NW_012101834.1:28842-36926 GCF_000951045.1 Mandrillus leucophaeus | reverse complement strand
GACCCATTTAACGTGCAATGACACCAATAGGCTCAAAGTAAAGGGATGGAAAAAAATCTACCAAGCAAATGGAAACAAAAAAGCAGGGGTTTCAATTCTAATTTTGGGCAAAACAGACTTCAAAACAACTAAGGTCACAAAAGACAAAGATGGCCATAATATAATGGTACAGGTTTCCATTCCACAAGATCTAACTATCCTAGATATCTATGCAAACAACACAGAAGCACCCAGGTTCATGAAGCCAGTTATGCAGAGACCTACAAAGATACTTAGACT
Organism: Mandrillus leucophaeus; assembly: GCF_000951045.1. NCBI lineage: Eukaryota > Metazoa > Chordata > Mammalia > Primates > Cercopithecidae > Mandrillus > Mandrillus leucophaeus. The sequence goes on along the minus strand of NW_012101834.1, from coordinate 36,647 downwards.
CCCACACAATAAGAATGGGAGATTTCAGCATCCCACTGACAGTTTTGAGGCAAAATAACAGATACTTGAGACCTAACCTCAACACTTGGCCAAATGGACCTAACAGACATCTTCACAACTCTGAACCCCAAAACAGTAAACATTCTTCTCACCTGTACGTGGCATATACTCCAAAATTTACCACATAATCTCACACAAAACCACCCTCAGCAACTGAATTATAGCAACCATACTCTTGGATCACAGTGCAATAAAAATAGAGACCAATACTAAGAAAATCACTCAAAACAGTTATATGAAAATTAAACAATATGCTAATGGTGACCTTTGTAGACAAAATTAAGACAGAGATCAGTAAACTATTTGAAACTAATGAGAAGATTAAACATAACCAGAATCTCTAGGATGTAGCTAAAGCAGTGTTAAGGAGTTTGCAGCACTCACTATCCACATGAAAAAGTCAGAAAGACCTAAAATTAACAACTTAACATCACTTAGGAGTAGAGAAACAAGAGTAAACCAACTCCAAAACTAGCAAAGTAATCAAAATCAGAGCTTCATGGGAGGAAACTGAGATGTGAAAAACCATACGAAAAAGAAACAAATCCAGTAGTATTTGAAAAAAAATAAAGACTAAAAATAGACCACTAGATAGACTAAGAAAAAAGAGAAGCTACAAATAAGTACAATCAGGATTGACAAAGGGTTTGTTACCACCAACCCCACAGAAAAACAAAACCCTCAGAGACCACTATCAACAGCTTTATGCACACAAACTAGAAAATCTAGAAGTCAATTTCTGGACACATACAACCTCCCAAGATTGAATCAGGATGAAGCTGAGTCCTTGAACAAATAAAAAGTTCTGAAATTAAATTAGTAATAGAAAGCCTACCAACAACAAATAGCCCAGGACCAGACAGATTCATAGCTAAATCCTACAAGATGGAGAGAAAGAGCTCATGTCATTCCTACTGAAAGTATTCCAAAGAATTGAGGAGGAGGGACCCCCTCCCTAACTTATAAGGCCAGCAGCATCCTGATACCAAAGCCTGGCAGACACACACACACACAAAGGAAAACTTCAGGCCAATATCCTTGATTAACATAGATGCAAAAATCTTCAAAATACAAACAATCTAACAGCACATCAAAAAGCTTATCCACCATGATCAAAGTAGGCTTCATCCCTGGGATGCAAGGTTGGTTCAACATCACATCTCATTGACAGGGGTAAAAACAAAAACCGCATGATTATCTTAATGCATTCAGAAAAGGCTTTTGATAAATTTCAACTCCCATTTGTGTTAAGAACTCTCAAACTAGGTATTGAAGAAATATACCTCAAAACAACAAGAGCCTTCTATGAAAACTCCACAGTGAACATCATACTGAATGGGCAAAAGCTGGAAGCATTTCCTTAAAAACCAGCACAAGACAAGGATGCCTTCTCTCACCACTCCTACTCAATATAGTATTGGAAGTTCTGGCCAGAGCAATCAGGCGAGAGAAGGAAATAAAAGGCATACAAACAGAAAGAAAAAACCTCAAACTATCCCTGTTTGCTGACAACATGATACTATAGCTAGCAAACTCCATGGTCTCTGTCCCAAAGCTCCTTGATCTGGTAAATTCAGCAAAGTTTCAGGGTAGAAAACCAAGGTACAAAACTCAGACTTCCTATGCACCAATAGCATTCATGCTGAGAGCCAAATAAAAAATGCAGTCTCCTTGATAATAGCCACAAAAATAAGATATCTAGGAATACAGCTAACCAGAGAGGTGAAAGATCTCTACAATGAAAATTACAAAACACTACTCAAAGAAATGAGATGAAACATCAAATGGAAAAACATTACATGCTCATGAATAGGAAGAGTCAATATCATGAAAATAGTCATCCTGCCCAAGACAATTTAGAGATGCAATGCTATTCATTTAACACTACCTATGGAATTCTTCACAGAATTAGAAAAAAAAAGTTTTAAAATTCACATGGAACCAAAAAAGAGCCCAAATAGCCAAGGTGATCCTAAGCAAAAACAAAGCTGGAGGCATCACACTGCCCAACTTTAAATCACACAACTAGGGCTACAGCTACCAAAACAGCATGGTACTGGTACCAAAACAGACATAGACCAATGGGACAAAGTAGAGAGCCCAGAAGTAATGACACATCTAAAACCATCTGACATTCAACAAGGTGAACAAAAACAAGCAATAGGGAAAGAACTCCCTGTTCAGTAAATGTTGCTAATAACTGTGTAGCCATAATGCAAAAGATTGAAACTGGAACCCTTCCTTATCAATCTTGTTGATTTTTCTATATAGTATAAAACACTTATGTGTAAAATCTAAAACCATAAAACATCTGGAAGGTAACCTAAGAAATATCATTCTAGACATACGACCAGGAAAAGATTTTATGGTGAAGATGCCAATAGCAAGGTGAAGCAAGGTCAACAAAAGCAAAAACTGACAAATGAGATCTAATTAAACTAAAGCGCTTTTGCACAGTGGGCAAAGCATATTAACAAACACTTTTCCAGAAAAGACTTACATGCAGCCAACAAGGATATGAAAAATGCTCAATATCACTATTAGAGAAGTCCAAACAAAAACCACAATGAGATACCATCTCACACCTGTCAGTGCAGCTACTAAAAAGTCGAAAAACAACAGATCCTGGTTAGGTTGCAGAGAATAGGGAATGCTTATATACTCCTGTTGGGAATGTAAATTATTTCAGCCATTGTGAAAGTAGTTTGGCGATTTCTGAAAGAACTTAAAATAGTTACCTTTTGACCCAAAGGAGTATAAATCATTCTACCATAAAGTCACACACACAAACACACACACACACACACACGTTCATCACAGCGTTGTTCACAATAGCAAAGACATGGAATCAACCTAAATGCCCATTATAATAGTAGACTGGATAAAGAAAATCCTGTACATATACGTCATGGAATACTATGCAGCAAGAACAATATCGTGTTCTTTGTGGCAATGTTGATGGGGCTAGAGGCCATTATTCTAAGTAAACTAACAGAAATGGAAAACCAAAAACCACATATTTTCAGTTATGAGTGGGAGCTAAACAGAATACCTATGGACACAAAGAATAGCAGACCCCCCGGGCCTAGTTGAGAGTGAAGGCAGGGAGTAGAGGACTGAAAAAGTACCTATCAGGAACTATGCTTATTACTTGGGTGGCGAAATAATCAGAGACATGCAATTTATCTGTATAACAAACCTGTACACGGACCCCTCAACCTGAAATAAAAGTTTAAAAAAAAAAAAAACTCTTAAAGAAAAAAAGAATGTCTCAAGGGCAAATGCTGTTAGAATAAAACTACCAATCCTGAATTGTAAACTCAGCTATACTATCATTCAAAAGGGTAGTCAGACAGGAGAAATAGGTTTAGATCTATTGTATAACAGGATGATTGCAGTTTATATCTATGTATTATGTATTTTCAAATGGCTAGGGTATAGGTATTAAATATTCCCACCACTCAAAATTATAGGATGCGAAGTAATTGATATGTTGATTAGCTTGTCTTTCCAAAATGTATATATATATGTGTGTATATATATAAAAACAATGTGTTATACACCACACATATATGCAATGTTTGTCAATTAAAATATAAGTTTAAAAATTTGAAACAAAACGGTAATAAATTAAAAGGATCAAATTAACAAAAGATATTTTCCAGCCTGTTTTGAAACACGAGTGTTTACCACTGAGTGAACGGACTATTATGTTTAAAGCATACATACAAAAGAATCGAGATGTTAGGAGAAAAAACAGCAATGAAGATTTAGAAGCTGGAAAGCCAAAGGAAACCGTTTCTGACATAAAAATCTCAAAGCAGAACACTGAGCTGGTGATTGAAGAAGTTCAGAAGCAAGTTGGTTCCTATTGGAAGAACTCATCAGGGCTAAATACTACAGGTAACGCTGAGATGGGAGGCTTGGCTGAAAGTTTGTACACAAACTGTTACACACCCACTTCAGTTAGACGACCCTTCCTCCCCGACCTGACAACACTAGCTGGGGAGGTGTTGTGCCCGAGGGGCTCTGGGATTGGAAAACAGACGTTGTGTGGGTTAAGTGGCAAGACTGCGCCCCGTATTGTGAAGCACACCAGCTCGTTCCCCAGCGTGGGTCTCAGAATGCTGGCAGCCCCCAGAAAGATTTGCAGAGGAAGCAAACCACAAAGAAAACACCTAGCAATACCGACATTTGAGGTTCCCAAAATAAATCATTTTCATCAGTTTAGTGAATCCCACTTGTTATCAAAGACTGGTCCTTATCCAGAGACTAACATTAGGAGAGAGACAGGGATTACACAACTTTTGAGGAAAACTTCTAAAATAAAAGTCAGAAGTCATACGAATCAGTGAAAATAAGAGGAAATACAGTATGCAGCAAGTAGAGAAACTCTTTCTATAAAAGATAACTGACTAATCTGTGAGAAATAAGAACATAACAGACATTAAACTAGAACAGGGTGTTTTGGGAGTTCTTGAATGTTTAAGATTATGACAGTGTAGACCATAAAGTAGGACAAGACAGAGACGTAAAAGAAGGTAGAACGAGAGATCCAGTTTGAGTCAGGAGGCAAATCAAGTAACAAATTCCAGAGGAAAAAAATGTTTTAAATGGAAGGAAAGCACATATTCCAGAATTCTGGAACTGAAAGACATTTCAAGACTAAAAGGTTCATCAATTGCCCAACACAACTGTTAAAAAGAGCCCTTATGAAGACATACTATGAACGTTTAAACACAACTGCCAAAGAGCCTAAGGCCTCCAAGGGGGTGAAAAATTAGTTCACACACAACACGTCTAAAATTAAGAGCACGGAACTCCCAGTAGAAATACTGAACATTATACAGACAATGGAGGGACATCCTCATATTCATGGGGGAAAGCTTTTCTCAACCTACACATTGACATCTCACCAAGTCTACTGTCAAGTGGGAGGATAAAAGAAAATATTTTCAAACATACAAGGCCTCAAAAAAAATTCCTCCCACCTATTTTGTTATAAACCTGTTGAAAGATATGCTCCGCAATGGGGAAGTTCTAAAGTAGAAGACGTGGTACAGACAGTCAAGAATCCAGAGGGTCCTGGTGAAGAGGCAGCATCCCAGGAGGACCTCGTGCAGCCCTGGGGCAAACAGTCTGGATGGATGCAGCAGAGCAGGGGCAGTAGAAAGAAGGGCCTGTGAAGATAGAGAATTCTTGAAGCAGTCACAATTTTAACAGGATATTTATCAGAATTTTATATAGAGAGACAGATTAGTCAGTTTTCTTTCATATGTAACATATACATATATATACACACACACACATATATACACACACAGATATATGTATCTCCTAGCTACTGGGGAGGCTGAGGTGGGAGGATTGCTTGAGACCAGCTCAATCTCTTTCTTGACCCAGCTTGTCAAAGGTTTCCAACCCTCAAAACTCCTGTCCTGTCCCCACTCCAAAGTGATCCTAACTCTGACTGACATGGTAATTCTATCAGTGTTGGTCTTCCATCTATGCTCTTTAGACCTATCTGCCTCTCAGAGCATGCTCAGAGCAGACTGCACCACACAGCCTGCTTGTGCCCCTCAGTCCTCTTGTGCCCCAGCTTGCCTTCCTCTGCACTTGCTCTTCTGCATGTCACTGATGGCAGCTAGTTTGGGGACCTTGTTCACCAAGTCAGGTTTTGTGAGAAGTTTTGTTCATAACCCTCTATGCTCTTCATTAACAACTAGGACTCTGGAAATAAGCTCATTCTGATGGAAAGGCTGATAGGAATCCGTTTTCTGTTCTTTTTAAAAATTCTTTTAATCTTCCCATTTTAGTGTCTTTTCTCTCGAGTAATCTGGGATATACCCGTGTTTGAAATACACATCTTTGTAACCAGGTCACAAGAATGATTTTGCTTGGATTGTTTGGTGGCCTCAAACACAGGGTTCAGAAGCATCTTTCAATGTCATTTATCTTTTTATCTGATCTTGAAATGCTTGTGTGTTTGTGCATGTTTATGTCCAGGTGCACTAATATGGGTTCTTCTCACCACAAAAATCAGGGTCCCCTTCCTAAAATTCAAGCTAGATACTATAGAGTTTTAAATCAAAAACAAAAGTCTAAGGCTCCCTTAACCATCTGAATAGGGCCCTCCTCTCAGCAAGGGCATTCCAAAGTTAATCTGAAAAACTAGCTCAGGCCATGATGGGAAGGAAGAGCTTGACGTGCCTCACGATACCCTCCCCTCCCTTGTGGAATTACTGATAGAACAGATACTTTAAGTCTGATAAAGATTAAAAAAAAAAAGTTTACAATCTATATTCTCTCTGAAGCCTGCTTGCTGGAGGCCTCATCTGCAAGACAAAGTCTTGGTCTCCACAACAAGCTCTTACCATAACCAGACATTTCTTTCTACTGATAACTCTTTCAGCTAATTGCCAATCGGAAAATCTTTGAATCTGCCTGACTTAGAAACGCACACTTCCAATTGTTCTGTGTTTCCAGGTCAAACCACGGTACACTTTCTACATACTGATGTCTTATGTCTCCCTAAAATATGTTACACCAAGTTGTGGCCCGGCCACCTCGGGCCCATGTTCTCAGCATCTCCTGAGGGCAGTTCCATGGGCCATTGGTCACTCATATTTGGCTCAGAATAAATCTCTTAAAATATTTTACAGGGTTTGACTCTTCATCACAGGTTAAAGTATACAATTCTACTTATATAATTTTCAATGAATAGTAAAAATTAAACTGTAGTATTTAGGAATATTTATCCAGTAATGCAAGAAAAAGTCCAGGGAATAATTACTATGAAATTCATTTGGCAAAATAACTGATCAATATTCTTCTCTGTCAAGGCCCAACAAAAGAAATGTTAGAAACTTAACTGAAATGTTGTGACTGAGAATTTCTCAGTCAAGGTTTATTAAGCCAACATTAGAGTATGCCTAGAAGGATAAGAAGCCAGACACACCTGTGGCCGTTTTTCCAAAGAGGTTTCTAGAACATTCAGCATGTATCCATTTTCTCAAGGTGGGGGAAGGCACATAGGAAGACAGGCAGGTTGGTCGTAAGGTCAGTGGTTGCATTTCTGTGAGACTTCAGTTAGTGCCCAGTCAATGTACATTTGACACAAGATAAGGTGAATGTTTGAAGAGAAAGAAGGAGCCAAGGAGGAGTTAACTCTGTAAAAGTCCCTGGGTAGGTGGAGGAATGATTTGTCTCATCCGGTCTTTGTTCTGCTCCTGGAAAGCAGCTTGTCATCAACATTATCAGTGTGGAATTGAGCAGACTTTAATTTTAGGAGTTAGACGCAGTCCCTCACAGATGCCCGAGACTCTTACCTTTCCCCGGGATCTGGCTGATGGATAATGCTATTTAATAGTCACAGCTCTGTATTGGGAGAGGGTGTTTGAGTGACTGAGCCTCCAAGCTTAACCTTTACTTTTGCATAAAAGTTTAGGGGTCTTGAGTGTTTGAAATTTCCTTTACAAATTGCAGGAGACTAGGCAAAAATAAAAACTAAAATTCAGTGTGGGATCCTGAATGAGATCTTGGAAAAAGGAATTGTCATGAGTAGAAAAACTGGTGAAATGTAAATTTGCTCATTCTGATCATTGTTTTATGGCTATTGAAATGTCAACAGTAGGCCAGTCATGATGGCTCACACCTGCAGTCCCAGCACTTTGGGAGGCCGAGGTGGGTAGATCACCACCTGAGGTTAGGAGTTCAAGGCCAGCCTGGCCAATATGGTGAAACCC
>NW_012101834.1:22586-24707 GCF_000951045.1 Mandrillus leucophaeus | reverse complement strand
ATCACTTGGGACTGTGTCTTCATGTCTAGATTTCTCCTTCCTGGACGGAGAGATCAAGCCAAGGGAAAGCGAGGCGATATCTAACTTAGATGCAATCGCAAATGTCTGAGTGCAGCGCCTGAGGTAGAATCTATCCAACGGATCCAGAGAAACTCCTGATCTCCTGATGACAGCTTTGCCCAGAGAACCCACAGAAGACGGCCTGGCTGGATCACTAAGGCAGAGCTGCCATCGCCTGAAGGAGCAAGTTACAGGCTTAGAAAACGTCCGCTGTAAGAAGCCTCTCATTCTTCAACTGTGATGGACTCTAAGATAGTCAACTACAGCACAGAGAGGTTAGGTAACATGCTGAGGGCACACAGCCCAGAGATAAACAGGCCAATATTCAGACTCCAGTGGGTTCAGCTCCAAGCATATGGCCTTATCCACCCTCAAATTGCCTTTGAAATTGGGAGATGGGGTGCAAATAATTAAAAAACAGTTAAATATTCATGGGGAAACAACCTTATAAAAAGCTATTCAACACCTGAACAATCTGTGACTGGACATATACGCTAGTATCACACAGTATTTTAGTGAAATCTGTGGGCACCAAGAGGAGATGCACAAACTACAACTATTACACTCAGAGCAGGGACATTTTTCCACACTAAACGGGAAGCCATCACCAGAGAAGCCACCACAAAGCCAAGATTACAGAGAGAATGTTTTGGGAGTACGGTGGACTTTAACTTCTAAACAAATAATTTGCACTTTGAAATGAAGTGGCAGAATGTCACCTTATAACACAAAATCATGCCACATTATACAAGGAACTCCACACCGTGAGGAATTCTCACTACAACTTTTAATTGCCCAAAGAGACAAATTTATTGAAATCAACAGCTACTGAACATCTATTACATGCTGCAAATTATATGCATTGGAGAAGCATAAATATGACATACTTTGTTCACAAAGGAGTAAGTTTGTAGTAACGACAGCAGTTGATGTTATTTTGTCCTTGTTTTTCACATAATTCTAGTTAACATATTGAGTGTCTACTATTTTCTGGGCACCATGCTGGACACACATCATGAATTATCTGACAAACATGTTGTGCTAAATTCATATATTCAATGCAAACGAGGGGGAGTCCTAAACGTTGTCCTACAATCCAGATAGCTCTACTAGCTTGTTCACTACTTACCTGTTCTCCAAGATGATCCTCTTCTCTCACACTTTTGACAGGACCACCCTGATCTTTCCTCAGAAGCTCTCATTGATTCTAACTGCACTGAAGATACGAACCATGTGAAGGGAGCCGAGTGGTGACACATGTGCTCTGCCTGACCTCCTGCTGTTGTCAGTGACTCGGCCGTGGCTCTCACAAAAGGTCAGTCTGTTTCTGTGCTTTTGCCACTCTCGAAGGCCATCTTTCTGGAAGTTTCCTCCATTTCTCATATATCAATTTTCTTTTTGTACTGAATTATTCCTTTGAACTTTATACTCAGTATCACAATGACAGCAACATTAACACATTGGTATCACATGTTCTTCTAGTTATAAATCCACTTCCTTTACAAAAAAATCTAAAACTTTACACTCACCTTATCTACTTCCTCTCCCTTTATTTTACCCCGAATCTCTAAGCATCTCCATTACAAATTGTCCAAGTTACAAATAACCTTCGTGTTGCTAAATACCATAACCAAATCTCATCTCAACCATAAACTGTACTTGTTGCAGTTGCTGACACTATCTTTTAAACACTTTGTCTTAGATTTTATTTCTTACCTCATAAAACCCTCTTTTCTAATTTTTCATGTGACACCAGCTGCCTCAGATGTCAAGCTTTAAGAAAATTCTCAAAAAACCTATGTTTTTAAACACTTTGTACTCTGAGGATTATTAAATGTATACCTATGTTCAGAACTCTGATATGAACTACAATTGACTTTACATATAGCTCCAATATCTTTATGTATTTATTTTGAGACAAGGTCTCACTCTGCCACTCAGGCTGTAGCACAGTGGTGCCATCACTGTTCACTGCAGCCTCAACTTCTCAGCCTCCAGTGATCCTCCCACCTCAGCCTCACAAGTAGCTGGAACTACAGGTGGGTGCCACCACACCCAACT
>NW_012101834.1:19350-20171 GCF_000951045.1 Mandrillus leucophaeus | reverse complement strand
TCCTCTCCCTTTATTTTACCCTGAATCATCTCTAAGCATCTCCATTACAAATTGTCCAAGTTACAAATAACCTTCGTGTTGCTAAATACCATAACCAAATCTCCTTTCAACCATAAACTGTACTTGTTGCAGTTGCCAACACTATCTTAAACACTTTCTTAGATTTTATTTCTTACCTCATAAAACCCTCTTTTCTAATTTTTCAATGTGACACCAGCTGCCTCAGATCTGTCTCAAGCTTTAAGAAAATTCTCAAAACACCTGTTTTTAAACACTTTGTACTCTGAGAATTATTAAATGTATACCTATGTTCAGAACTCTGATATGAACTGCAATTGACTTTACATATAGCTCCAATATCTTTATGTATTTATTTTGAGATAAGGTATCACTCTGCCACTCAGGCTGGAGCACAGTGGTGCCATCACGGTTCACTGCAGCCTCAACTTCTCAGCCTCCAGTGATCCTCCCACCTCAGCCTCACAAGTAGCTGGAACTACAGGTGGGTGCCACCACACCCAACTAATACTTGTATTTTTGGTAAAGATGGGGTTTTGCTAATGTTGGCAGGCTGGTCTCCAAACTCCTGAGGCTCAAGAAATTCACCCTCCTTGGCCTCCCTACAGTGCTGGGATTACAGGTGTGAGTCAGTGCACCCGGCCTACCTTAAATACCTCATAGATATTTCCAAATTATCTTGACAAGTGAATTCTTGACTTCTGCTACAGGCCACTGTAGTTTTCCAAATCTCAAAAATTCCATTTTTTATTCACTTGGGCCCAAACCAATAAGTTATCCTTCACTCTACATCTGTTGCTGAC
>NW_012101834.1:17680-19300 GCF_000951045.1 Mandrillus leucophaeus | reverse complement strand
CCTACAGTGCTGGGATTACAGGTGTGAGTCAGTGCACCCAGCCTACCTTAAATACCTCATAGATCTTTCCAAAGTATCTTGACAAGTGAATTCTTGACTTCTGCTACAGGCCACTGTAGTTTTCCAAATCTCAAAAACTGCATTTTTTATTCACTTAGGCCCAAACCATTAAGTTATCCTTCACTCTACATCTGTTGCTGACATACGCCAAATCCATGAGCTAAACCTTTTTGGTGTCCACCCTACCCAAGCCATCCTTGTTTCTCATCTTTGAAACCTCCTGAATTATCTTCCTGTTTTCTCTTTGTTCTATTTTCCTACACCACAGGCACAGTGATGCTTTCAGACACGTGTCTGTTATCACGTAACACCCACATGGAAAACTCCAAGGACTTCCCACCCCACTCAGCCTAATTCAAAGTGCCTTAAAGGGTTGTTGTTGAATCACACACAACTTGGAAAGTGAAGTTTCTGGCCATGGATGTTAACGAACCTGGTGTCCTGTTAATACTCTCAAGGAAAGTGGCAGCCGTGTTCTTTGATGCTAAGTACTCGAGTCTATTCCCTGTGCGTAGCTGTGTCATGTTGAGCCTCCACCCATTCATACTCAGTTCTGTGCAGTTCACCAGCGTTTTTTGTGGCCTAGTATTTGACAGCTGCTGTCTGTACTCAAGAGGGTCCGAGATCCAAAGATAATATTAGAGCTTCCAGTTACTTGGGGTCAATACTATAATAAGAAACATGACTAAAGTGTGTGCTTTATCTTCTTTGTCAATACACAAGTGGCATTCTTTCACTCTATTGCTACAAAACTAATCACAGAATTTGACTGTAAACATTTAATAGCTTTTGTAGATTTTTTCATTTTATGTTGTTTAAACATGAACATCTATTGTCAAACAGATCTAGTTCAGAGTGAAAGTTTGCTGTGAACTCTAATATCTGGGGTTTTTCTTCCCTAGAGAAAATAAACAATTATTTAACTGAATAAACCATTCTTGATACTTCACTGAAAGGTCTCTGCATAACAGAACATCTTTCTTGCTCCCCTGAGGAGCAAGAATCCAGACAGGGTGAATCATCCTAACTGCCAATAGTAAGGAGACGTTGACAGCTGACCAAATAATCTCCAGGGAAACAGGGCACACGGAGGAAGGTCTTCGGAGCCTTACCCTCTTGGCAGTGACTAAGCATCACTTGTGGCGACTTTCTGAGCAGATGAGGAACGTGCAAGCACCTTTTTAATGCCCCTGTGATGTCCTTGTTTGAGGCTGTAGGTGAGAGGGTTGAGCACGAGTGTGACAATGGAATAGAGGCTGACACTACCTTGTCCTGCTCGGGGGTGTGGAACGACCGGGGCAGCACGTATGTGTAGAAGGCAGCTCCATAGAAGATGCTAACCACAGTCAAGTGGGAGGAACAGGTGGTGAAGGCCTGTCTGTGACCTTCAGCAGAGCGCATGCAGTGGACAGTTAACAAGATGAGGGAGTAGGAGGTGGAGATGATCGAGATGGGGATGAGCAACATGAGGACACAGCAGCTGCACATCCGAGTTTCATACAAGGACGTGTCCACACAGGCCAGTTTGAGAACCGCCGGGATCTCACAGAAAAAATGGTC
>NW_012101834.1:15019-17630 GCF_000951045.1 Mandrillus leucophaeus | reverse complement strand
GGGCAGCACGTATGTGTAGAAGGCAGCTCCATAGAAGATGCTAACCACAGTCAAGTGGGAGGAACAGGTGTGAAGGCCTGTCTGTGACCTTCAGCAGAGCGCATGCAGTGGACAGTTAACAAGACGAGGGAGTAGGAGGTGGAGACGATCGAGATGGGGATGAGCAACATGAGGACACAGCAGCTGCACATCAGAGTTTCATACAAGGATGTGTCCGCACAGGCCAGTTTGAGAACCGCCGGGATCTCACAGAAAAAATGGTCGATACTGCAGGAGTCACAGTCAGGGACAGTCATGGTGATGGGAGTGAGCAGAAAGCCAGTGAGGGAACCACCAAACAGGGCACGAGCAGCCAGCAAGAGACACATCTTGAGGTCCATCAGGACTGGGTATCTCAGAGGGTTACAGACAGCCACGCAGCGGTCATAGGCCATGAGGCCCAGTAGGAAGAACTCAGACCAATCATAGTCACGTAGCAGAAGATCTGGATGCCACAGGCCACAAAGGAAATGGTTCTCTAGGAACCACGTCCACTAGGAGCTCTGGGGCAGTGGTGCCGATGAAAAGGGTGTCCATGAGGGGCAGCTGGCTGAGCAGAAAGCCCATGGGGGTGTAGAGACGACAGTCCCCCCGAACCAAGAATATCATGACCAAATTTGCAGTTACAGCCACTGCGAAAACAGCCAAGATCACTGAATACGATCCCCGTAGCCTCACCCTTCACCAGAAGCCCCGGGAGGGTGAAGTCAGAGGATGACGTGTTGGTCATTGATGTGGCCCCACGAGCGTCCCAGGGCAGCGGGAAGACAAGGCCCAGGGAGGAGGCAAGAACACGTTCAAGATGGGAAAGGTCTGCAGTGGAGGTGACACTTCCGAGGGTACCGTCAGGATGAAGCTTCAGGGTAGAGGCTAGAAAAGAACGAGCAGACCGACATGCGCATCATAAAGCGGAAACCGTGGCTGCGTTTCCCCGTCAGAACTGCTGCTTCTGTGTTGTCTGTGTTCATCGTGCTGCTGGAGGTTACGGTAACCGCATGATACAATTGCTGTGTCCTACACCAAGAACGGGGTTTAACCATGTCTGTTCTGTCCATGCTGCATTTCTCGTATCCAGGATGTTATCTAGCCCTTAGTAGGGTTAAGTAAATGCTAGTTGGAAAAGCAGGATGCTTGATTCATTGGCAAAATGGATGAAGGGGAGTGAAGTAAATCACTGAGGAAACGAAGGGTTAGGATAACTTTTGGGGCTTCGTGAATAAAATGTTCCCTATGTTTTATTATTTGTATAAGTTTAAGGACGAGTGCAGTGTCATGACATGGATATGTTGCATAGTGGAGTCTTGTCCTTCAGTGTAACCGTAATTCAAATAGCGTAGGTTGTGCTCATATTCATTCCTCACCCTTCGGTCCCCTTTCACCCCCTACTCTTCCAAGTCTTCGATGCCTATATTACGCCACTGTATGTCTAAAAGTTGGGACTCCTCCCTGTTCTTTATGCTGTTTTGCTAATCTTTTTGCAGATCTTCCTTCAGATAAGTTAGAGGGTGAAGAAAACTATTTGCAAAAACTCCAGAATTAAATTTTAAAAAAGCAGTTTATGACACTAAGCTGACTCCTTGCATTGCTCTCCACTGCTCCTGTAGGTTTGGGAAATGGGCAGGGAAATTACAAGGGAAGTGTTGGCAGGTTGAAGCTTTGTCACCAGGAGACAAGGAGCAGGGTTCACCAAGCTACATGTCTGCCAGCGTTTACCAGACCTGAGGCCAGAGCTAAACGCAGGCTTAGAAAGCTATGGAGATGTATGGGAATGTGACGGCAACAGGCCAGTTTAAGGAGGGATTTTATCTTTAACTTATATCAGGTGGAAGATTCAAACGTTAGACAAAAAGAACCACACATGTAGCAAAAATTACCCACCCCCTGCCTACTAGCCCCCCTCCCCTGCATGGCAGGCCTCAGTGGCTTGAGTCTCAAGCATTTATTAAAGGGGGAGCCTAGTTTTCCCCCTCTCACATGTTGCTGGACACCTAGGCTCCGCTATCTAGTGTTGCCAGATTTAGCAAATAAAGGTACAGGATGCTCAGCTATGTTTGACTCTCAGATAGTCAAAAAATCTGTTTTAGTTCATAATGTACTTACACCAAAAAAAGGTTCACCGTTTATCTGAAATTCAAATTTATCTGGTTGTCCTTTACCATGCTGAATTCATACCTGGTTTCACAAAAGGTACCAGAATTGTAATGACCTTGAAAAGTGACCAGTAGAATCAGTACAAATTAATGGAGTCTAAAAAAAAGTTATATACTAACATCAAAATTAAACTGGCTTATTCCCAATTTACCTGTGATTGATACATTCAGATTACTGTGAAAGCGGCTAAGGACTAGCCTCCTCCATCAGGCCTCCCAGAAATACTCCGTGGTCAAAACTCTGTCAGTGAGTGTTAACCTCCTGATCCTTTAAATTCTGTCTTTCCCAAGGATAAGTGAACACAATTATCTAAAAATACATTCTGCTAATTCAAAGTCCAAAAATATAAAACATAACTCCAAAAACTTCCTAGAATCAACCCACACTAAGGAGAAGAGAGCACATCTCTGTCATATTAAAC
>NW_012101834.1:12322-14969 GCF_000951045.1 Mandrillus leucophaeus | reverse complement strand
AGGACACAGCAGCTGCACATCCGAGTTTCATACAAGGACGTGTCCACACAGGCCAGTTTGAGAACCGCCGGGATCTCACAGAAAAAATGGTCGATTCTGCAGGAGCCACAGTCAGGGACAGTCATGGTGATGGGTGTGAGCAGAAAGCCAGTGAGGGAGCCACCAAACAGGGCACGAGCAGCCAGCAAGAGACACATCTTGAGGTCCATCAGGACTGGGTATCTCAGAGGGTTACAGAGGGTTACAGCCAGCCACGCAGCGGTCATAGGCCATGAGGCCCAGTAGGAAGAACTCAGACGAATCATGGTCACATAGCAGAAGATCTGGATGCCACAGGCCACAAAGGAAATGGCTCTCTAGGAACCACGTCCACCAGGAGCTCTGGGGCAGTGGTGCCGATGAAAAGGGTGTCCATGAGGGGCAGCTGGCTGAGCAGAAAGCACATGGGGTGTGGAGGCGACAGTCCACCCGAATCAATATCATGACCAAATTTGCAGTTACAGCCACTGCGAAAACAGCCAAGATCACTGTGAATACGATCCCCGTAGCCTCACTCTTCACCAGAAGCCCTGGGAGGGTGAAGTCAGAGGATGACGTGTTCGTCCTTCATGTGGCCCCACGAGCGTCCCAGGGCAGCGGGAAGACAAGGCCCAGGGAGGAGGCAAGAACACGTTTAAGATGGGAAAGGTCTGCAGTGGAGGTGACGCTTCTGAGGGTACCGTCAGGATGAAGCTTCAGGGTAGAGGCTAGAAAAGAACAAGCAGACCGACATGCGCATCATAAAGCAGAAACCGTGGCTACGTTTCTCTGTCAGAACTGCTGCTTCTGTGTTGTCTGTGTTCATCGTGCTCCTGGAGGTTACGGTAACCGCATGATACAATTGCTGTGTCCTACACCAAGAACGGGGTTTTAACCATGTCTGTTCTGTCCATGCTGCATTTCTCGTATCCAGGACGTTATCTAGGCCTTCGTAGTGTTAAGTAAATGCTAGTTGGAAAAGCAGGATGCTTGATTCATTGATTGGCAGAACGGATAAAGGGGAGTGAAGTAAATCACTGAGGAAACGAAGGGTTAGGATAACTTTTGGGGCTTCGTGAATAAAATGTTCCCTGTTTTATTATTTGTATAAGTTTAAGGACGAGTGCAGTGTCATGACATGGATATGTTGCATAGTGGAGTCTTGTCCTTCAGTGTAACCGTAATTCAAATAGTGTAGGTTGTGCTCATATTCATTCCTCACCCTTCGGTCCCCTTTCACCCCCTACTCTTCCAAGTCTTCGATGCCTATATTACGCCACCATATGTCTAAAGTTGGGACTCCTCCGTGTTCTTTGCGCTGTTTTGCTAACCTTTTTGACGATCTTTCTTCAGATAAGTTAGAGGGTGAAGAAAACTATTTGCAAAAACTCCAGAATTAAATTTTAAAAAAGCAGTTTATGACACTAAGCTGACTCCTTGCATTGCTCTCCACTGCTCCTGTAGGTTTGGGAAATGGGCAGGGAAATTACAAGGAAAGTGTTGGCAGGTTGAAGCTATGTCACCAGGAGACAAGGAGCAGGGTTCACCAAGCTACATGTCTGCCAGCGTTTACCAGAACTGAGGCCAGAGCTAAATGCAGGCTTAGAAAGCTATGGACATGTATGGGAATGTGACGGCAACAGGCCAGTTTAAGGAGGGATTTTATCTTTAACTTATATCAGGTGGAAGATTCAAATGTTAGACAAAAAGAACCACAAATGTAGTAAAAATTACCCCCCTCTGCCCACTAGCCCCCCTACCCCCGCACGGCAGGCCTCAGTGGCTTGAGTCTCAAACATTTATTAAAGGGAGAGCCTACGGGCGTGCTGCAAGGCTTTTTCCCCCTTTCACATGTTGCTGGACACCTTGGCTCTGCTATCTAGCGTTGCCAGATTTAGCAAATAAAGATACAGGATACTCAGCTATGTTTGACTTTCAGATAATCAAAATATCTGTTTAAGTTCATAATGTACTTACACCAAAAAAAGGTTCACCGTTTATCTGAAATTCAAATTTATCTGGTTGTCCTTTACCATGCAGAAGTCATACCTGGTTTCACAAAGGTACCAGAATTGTAATGACCTTGAAAAGTGACCAGTAGAATCTGTACAAATTAATAGAGTCTAAAAAACGTTTATATACTAACATCAAAATTAAACTGGCTTACTCCCAATTTCCCTGTGATCGACATATTCAGATTACTGTGAAAGGGGCTGAGGACTGGCCGCCTCTGTCAGGCCTCCCAGAAACACTCTGGTCAAAACTCTGTCAGTGAGTCAACCTCCTGATCTTTTAAATTCTATTCCACTTCCCAAGGATAAGTGAACACAAATATTGTCTAAAAATATATTCTGCTAATTCAAAGCCCAAAAATATAAAACGTAACTCCAAAAACTTCCTAGAATCAACCCACACTAAGGAGAAGAGAGCACATCTCTGTCATATTAAACAAATTCAAATATTTTATCCAAAATGTATAGAACACTAAAAACAGGCCGGTGTGGTGGTTCATGCCTGTGACCCCAGCACTTAGGGAGGCCAAGGATCACTTGAAGCCAGGAGTTTGAGATGAGCCTGGCCTGGGCAACACAGCAGAGCTCGTCTTTATGAAAACATGAACTAGCCAGGC
>NW_012101834.1:4924-6667 GCF_000951045.1 Mandrillus leucophaeus | reverse complement strand
TCACGCCACCAGTCACAGTGGGACCCGCATCACGCCACCAGAGTCACAGTGGGACCCGCATCACGCCACCAGAGTCACAGTGGGACCCGCATCACACCACCAGAGTCACAGTGGGACCCGCATCACACCACCAGAGTCACAGTGGGACCCGCATCACGCCAGGCCACGCCACCTCACTTTCCGCTTGAAACCCTGCCGTTGTGCTTCACATCAGGAGTTAAGGCCCGTCACGTTCTGAACGTTTCATCCTCTGAAATCATCTCCTGCCGACTCCGGCCTGTTTGTCCCTGGGCTGCAGCGACAGTCACTTCCTTGCTTGTTCTCTATCCCCACTTTGCAAGAGCCCCGAGCCCACCAGGCCTTTGCGTCTGCTGCTCCCCTGCCTGGGCTCCTCCTCCATCCATGCAAGGCCATCCCCTCATGTCCTTCAGGGCTTTGCTCAAAAGCCACCTGCTCAGAGGAGCCTATTCTGGTCCTATGACTGTTTTTCTTCACTTTTCTTCACACCGTCTGACACACTATGCTGTGTTTTGTGTTTCTCTCAAGCTGGAAAGTCAACTTCATGTAAATAAGGGGTTTTGCCGATTTTGTTAACTGAACTCTCACCATCTAAAGAAACAACTGGCACATTGTAAATTTTGGTTGAATAAATCGTTTTTAAACACATGCAGCCAGCAAAAAACGCAAATTATTTTTATGCTTTTTAAGATGTATCTCTAGAATTCCTTCAAAACACCCCGATTTTATATAATGTGCTGAAGAAATAATTTTCATGCCAGGCACTTGGTGTTTATCTTCAATGCAAAACAAAATTGACAAAAATATGGGATCCACCCACATTTGATAAGAAACTTCATTCTAGGAAACAAAGAAATCAAGAGTTTCTAAGATCAGACAGCAATATAACTTTTACTTCTAAATCATTAGAAAATGAGAATTATGCTGTGGTTTAAAATAAATATACCTAGAATAACTAAGATGTCAGCATAATTCACAAAAAAGGAGGAACTACTCCCCACTTCCTCTGCCTTCTGAATCTGTCCTTGCTATGACAGGTCTTCACTCATGTAGGTACCAATAGGTTGAAGTAACTTTGGCTTCAAGTGTTATTACACATCCAGAGATTGTACTGTAGATGATGATAGTTAGAATTCACCTTACGTTAAACAGACAAAAAGAAAATCATTGTGTATGATTTGTTGCAGAATTCCATCTGCCTTATATGATTAGAATAGTTGTCTTAAATAATGCCATAGGGCTTAATTTACTACTTAAATTGAATGATGCTGTAATCCTTAGTTTAATGTTAAATATAAACCATATGGGCAGAATAATCTTCCGCCTTCAGCAAAGGTCCTCATGTGCTAACGTCTGGAACCAATGAATATGCTCTCTTAAGTGGCAAAGACTTTGCAGGTATGATTAAGAATCCTGAGATGAGATTATTCTGAATTATGCTGTTGGACTCAATGTAAATGCCAAGGCCTTACACGGGAGAGACGAGGCAGGAGAGTCAGACGTGATATGAAAATAGGTCGGGTCGAGGGGACTCAGTCGGTCTCCGGGTTTGACCATAGAGGGGACCCCAAGCCAAGGAATGTAGGCGGTCTCTGGAAACTGGAGAGGGCTAAGAAATAGATTCTCTTACAACCTCATAGAAAAGGTAGTCCCTTCCCAACATTGTGATTTCAATGCAGTGAGACCAGCTTCCAACTTCTGACCTCCAGGCTGTGAGATTATAAA
>NW_012101834.1:2324-4874 GCF_000951045.1 Mandrillus leucophaeus | reverse complement strand
GCAAGAGCCCCAAGCCCAGGCCTTTGTGTCTGCTGCTCCCCTGCCTGGGCTCCTCCTCCATCCATGCAAGGCCATCCCCTCATGTCCTTCAGGGCTTTGCTCAAAAGCCACCTGCTCAGAGGGGCCTATTCTGGTCCTATGACTTTTTCTTCACTTTTCTTCACACCGTCTGACACACTATGCTGTGTTTTGTGTTTATCTCAAGCTGGAAAGTAAACTTCATGTAAATAAGAGGTGTTGCCGATTTTGTTAACTGAGAACTCTCATCATCTAAACAACTGGCACATTGTAAATTTTGGTTGAATAAATCGTTTTTAAACACATGCAGCCAGCAAAAAATGCAAATTGTTTTTATGCTTTTTAAGATGTATCTCTAGAATTCCTTCAAAACACCTCCCGATTTTATAAAATGTGCTAAAGAAATAAACACAACTGCCTGGCATTAAAATTATCTTCAATGCAAAACAAAATTGACAGAAAAATGGGACACCCACATTTGATAAGAAACTTCATTCCAGGAAACAAAAAGAAATCACAAGTTTCTAAAATCAGACAGCAATATAACCTTTACTTCTAAATCATTAGTTTATATACAGTACAAATTTGAGAATTATGCTGTGGTTTAAGATAAATATACCTAGAATAACTAAGATGTCAGCATAATTCACAAAAAAGGAGGGACTCCCCACTTCCTCTGCCTTCTGAATCTGTCCTTGCTATGACAGGTCTTCACTCACGTAGGTACCAATAGGTTGAAATAACTTTAGCTTCAAGTGTTATTACACATCCAGAGATTGTACTGTAGATGTTAATAGTTAGAATTCACCTTACGTTAAACAAAGAAAATCGTTGTGTATGATTTGTTGCAGAATTCCATCTGCCTTTTATGATTAGAATAGTTGTCTTAAATAATGCCATAGGGCTTAATTTACTACTTAAATTGAATGATGCTGTAATCCTTAGTTTAATGTTAAATATAAACCATATGGGTAGAATAATCTTCCGCCTTCAGCAAAGGTCCTCATGTGCTAACGTCTGGAACCAATGAATATGCTCTCTTAAGTGGCAAAGACTTTTCAGGTATGATTAAGAATTCTGAGATGAGGTTATTATGATTAATTATGCTGGACTCAGTGTAAATGCCAAGGCCTTACACGGGAGAGACGAGGCAGGAGAGTCAGACGTGATATGAAAATAGGTCGGGTCGGGGGGACTCAGTCGGTCTCCGGGTTTGACGATAGAGGGGACCCCAAGCCAAGGAATGTAGGCGGTCTCTGGAAACTGGAGAGGGCTAAGAAGTAGACTCTTACAACCTCGTAGAAAAGAAGGTAGTCTTTCCAACATCGTGATTTCAATGCAGTGAGACCAGCTTCCAACTTCTGACCTCCAGGCTGTGATATTATAAAACTTGGTCATTTGGTACCACGGCCATAGGGAACTTCTGTGCCAATAAATGATTTTCTTAGTTTTTAGACAAAATTGAGATGTGTTGCAATAATAAACGGGCCAGCACTTGTGTAGTGCTTGCTGGGTCCCAGGCACCACGGCACGGTGCCAACGTTTCCACCTGCTCCTCACAGCACCTCCACGGCTCCATCACTGGACTTATCCCCATCTCACAGCTGGTAACACTGAGCCTCGGAAGTCAGGTGGGAGAGCTGGACCCAGGCTCAAGGACCCAGCTTTTGTTTTTCATGCTCTCTCTGCCTTAGCTACTCCCCAAAGACAATATCCCTTTGAACATCGCTCAAGTTTACAACCAGCAAAAGAGAAGTTAAACGAATACAGGGTACAAGGCCATAAACACACTCAAGGAAAATTTGAACTTCTGATCACAAGTTGTCAAAGTAATCAAAGTGACAAAAATGAAGTTAATTTTCCAGAAACTCAAAATTCTCCCTAACTCCTGGGCAATTCTCAGTCATTACACGCCTGCCTGCAGGTGTCTGGCTTTATATTGGGGTCCATGAAAAAAAATCTCAAAAATTTTTTTTTAGTGAAAGCCATCAATGTAGAAGGCCACAGTGCAGAAATAGAGTTTGTCAATCTTATTCAACTTGAACTTCTACATGAGAGCTGGGTTGTATCAACATTGATAAAGGGGGAACCTCAAACTGCTGGTGGGAATTAGAATGGGTTTTCTGGTTAGAGAGCACTAAATGCCAGGAGTTTAAAAAATATGTACAAGCTTCCCTTCTAGGAAAGTGTAGTATGGAAATAATCAGATGAGTGGGCAACTTATTTAAAAAAAACCCATTCTGGTGTTACTTTGCAATAAGAAAGTGGAAGTAACCTAAGCATCTGCCAACTGGACACATACTAGATAATTTAGGTTTTAGTACATAATAGAGTTCTAAGTGACCACTGGAATGTAATGTGATCCACATTCATCACCATATAGCAGATTCATTGTATTCTGAAGTGAAAAGGTGGCATATTTTCCACCTCTATAATATATATACATATGCATATGTGTGTGTATATATGTATGTAATCTCCTTACAACTCTACTCTCTACCTTTGAACTGAAATCCCTTAATACATACACAG
>NW_012101834.1:1948-2274 GCF_000951045.1 Mandrillus leucophaeus | reverse complement strand
GGAGAACAATTCTGATGTTTCTAGCATAAAGACAAGACATATATATTTAAGGTAATGGATATCTCAATTACATTGATTTGATCTTTACAAATCATGAATGTATTCTATGTACCTTACAAAAAAAGAATGACCCTTGAATATTACAATTGAAATAAATTCATTTCCAAAAAATTACAGAATTTTGATCTGAATTTAAATACTTGTATAATACATTGAAATGGTACTACAGCGATCCTATCAATGATTTAGGAAACATTTTTTCAACATAATTGCCCTTGTATACAATGTTTTCCCAGGTACTGAAGACCGCTAATGGGCAGGAGAGA
>NW_012101834.1:1341-1898 GCF_000951045.1 Mandrillus leucophaeus | reverse complement strand
TCCTTTCTCCCTTTGAAGTCGTTTCCAGTTGATCCAGGGAGACAGCAAAGCAGTTTTCATTAAACCTTCATATTCAGAAGCTGAGGCCCAAAGATATGGTTTTAACTACGTTCAAACATGTTTCCGATTTTAATTTTTCCAAGTTTATGGAATACTTAACATCACTGATCATTTTCAGTTAAGCAATAGAATTCCAGGGAAAGAATTTTGATGACATCAGCTGACACATGTAATCCGAAACCTTGCAATTAAATTCAGTCACGAGTTTTCTGCTTCCACCCTTGAGCAAATGCCCCTAATGGAACTTCCCTCCTGTTTCTTCAAAGAAAGAATATATGAAGAATCTAGCAAAAGCCAATGACTTTTTACATAAGCTGCATTTTTTAAAATAGTTAGAAATTACTTAGTGAAGCCGGAAATAAGTACAGTTTTTGGGGTTTTTTTTTGCTTCTAGCATCACCCCGACATGCAGCTCTATGTGAGCCTGTACAAGTCACCTAACTTTGTTAAACTCCAGTTTCCATGACGTCTCTTCAAACCTGAGATGCCAAGGAAAG
>NW_012101834.1:777-1291 GCF_000951045.1 Mandrillus leucophaeus | reverse complement strand
AACATGTTTCTGATTTTAATTTTTCCAAGTTTATGGAATACTTAACATCACTGATCATTTTCAGTTAAGCACTTTGGAATTCCAGGGAAAGAATTTTGATGACATCAGCTGACACATGTAATCCTAAACCTTGCAATTAAATTCAGTCTGCTTCCACCCTTGAGCAAATGCCCCTAATGGAACTTACCTCCTGTTTCTTCAAAGAAAGAATATGAAGAATCCAGCAAAAGCCAATGACTTTTTTTTTTTTTTAAAAACATAAGCTGCAATTTTAAAATAGTTAGAAATCACTTAGTGAATCCGGAAATAATTTAAGTACAGTTTTGGGGGTTTTTTTGCTTCTAGCATCGCCCCGACACGCAGTTCTATGTGAGCCTGTACAAGTCACCTAACTTTGTTAATCTCCAGTTTCTACGACATCTCTTCAAACCTGAGATGCCAAGTTTTTTTTTTTTTTTTTTTTTTAAAGGATTTTTAGAAACTAGAGTTTGTACTTTGGGGTAACTACGCCTTC
>NW_012101834.1:0-727 GCF_000951045.1 Mandrillus leucophaeus | reverse complement strand
AAGGATTTTTAGAAACTAGAGTTTGTACTTTGGGGTAACTACGCCTTCTAAAGTGAAATAGTTTTCATTCATTTCTTACACTCGTCTTTATTAAGGGCAAATTCATGAAAGTTTTTGTTTCTTACACTCATATTCACTCATTTATTAAGGGCAAATTTGTGAAATAGTTTTCATTCGTTTCTTAGACTCATTTATTAAGGGCAGATACTCTATCAGGAAAGTTTTTAGGTCCTTGGGATGCATCACAAGATAAAGATCCTTGTTTTTAGGTTTGTGATGATTTAATAAAACCAAAGAAGCTTAAAGTGCTCATAAAAATACAATGTGAAATAACCAGTGTTGAAGCTACAGGTAATTTATTTACCATTTTATATTCTTAACTAGTTGTATAAACCAAGGGAATGTAGTCAAGATTAAATGTTTTCTTGGCCTTTGATGACCTGGGATTTAGAAGGAAGCACACAGTGAAATGCTGGAAAGTGTGCATGGTCACGGGAGTCACCCAGGTTTAAGAAATCTATCCTCAATACAATCCAACTGGAAAAAAGCTTAAAAATGCATCTGGCTTTTATCATTTGTGTAAGAATCAGCCTATTGTTTTAACTAAATAACCTATCAATGCCATACGATTGTCTATTAATACAATTGTTTCATGTATGGAATTTTGTAGAGTCAGGACCTGATGTTTTGGTCATTTTGCTTTCACCTAAATTGTCAGAATTCTCAG
>NW_012101833.1:30247-34012 GCF_000951045.1 Mandrillus leucophaeus | reverse complement strand
TGAGCAAAGTGTTTTGAGCTGCATTGTGCGTGCTTGATACTTACTTCATATGATCGTTGTGATTTACAGGGTGTCCTCACTGGGGCGGGGATGCTTGCGTGTGTAATCTTGCTAAGAGTTAATAGAAAGGCTAAGACCAAACCTATTTGTTTACGGGGTATGTAAGTCTGTCTAGACATTTTCAGTGTCTTGCTTTAGGTAGATTAAGCTACGTAAACAGGAAAAAAGTATAGTTGTGAGGTTTTGTCTTTGGGGTTGTGGTATAAGGATACAGATTTAGTAGTGAGTAAATGCGTGGGAACGAGAAAGCAGGGAGAAGATGGAAATTGGTGTTAAGAGTGGTAAGGTGAAGTAATTTTATATTAGTTGAGGGAATAGCAGTTGAAGTTGTGCATAGCTAAAAGATGAGAACGTAAGCTCTGGCTGGGCGGATGAAGGCTTTTGTTTTTGGGGTTTGGCAAAAGCGAGTTTTTAAGGGGAGAAGTCAGAGATGGGGGGTTGTTAAAAGTTTCTTGTGTTTTTGTAGTGTAATTAGGAATGGGCTGTAAAACAGTTATTAATATGTCTTATAAGCATGAATTAAATAACACCTTGTAGGAATCATGTGGGGCTAGGATATTGAATGTAGGTGCGATCGATAATGGCATGAACTAGAAATCAAAGACAGGCGCTGCGGGACGTGTTGTGGTGGGACCGGCTTTCTGCGATGGGGTCGCGTGCAGACCAGAGATAAAAGATACCAAATGCATGGAGAGCTCCCATGACTGGTTAATAGGGTGATAGACCCGTGATCCATCGAGATGTCTTATTTAAAGGGAACGTGTGGGTGATCTTGATTGTATGGCCCTGAGGTAAGAACCAGATGCGGGATACAGTTCATTATAACTACCCCCATGGTTTATGGGCCCGGAGCGAGGAGAGTAGCACTCTTGTGCGGGATATTGATTTAACGGAGGATGGTGAACAAGGGACACCTAAGTGAGGGGAGTATCCGTAGTGACGAGGATTTATTTAATTGGATGTGCTATGTCCAGCAAATGATGTGATATACTATGTACGGTAAATGAATAATTAGGTTGGTTGGTATTCCGGGTGGGGACATTTGGACTTTGAGGCTTAATAGAATGTGTTATGGTTGATTAATTTATGAAAATACTTGCTTGTAAGCATGTTGGGGACTGTTGTTAATAAATATGTAATGATATGTGCTGTGTACAGTTAATCACATATAGTACTATATAATATTCATGTTCGCTAGCAGTAATGGATTATTTACATAAAAGTGTATGAAAATAATTTAATACTTAAGTTGCATTTAAAGTTTGCACACCATAGAATACAGAAAGTAGTTCAAATTAGAATGCCGGTTTTGGGTGTTGGTGGTGAAGTTAAGTACTTTCTTTCTGAGTTGCCCTAGGGGAAGTTTTCCATTTCCAGTTTACAGGACTGGTGTACTGATTTGTACTACGAGGGCAGGTTCACTTGAGTAAGTTGTTTTCTGTTAGAGAGGCAAGTGGTATTAAGACTAAAATTGTGATAAAGTATATTACGGATGCTACTTGTCCAATAATCATAAAGGGCTGGTTTACTGGTTGGCTTCCGATTCAGGTGAGAGTTAGTAGAATTGTGGTTAGGAGTCAAAATAGGGATTGGCTGAGTGGGCTGAATGCTATACTTTGTTGTTTAGATTTGTGGAGAATGGGTATGATTGCTAAGATAAGGATTGATAGGAGAAGTGCCAACACCCCTCCTAATTTATTGGGAATAGAGCGTAAAATTGCATATGCGAATAGGAAATATCACTCTGGTTTAATGTGTAGAGGAGTGTTTAGGGGGTTGGCTGGGATATAGTTATCTGGGTCGCTTAGAAGGTCAGGTGAGAATAGTACTAATGTTATTAAGGCTATAAAGAGGAGGATTAGGCCTAAGATATCTTTGATTGTGTAGTAGGGATGAAAAGTAATTTTGTCGGAGTGGGAGGAAATTCTGCAGGGGTTATTTGATCCCGTCTCGTGTAGGAATAATAGGTGCAGGGTTGTAAAGGCTGTGGTAATAAAGGGTAGGATAAAGTGAAGGGTGAAGAATCGTGTAAGAGTAGGGTTCTCAATGGAATACCCGCCTCGAACTCATTGGACGAAGTTGGTTCCGATGTATGGAACTGCTGATAGTAGGTTTGTAATTACAGTGGCACCTCAGAATGATATTTGGCCTCATGGGAGTACGTAGCCCATGAAGGCTGTTGCTATGGTTATGAGTAGAAGTGCAATGCCAATGTTTCAGGTTTCTATAAGAAGATAGGAGCCATAATAGAGGCCTCAACCTACATGTAGAAAGACAGATGAATAATATAGAGGCACAGTTAGCGTGGAGATAGCGAAGGATTCAGCCGCAGTTTACCTCTCGGACGATGTGTGTGACTGAGAAGAAGGTGGAGGAAGTGTCTGGTGAATAGTGTATTGCTAGGAATAAACCTGTAATAATTTGTAGAATTAGGCAGATTGCAAGAAGTGAGCCAAAGTTTCATGATATGGAAATGTTGGATGGGGTGGGTAAATCAATAAAGGTGTAGTTTATTATTTTTAAAATCGGGTTAGATTTGCATGTTGGGATCATTGGTGTTTTTGTAGTTGAAGTACAACGATGGTTTTTCATATCATTGGTCATGGTTGGAGTCAATCTGAGAACAATGGCATATATTTTATTTTTATTAAGTGTATTATTAGTCATGGGGTTTGTGGGGTTTTCTTCTAAACCTTCTCCTATTTATGGAGGGTTAGCATTGATTGTTAGTGGTATGGTTGGTTGTGTAATTATTTTGAATTATGGGGGGACTTACAGGGGTTTAATGATGTTTTTAATTTATTTGGGAGGCATAATAGTTGTTTTTGGTTATACTATGGCGATGGCTATTGAGGAATACCTTGAAGCATGGGGGTCAGGGTTTGAGGTTTTTGGAAGCTTTCTGATAGGGTTGGCGATGGAGGTGGGTTTAGTTTCATGAGTTTTAGATTTTGATGGGTTGGTAGTGGTGGTTAATTTTGATAATATAGGGAATTGGGTAGTTTTTGAGGGGGAGGGATCAGGGTTAGTTAGAGGAGATTCTATCGGTGCAGGTGCTTTATATGATTATGGGTGTTGATTAGTAGTGGTTACTGGTTGAACATAATTTGTTGGTGTATATATTATTATTGAGATTACTCGTGGTAATAGATTATATTATTAGGAATAGAGTTAGAATAAGGAAAGAGAGGGAGTAAAACTTGATTATACCTTTCTGAGTGGTTGTGATGGTGGAGGTTATAGTGTGGATATGTGAAATTGTTTCGGGCATATATTTTTCTAGTCAGATTGAGTCCAGTAAGAGGGAAGATAGGTTTTGGCTTATAAGTAGATTTTGGTAGGAGGTCATATGGTGGATCGTAGTGGGATAATATCCTAGTATATTAGAGAATTTAAATACATGTGATGGTATATTTATTTTAAGTTTGTTGGTTATGAGAGTAAGGTCTAGGGCTACTAGGAAGCCCAGAGCGGTTAGGTACAGGGCTGAGAGTTTTAGGTGGAGGGGCATTGTTGATTGGGGGAGTGAGGTAGGAGAGATGTTACTGGTGATGAGAAATCCTGCTAGCATACCGCCGATTGTGAGGCATTTGATTGGGTTCAATAGGGTGGGGTTATTCTCGTTAATGTTGATTGAGGTTGGGAAGCGAGGTTGTCCTGTTAGGGTTATGAAGATAGTTTGGGTGCTGTATGTGCTTGTCAGGG
>NW_012101833.1:28251-29305 GCF_000951045.1 Mandrillus leucophaeus | reverse complement strand
CACCAATGTTTTTGGTTCCTAAGACCAATGGATAGCTGTAATCCTTTAAAAGTTGGGAAAGCCATATTTATTAAAAACAGAGGCATGGATTAGCAGTCCTTGCTAGGTTTCTCAGTAAATAAGAAGTATTAGGCCTCTATGATTAGATTCACAATCTAATGTTTTGGTTAAACTATACTTACAAGAGGTAAAGCCTAGAATAATACTGGGGTTAAGGGACAGGAGGATAATAGGGGAGAGGTGCATAAATTTTAGTATGTTTTCTTGTGTAAAGGAAGGTTTTGTGTTAGTAATAAGATATGTGAGTATTCCTCGTTGTGTTGTGGTAAATATATAGAGGGAATAGAGGGCTGTGATCAGTATGTTAAGTCCTGTAAGTGTAATAGTGACATATGATCAGGAGAATGAGGTTATTATTACAAGGAGTTCCCCTACTAGGTTAATACTAGGGGGTAGGGCAATATTGGTAAGGTTTGCTGTAAATCATCAGAAAGTTATTAGTGGAAGTAGCATTTGGAGTCCTCGGGAAAGTAGTATGATACGGCTATGGGTTCGCTCATAGTTTGAGTTTGCTAGGCAAAATAGTATGGATGAGGTGAGCCCATGGGCGATTATAAGAACAGTTGCACCAGTAAAGCTTCAGGGGGTTTGAATGAGGGAGGCTATAATTACCAGGGCTATGTGACTTACTGAGGAGTATGCGATGAGTGATTTTAGGTCTGTTTGTCAAAGACAGGTTGAACTTGTTATGATTATGCCTCATAAAGATAGTATGAGGAAGGGGTAGGCTATGTATTCTGTTGTGGGACTAAAGATAGAGGTGAGTTGTATTATGCCACTGCCACCTAGTTTCAGGAGTACTGTGGCGAGGACTATTGACCCAGCAATGGGAGCCTCAACATGGGCTTTGGGAAGTCATAAGTGTAAGCCGTATAGGGGTATTTTTACTATGAAGGCTGTTATGCATGCTAGTCAGGTAAGACTATAGGATCAGGTAGTTGTTAGTTTTTGAGCTACAAGCGTTAGTAATGTGATGTTTAGTGAGCCTAAATTA
>NW_012101833.1:27788-28063 GCF_000951045.1 Mandrillus leucophaeus | reverse complement strand
GACAATAGGTATAAAGCTATGGTTGGCACCGCAGATTTCTGAGCATTGTCCGTAATAGACGCCTGGTCGTATAGCGGTAAATGTAGTTTGATTTAAGCATCCAGGAACTGCATCTGTTTTCAGGCCTAGGGTAGGAATTGTTCATGAGTGTAGAACGTCCTGAGATGTGATTATCATACAGACGGGGGCTTCAATTGGAAGAACTACTCGATTGTCAACTTCTAGAAGTCGAAGGTCTCCTGGGTTTAAGAACAGCGGGGGGAGTATATAAGAGT
>NW_012101833.1:26708-27738 GCF_000951045.1 Mandrillus leucophaeus | reverse complement strand
GGTTGGAGTTTAGGACGAATATTTGTTGAAAGTCTCATGAGTTATAATGTAGGGTAAATCATATTATGCTTAGGATAAAGCCAATATCGCCGATGCGATTGTATAAGGCTGCTTGAATGGCTGCTGTGTTGGCTTCTCTTCGAGCATGCCATCAGCCGATTAGCAGGAATGATATAATTCCCACGCCTTCCCAACCAATGAAAGGTTGGAAGAGGTTATTGGCGGTGATTAAAATTAGTATAGTGGTGAGAAATGTAAGAAGATATTTAAAGAATTGATTAATATTTGGGTCTGAGGTTATATACCATAGTGAGAAGTCTATAAAGACCAAGTAATGAACAATGCGATTGGGATGAATATCATATAAAAGTGGTCTAATTTAAAGCTTAGTGTTAATTCTAATGTTTGGATTGTTATTCAGTGTCAGTTTGAAATAATTGCTTCTTGATCCAGGAAAATGTATAGGACTGTGGGAAGGAGGCTGATGATAAAAGTATATATTATAGTTGTTTTTACGTAGTGCAGGTATGAGTGCTTTTTATTGGGTTTAATAAAAGTAATAGTAATTGGTAGGATTAGAGTGGTTAGGGTTATTATGGTGATGGAGGTATACATGGTTGCTACTTTTACTTGGAGTTGCACCAATGTTTTTGGTTCCTAAGACCAATGGATAGCTGTAATCCTTTAAAAGTTGGGAAAGCCGTATTTATTAAAAACGGAGGCATGGATTAGCAGTCCTTGCTAGCTTTCTCAGTAAATAAGAAGTGGTAGGCCTCTATGATTAGATTCACAATCTAATGTTTGGGTTAAACTATATTTACAAGAGGTAAAGCCTAGAATAATACTGGGGTTAAGGGACAGGAGGATAATAGGGGAGAGGTACATAAATTTTAGTATGTTTTCTCGTGTAAAGGAAGGTTTTGTGTTAGTAATATGATATGTGAGTATTCCTCGTTGTGTTGTGGTAAATATATAGAGGGAATAGAGGGCTGTGATCAGTATGTTAAGTCCTGTAAGTGTAATAGTGACA
>NW_012101833.1:23375-25088 GCF_000951045.1 Mandrillus leucophaeus | reverse complement strand
CAGTGTGGGGTGGGTTGGGGGCACTATCCAGGGTGTCATTGCCTGCATCAGGGGTACTAGTTGGTAGCACTGTAGAGGGCTGCACTGCTTACAGTACAGGGGGTGGGTTATAGGCACTTTCTGGGGCCACAATGCCCATGGAGGAGGACAGGTAAAGGCACTATCGGGTATACGCTAGTGGCGACTTTGGGGGGTGGAGGTGGGGTGTGCTATTGAGGGCAGGACTGGCCGTGAAGCGGGGGGGAGTTCGGTGCTATCAGGTGCTGCACTGCTGGCGGCAGTCGGCAGAGTTGGCAGCAACAGTGTGGCATCCAAGGAAGGAGCGGTTCTGCTCTCCCTGTACTCCACACTCCAGAGGGCCACCTACTCTTGCTCATACTGGAGCACGGCAGGCGCACAGTGTTTCCGTGGGAATCCTGAGTGTGGCAGAGACCCCACACCTACCGTGGCTCCTGGGCCCGTGCACTCTGGGTCTGTGCCTTAGAGGCTGCCAGGCGCCCCAGGTATGCAGTAGCAGACACCATGGGGGAAAGGGCCTTGTGCGTGGAGACATCCAGAACAGGAATTGACACCTGGGTGTGGAGGGCTGGGCTGGGTCTGAATTTTTCTGCTGCTCCTGTTCCCCGAGAATTGCAGCCCCAGTGGGCCCAGTGGTTCCTGTGGAGTGGGGAGCTGGGCACTGTGGTGTCTCCAGCACCCACTCCAGGCCCCAGTTCCTGGCCAGCTTGAGCCAAAAGGAGAGGCTGAACTTTGGAGGGTGGGTGCAAATGCCTTTGTTGAAACTGGCCCCTGCCACCCAGTCCCTGGCATGACAAGTTGAGGCTCTTAATGATACTACCCCTCACATCTTCCTCTAGGCTTTTCTGGCTTTGCCCGCCCAGCTGCTCTGTGCCAGGAGAAGGAGGAGATACCTGGAGCCTGTGACACCACGGCTTGCCTTGCTGAGGGTGGGTGGCAGCGACGGAGACTGCAGCGTGCTGGAACGGTAGGAGAGTGACCACGCTAGGAGGTCAGGCGGCCAGAGCCAGGGTGGGGGTCAGGCTTACAGCAATGGCCGGGCTGCAGCAGTGGCCGGGTGGTAGAAGCCTTGTAGGGTGGGCTGTTGCATTGGCAATGGGCCTGGCTTTGCCCTGCCACTGCCATGAACCTGGCCCTATACTGCCCAGCCTTGCCCTGGACCTGCCCTTCTGTTACCTGGACTGTCGTGGCCCTGCCTCTTGTCCTGACCCTGGTCCTGTCATGGCACTGGCCCTGCTAGTGGTCATGGTCCTGCTCCTGTTCTGGCCTTGACCTGGCCTTGGACATGTCCTGGCCCAGATCTGTTCTGGCCCTGCCTTGGCCCCTCCCTGTCCTGGCTCCACCATGGCCCTGCCTGTTGTGCCCTCTCCTGGCACTGACTTTGCCCTGTCATGGCACAGTGGTGCCATTGACCTGCCTTCCACTGCCCTGGTTGTGCCCTGGCCCTGCCTGGCACTGGCCTCTCCCTGGACCTGCTCTGACCCTGCCTTGGCCTTTGCCCTGTCCTCACTATGGCCTGAACCTGCTCTGACCCTGCCTTGGCCTTTGCCCTGTCCTCATATGGCCTGGCCCTGGCCTTGTTCTGGCTTAGCCCGGGCCCTGGCCCTAGCCCTGGTCCTATCGTATCCCTGGCCTTGCCCTTATCCAGACCCTGCCCCTGCCTCTGCCCTGGCCCTGGCCTGGAACCTGGTCCTG
>NW_012101833.1:21171-22787 GCF_000951045.1 Mandrillus leucophaeus | reverse complement strand
TCCTGTCCCTGGTTTAATCTTGCTCTGCCTTCGCCCATCCCTCTCCTGGCCCTACCATGGCCCTGCCCCTTCCCTGGCTCTCCCCTGGTCTTGTGCTTACCCTGAGCGAGAACTTGACCCTGCCCCAGCCTTGTCCCAGACCTGGCCATGGCTCTGCCCCTGCCCTGGGCCGGCGCTGGCGCTGGCACTGGCATGGACCCTGGACCTGGCTCTTGGCTACTTAAGGCCATACCCTGGCCCAGCCCTCCTCCTGACCCTGTCCTGGCCCTAATTTGCCCTGTCCCTACCCTGGCATGCTATTCTGGCCCCACCCCTGACCCTGTCTCTGTCCTGGCTCTAGCTAAGCTGGCCATGGCCGTGTTCCTGACGTTGCCCTTTCCTGGTCCTGGCCCTGGCCCTGCCCCGGACCTGGTCTGAACCCTGGCCCTGCAATGGACCGGCCTTGGCCCTGCCCATACCCTGCATCTGGCCCTACCTCTGCCCTGGCCATACCCTTGCCCTGGCCTGGACTCTGATCCTGGTCCTTGTCCTGCCCCAGCTGTGGCCCTGGCCCTGCCCTGCCTGTACCCTGTTCTATCCTGGGCTGGCCCTGCCGTTGCCTGGTCTTGCTATTGCCCTGCCCTAGCCTGCCTTGCTTGTGCCTTAGATCTGTCCCGGCCGTTGCTCTTGTCTTGGTTCTAGAACTGAGTCAGCCCTGGACCTTCCCTGACCTTGCCTCAGCCCTGGCACTGCCCTGGCCTTGCCTTGGCATTTGCCCTACTCTCTCTAATGCCTGGCTCTGGTCCTGCCTTGCTCTGCTCTTGTTCTGTCCTGGCACAGCCTTGGCCCTGGCCCTGGCCCTGGCCCTGGTCCTGCCCTTGCCTTTGTCCTTCATAGCCCTGGCCCTGAAGTGGACTTGGAGGTGTCCTGACCCTGGAGTAATAAATAATAAATAATAAATAATAAATGCTCAAGAAAAGATAAATCCTGGAATCTAAATCTTCTAGGCATGGCAAGAAAAAATTTTGAAGGATACATAAAAGGTACATTTTTTAGCACGTGTCTACAATTCCTTTAATTTTCTTATTGTAGAGTAGCATTGTGTGTCCAAAATGTGTTCTTCATCTGGAAGGATCTTTCTTGAAACAAAGCAGAGACTGAACAATACTAAGCCAAGCAAGTTACAACTTATTGATTTCTCTTCATCCTCCCTATCAATCAATTAAAAATTTATTTTTCTCTATCATTTCTTTTCTTCTATTTAGAATTTTTGCAATCTGGGAGACAGACTATAGATACATACCCTGATGGTGGTTAGAAAATTAGGAATATAGCTACATAGATATTATAAAGTATCACTTAACACTACCAGTTCTTATTATAGTTCAAACAGGGTTTCACACTCATATTTTTTCTATGTTCTTTCTTAATATCAGTATATTATTAATATTAAGTTGGTCATTTAAAAAAATACCTATTGGGTAGATACATTTTCTAGCTATTTGAATGACAAGATGTAAATATCATGTTAAGAAACATTTATAGGTGTTTAATGAATGTCTTGAGCTGTACAAATCATCATCTTATTTCACAAAACCTCTATGTAAGAACATTTGCTATACTAATTTTTTCAATGA
>NW_012101833.1:15823-16169 GCF_000951045.1 Mandrillus leucophaeus | reverse complement strand
TACATAGAAAAGAGTCAAATGACAGTGTATAAAACTTATTTATGCCAAAGAGAAGCTGGAAAAACTGAAATTAATGTCTATTTTTAATTAGAAATTTTTTAAAAAATTTGAAAGTTACCTAATTTTAAAATTACTTTTGGAATGCAAATACATATAATTCATAATCCATATAAATTAATGATTTATTTCAATATTTTAAAAATGGAGCCTTCTATACCAATGGAAAAGAAAAAAACAGGTGTTTTAAATACATCTTTTCATAGTTGTCTCCAACATGATTGATAATTGATTAGCTATAAATTTTCAATGACTAAAATTAAGATTTATCTGTCTGTATGAATGTTCC
>NW_012101833.1:9616-9948 GCF_000951045.1 Mandrillus leucophaeus | reverse complement strand
GTACAAAAAATTAGCCATGCGTGTTGGCACCCACCTATAGTCCCAGGTACTCAAGAGACTGAGGCAGGAGATTCACCTGAACCCAGGAGGTGAAGATTGCAGTGAGCCAAGATCGCACCACTGCACTCCAGCCTGGGAGACAGAGCAAGATTCCATGTCAAAAAAGAAAGAAAAAAAAAAAAAAAAGAAAAATGTTAAGAGAGAGGGACCATATTCACATAACTTTTATTGGAGTATATTGTTATAACTGGTAAATTTTATATTAAATAATGTTGTTAATCTCTTTCTGTGCCTAATCTATAAACTTTATCATAGGTATGTATAAGAAAAAT
>NW_012101833.1:6981-8942 GCF_000951045.1 Mandrillus leucophaeus | reverse complement strand
GTAAACTTTTAGTCAGGTATTTGAGTCCTTCTTGACTAGTCCTGACCTCAGACTTTTCTCTGTCCTTGTAGAACCCAGTTTGAACAAGAATCTTGCTAAGTCAGTGAAGGAGTTGAAAAGATTCCACCACAAAATATGCTACTCTGGCATATTGACTATTTTCAATAAAAACAAAGCCCCCCCCCGAAAAAAAACAAAACCAAAAAGCAAACAAACAAAAAACAAGCAAACAAAAAAACCCAAGACAGGTTCAAGATCACTCTTACTTTAACTCTGTTTTTTTTAAAAAACAAGAGATGAAATTACCATGTGTAATATATATTCTCTATACCAAAAGTAGTAGCATTCTTGCCATTAATGATTGGAAAGTAAAGCTGAGGAAAATCTGCACAAATAAATCTTGTTAAACTAACCTTTTTCTTCCTAGTCACTTCTCTAACCAATAAATTACTGTAACCCAAGCCCCTTGGACTCACCACATTTCACAACCACTCATGTTTAATTCAATAAATAACTAGTTGGACTCTTAACCGCCTCTTTGGGTCTTCATTTCCTCATAAAGGCTTTTATGCTGAGTAAGATATATACAGTTGACCCTTGAATAATGTGGATATTAGGGGCATTGACACTCCACACAGTTCAGAATACATGCATAACTTTTGATTCCCCCCAAATTAACTACTAATAGCCTACTGCTGACTGGAAACCTGACTGATAACATAGTCAACACATACATACATACTTCATACATTGTATGCATTATATATTGTATATAATCAAGAGGCCAGTGGTAAAGAAAGTTGGTCAAAATAATGAACGACATTTTAGATTAAAAATGACTTTTATGTAACCCAATTATTCTTACCCTGTGCTCACAAAGTTGAGTTTAAGGTAGTTCGATGCAGATGGTCACTCCATTCCAAAGCCTGGGTCCAAATACCCTGTTTCCAGCAGGAGCCAGCTTTCTTCAGAAGGTGGCAAGAGTATTGCAAAGTACGGAGGAAAACTTTTTTTGCAGTATCTTTTTTCATCATTCCATATTTTGCTCTTTATAATTGCAACTTCTCTCCTTATACATGTCTCTTTTGAGACTTCTCACTTCTCTAAGGTGCTATTTTCCCTCCTCATCTATTTTTTTATATGTAGCATATCCCTCCTTATTGTGCTGAAAAGGCTTCTGACTTGCTGTTCTTGCCAGGAAACATTTCTGCAGTGCGTATGGGAGTGGAACGACTTACAGAGTGTCAGGGCAAGTCCTTACATTTGTTTTATGCTTAGGACACAACACAGAAGATAATTTTCTAAGTTAAAGATTGTATGATTTTTGTCTTGACTTCAGAAACTGGTCATACTTTTTACTTTAGTTTCTAAGAACCTCAGAGCTGAGCTTGAAACAACTTGCATAATTCCAATGAGACATTTGTTATTTATCCTTTTTAAAAAATACTTCTCTAATTTAAATCATTTTATTATTGCTCTAAATTTGCCAGGTTCATTTTAGAGTTTTATAAACTGTTTTAAAACTAGTTTACGGCCGGGAGCAGTGGCTCACACCTGTAATCCCAGCACTTTGGGAGGCCGAGGTGGGAGGATCACGAGGTCACATCAAGACCATCCTGGCTAACACGGTGAAACCCTGTCTCTACTAAAAAATACAAACAGTTAGCCGGGCGTGGTGGCGGGCGCCTGTGGTCCCAGCAACTCGGGAGGCTGAGGCAGGAGAGTGATGTGAACACGAGAGGCAGAGCTTGCAGTGAGCCGAGATGCGCCACTGCACTCCAGCCTGGGCAAGATCCAGACTCCATCTCAATAAATAAATAAATAAATAAATAAATAAATAAACTAGTTTACATTAAGTTGGAATAAAGTTAACCAAACTAACACAAACATGTTTTATTGCACTTCTCTTTATTCACAGATATGGCCTTTTTTTCTTTTATTTACAAATGAAATGTTTGTGA
>NW_012101833.1:5078-6589 GCF_000951045.1 Mandrillus leucophaeus | reverse complement strand
TGAATCAATAATTCAGCTCTTCAGAAGTAAAAGATGACATGAGAAAATATCTGATATTGAGGTGGCAAGGAATAATAATGTTGAAATGTACCTTGTTAAAAACTGCAGAAGTTGTGGCTGCCTAAGTAAGACATTGTGTGTTGCTGAGATGCATCCATGTGCCCAGTGAGAAGACTTGTAAGAATCCGTTTGGTAATAATGAGAACATGAGCATTCCCCTCCCTACCTCCACCACTCCCCTCCTGCCATTTGAATGTTGTGAATATACCAAACATGGTGATTTAGGTCACTTTTATTATTTCAGAAATTCCAGATACTTTACTACTCATATTAAATAGGCCTCGAAGGGACGTTTGCCATTAATTAATGTCTAATAGGAAGAAAAGACAAATGTATGTGATCTGTAGTGAATAGTAATAATACAATCTGAATAATACAATTAAAAGTTTTACTCCACTTTCCAAGTAATAAAGCATTGATTCTAAATATATTCTCTATTTGTCAAAACAAATAGAAATTATTTAGTGTTTCATTTAGAAAAGTAATTAATGATGTCCCTAAGTTAATTTTTTACTTCTTTCCCCCATATCATTTTTATATAAGAGAGCATATTTTTCTACTCTATCTTAGAATTAATTAGCAAAACATAAAGTATGATATTTAACCCACGGCTACCACATTTTATTCAGTGTATTTAGTAGGCTCTCATATATCTGGAAAAGAAAACTTAAGATATAAACATAACCAAACTAGAATAACATCTTTTTTTCTTCTATTTACTTTACTTCTTGAATCCAATGATATAATATGGCTTCATCTACCTCTGAGAATACACTTAAAACTACAGAAGCAAATTAACATTCTCCCTATTCACAGGTAGTGCAGTATTGAAGATTTCATCTCGTTGAACACATGTTGGATCAAATTTACAATACTAAAGCGCTCTTCTAAATACTGCAATGTGTAGATGGAAGACAAGCTAGTCAGGTGGCAGAGTGAACATCATGCTGGTAGGCCTTTTCAAGCTGTCACTTGCAAGATGTTTGACTGCTGAGAATGTTAGCCATAATTAATCGCAGAGATAGGAGGCTGCAAATGGGCGAGATAATGTTCAAATGCATGGAATGAACACTAGTCATGGTAAAAGATAATAGATGTGGCCACATTGCTTTGAGAAAATTTAGAGAATATTTTGAGTCACACGGATACATTTCTGCCTTATTTGTGAAATGTATTTAATGAAGTTACATCACACATGTAGACTTCCAGATCCTGTATCTAACGTACTTTCCTTGGCTTTGTGGGAGAACACATATTCTAATGAAGCTCATTTTAAGGCAAATATTTTTTGAAAATCCAAAACTGATAGATATATGTATGCAGGGTTCCTTCTTATATGTCTTTTATAAACAGTGAGGTTGTATTTCTCCTTTACTGTTTAATGTGTTTCATCACATAATGTCCTAGAAGTTTTATCAAATTTTTCTGTCCAGCTTTTGAAGGTGTATGAG
>NW_012101833.1:0-430 GCF_000951045.1 Mandrillus leucophaeus | reverse complement strand
ATGGAAGGCGGTCCAAAGTCGTTAAACAGCGGTCTGAAAGGGACAGCGGCTCCTGGCACTGAACCCGACGGCGACAGGACGCTTCCTGTAGGGACCAGGGTGCCCGGCCCAGGGGTGCTGGAGCCCGGGGTGCTGCTGGGGGCAGGCGTGATGGGTTTGTAGGACATCCTCAACTTTGGGGCACTGCGGAGCCAGCAGGCCGCTCCTCGGGGGTTGGCTGCCTGGCGGCTCAGCCGAGATCTGATTTGCAAGCTGGCTGCACACCCCGTACTAAATCTATGTTAAATTTTTTAACTGCAGTTTTTATTAATCTAAATACAGTACAGATATTCTCAATGAAAATTTCACATTTGAGTTGAGACGTACTAAAATGTAAAATACACAATGGATTTCAAAGATTTCATAAGAAAAAAGAATGCAAACTATCTCT
>NW_012101832.1:3259530-3276733 GCF_000951045.1 Mandrillus leucophaeus | reverse complement strand
AAGGAAGCCCTTTCCCCTCCCCGCATCTGTCACCTGACGGCCATGCTCAGATCGGGTTAATGAAACTGTGGTGCCCCAGGCAGCTGGGCGGCCCCCCCTGCCCTGAATCAGCCTGACTCATTTACAGCTTTCTCCCAGTTACCCCAAAGGCTTCTCTCAGAGGTGACAAATGTAGGGGGTTGGTTTCGGGTTTCATGTTTTCACATTACTGGGTGGAAAAAAGAAAAAAAAAAACACCTTTCCAAACCAAAAAAAACCAGCTTCTATAGCAGAAACAACTTGTCCCGAGAGCACTGAAAATTTCCCCATCCCTCTCCTCATCTGCTCAGAGACACTGAGACCAGTGACGGAGGGGTTAAGGGGAGGGGGTGGAGCCAGGCTGAGTGGAGTGTTGGGGACAGCCCCTTTGGAGGTGGCAGCACCTGCCTTCCTGCTTACAGACAGGGGAGGACCTTTGCAGGGCCCTCCAGCTGTGAAGCCTGTGGTCTCCAGTGCTCAGAGGTGGATTGCCAGGGCATGGGACAGTGAGCTCAGGGTGGCGAGGGACCAGGGAAGGAAGGGTCCATCTCCCCTCCCTAGCTAATTTGATCCCAGGAGGTCTGGGACAGGTGTCCCTCCCTAGCAGAGGGCTCTTGAGGTGGAGTGGTAGGTAAAATATAGAAGGTCCATCTGGCACATGGAGCCTAGGGGGCAGCACCCCCTCCTCTGGCTGGCTGGTAGCATTGTGGACCACCTCCGCCCCCTGCCAGGGGCAGATGGTCTCCATAGCAGATGGAGACTAGGCCGGCAGTGGCAGGATGGGCTTTCTAGTCTCAGCCTGGCCACTCTGGCTAATAAGACAATCCGGGGGCAGTGACAGGGCTAACTGCCGGTGTGTGTGTGTGTAGGTGTGTAGGAGGGGGAGCCCTGGCCTTATTGGGCCATTCTGGGGGAGAAGTAAAGAGGAGCCCGAGGGTCAGTGGATCTTGGGGGCCCCCTCAAATTTGCCATGTAAGGGTGGCAGGCTGTCAGCGCCTGGGCTCCTGAAGCTGCCCTGGTTAGTTCTCGTGTCAAGGGGCCGGCTCCTGGGGTGGGAGCCTCTGCTGCAGCTGGAGCCTGGACCAATTGATGCAGATCCCCTGCCAGGTCCCCAGAGCTCAGGGCCTGGGCAGCAGCTCCTCCCAGAGGACGCGCCCGTTTATTATGCGCTCCTGCTCCCTCATGGCTCAGGCAGGCAGCGGCCTTCATTAGCGGAGGAGCTGGGGTCTGTTTTGGCTGCCTCATCAGCATCAGTGAACTGCGTCCCTGCGAGATTTGATACAATTTAATTAACCTAATTAAAAGCTCTGATTGCAGAGATGATTGGGGTAGCGCCAGCAGCGACTGCATATTTATAATGAGCTGCAAGGTGTGGGACCGCAGCCAAACGCCACGCATCCTAATGAGCGGGAGCCGGGAGCCAGGGAGCGGGAGAGGGAACGTTTATTTTTGGCAACAATGCCCAGTTCCTCCCTGCCAGGGAGTCAGAGACCCAGGGAGCAGAGACGGACCTGCCCACTGTGCTCTTCCGCACACGGTAGAAGCAGAAATGTGTGCTCTCCACCGGTTCTAGGGCCCTTGGACGCCCCAGGAGCACACACTGCCCGTGTTTCTGTTTGTAGAGCAGGGGACTGGGACCCCAGCCATGCACTTTTCCTGCCTCTCATCTCTGGGAGTCAGCGGCTGCCTTCTGAATGGGGGCCTTGGTGTGAGGAAACAGGGTCCAGCAGAAACACCTTGTTTCCAGGCTCCAGGATCCCTGGGCTGTTTTTCTCAAACTTGCCAAGGAAGAGACAGGGGCTGGCAGGACAGGCTGAGAGGCTGCTTGGGAGTCAGAAAAGGGGTCTGAATATCCAGGAGTCCCAGATGAGGATCCTGGGCCCAGGACAGAAAGGAGAAACAGGAGGGGCAAACTTCCCACTCATCTTGGAAGCTGGGGACTCCTGTCCCCATCTCCTCACTCCCTTTGAGGACCCTGCCCAGGGAGGCCAGCTGCCCTGGACTCTTCCTCTCTTCTCCCACTGCCTCTGTCTGGGGAAGTCTTGCTTTGTCTGACTCAGCGTTTCCGCTGTAAATCACATCTAATAATACCGAGAGTGAGAGCTGAGACGGAGGTGCTGTGGGTGAAGGGGCACCGGGGAGGAGGGGCACGCTGCCTAGGTGCCAATGGTGGTGTGCAGGGAGGGAGCTCTGAGGCGGCAGGAATGGGGGCTGGGCCCTGAGGAGGAAGGTGGGAGCAGCCTACCACCCCTGCCCCCATTCCTGCTCTGGAGATTGTGTAGGTCATGAGCTCAGCCAGGCTGGCCCAGCCCCCCAGTGCTTTGAGTGCCGCCAGGACAAGATGAGATTTGTCCCAGCCTACCTTGCAGAGTTGCAGCTGTTTAGCTCCCTTATCAATCTTCTCTGTGGGTTTAATCATCTCTCTGTCATCCTGCTGGGGCAGCCCTCCCCTAACTGAAGCCCCCAGAGGGGCTGGAGCTTCTCAGCCCCGGCTTTCCTCCAGTCCCCCTCCCCCAGACACAAGCATCTTTCCCCACCTGACTTCCCCTGTGGGAGACAGAGGGTGGGCCAGGGTGGCTTTGCTCCAGGTTTAGTCTCAGTGGCAAGGGTGGGTGTCCTTGATTTTGCAAGATGTAAACAGGATGAAGGGTGGGTAGAGGTGGCACTGGCAGAGAATCTGTCCCAGCTGGGTCCCCAAGGTCTTTGACTCCATTCCAGCCTGGGTAGAACAGGGCCTAGAGGTCGGCTATGAGGGCTTTCTGCCCAGAACCAGGAGATTCTTGCGTAGGTACACGATCCTTCCCTCCTGCCAGCCCCTTGGGAGCTGCGGCCAGCCAGCCAGCTCTGGCCTCCTTCCCTGGGTGGGTCCTGTGGGGCTCAGGGGCCCGTGGGCAGTAACCACGAGCCCACGGCTTTGTGTGCATCTTGGGAAGGAGGGCGCACAGGAGTCAATGGAGCCTGTGTTGTGGACCAGGCGGGGAGCCAGGGCGCAAGGGGTTCTGGGGCCGCCCCAGTGCTGACGTGCAAGATGACCTTCAGGGCCGCGCTTTGGCCCTCTGCTGTTCTCTCCTTCCCTGCTGAGCATCTGGAGAATGGGCAAGGAGGTGGCATGGGATGGGGTATGTGCCCCCAGCGGGAACATGAGAAAGAGGGTCCTTCTTCCCCTGCTCCCCACTCCTCACCCTAGGCTTTCTCTGTGCAAATGGAAGGCCAGCTCCTCCCCATTTCTCGGAAGGGGATGTAAAGTCCCAGAGAAGGTTGGGATCTGGCTGAACATCACCCAGCTTTTCCTCAAGGCAGGGGCTGTGAGACCCCTGCAGAGGATCCCTCAGGAGGGAACCAAAGGTTCTGGAGGGCCACCAACCAGCCCTGGGCTGGAAGGGGCTTTTGTTAGGTTTAGCATAAGGCTGGGCTCTGGAAGACAATGGAGTGTTGATGAGGCTTCGGTCCTGGTCTCACATGACCTGACCAGGCAGGGTGGGTGGACCGCACGTGGATGAGCTGCCTGGGCTGACCTTTGGTCGCTGGCTAGGGAAGAGAGGAAGCCATGAAGGCTCCTGCCCACTCCATGCCCTGGGCACCCTGATACCCCCACCCTAGGAACTGCCCTCTGGGCACACACTCTGCCTTCCACCTACCTTCTTCTTTAGTCTTTCTCTTTGCTGTGCCACGTGTGGGAGCATGTGCACAATGTGTGTGTATTTGTGTGTGAGAGTGTGTGTGTCTGTGTGAATGTGAGAAGTGAGGCATACGGTGAAAGGGAGAGAAGAGACCCTCTTTCTGGGTTCTTCCTCATCAGGAATAAAGACTGAGCTTCAGCTGGGCGCGGTGGCTCACACCTGTAATCCTAGCACTTCGGGAGGCTGAGGTGGGTGGATTGCCTGAGCTCAGGAATTTTAGACCATCCTGGGCAACATGGGAAAACCCTGTCTCTACTAAAAATACAAAAAATTAGCTGGGCATGGTGGTGCATGCCTGTAATCCCAGCCACTCTGGAGGCTGAGGCAGGAGAATCCCTTGAACCTGGGAGGCGGAGGTTGCAGTGAACAGAGATGGGGCCACTGCATTCCAGCCTGGGTGACAGAGCAAAACTCCGTGTCAAAAAAAAAAAAAAAAAAAAAAAAAGGCCAGGCATAGTGGCTCATGCCTGTAATCCCAGCACTTTGGGAGGCTGAGGCAGGTGGATCACTTAAGATCAGGAGTCGAGACCAGCTTGGTCAACATGGTGAAAACTTATCTCTACTAAAAATACAAAAATTAGCTGGGTGAGGCCGGGTGTGGTGACTCACGCCTGTAATCCCAGCACTTTGGGAGGCCAAGGTGGGCAGATTGCTTGAGGTCAGGAGTTCGAGACCAGCCTGGCCAACATGGTGAAACCCCATCTCTATTAAAAATGCAAAAAATTAGCTGGATGTGGTAGTTCACACCTGTAGTCCTAGCTACTCAGGAGGCTGAGGCAGGAGAGTCACAGTGAGCCGAGATCACGCCACTGCATTCCAGCCTGGGCGACAGAGCAAGATTCCGTCTCAAAAGAAAAAAAAAAATTATCCGAGCATAGTGACCGGCACCTGTAGTCCCAGCTACTTGGGAGGCTGAGGCAGGAGAATTGCTTGAACCCAGGAGGCAGAGGTTGCAGTGAACAGAGATTGGGCCACTGTACTCCAGCCTGGGTGACAGAAAAAAAAAAGGCCGAGTTTCTTCCACTGTGGGGACAACACTACGGATGGGCCTAAGGTGTATGTGCGAGTGCCTCTGCATGTGTGTGCATGGGAGTGGATGCACCTGCTCATGTGGAGGGCAGTGCCCCCTGCTCTGCCTTGTCCTTTGACCTGTATCCTCTGGTGGGAGGGGTGACTTCTATGGTCAGCATCTTCCAGCTCAGGTTGGAACCAGAGCTGTGACAGAGCCAGAGTGTCACTTTTTTTTTTTTTAAAATCTTTTTTAGATAGGGTCTCACTCTGTTGCCCAGGCTGGAGTGCAGTGATGCAATTGTGGTTCACTGCAGCCCTGACCTCCTGGGCTCAAATGATCCTCCCACCTCAGCCTCCCAAATAGCTGGGACTACAGGTGCATGCCACCACACCTAGCTAATTTTAAAAATATTTTGTAAAGATGGGGTCTTGCTATATTGTCCAGGCTGGTCTCAAACTCCTGGGCTCAAGTGATCTTTCCACCTCAGCCTCCCCAAATGCTGGGATTACAGGTGTGAGCCACTGTGCCTGGGCCACACTTAGGATTATTATTTTTATTTATTTACTTTAAAAATTTTTTTTTTTTTTTTTTATTTGAGATGGAGTTTTGCTCTTGTTGCCCAGGCTGGAGTGCAGTGGTGCGGTCTCAGCTCACTGCAACCTCCGCCTCCTGCGTTCAAGCAATTCTCCTGCCTCAGCCTCCCGTGTAGCTGGGATTACAGGTGCCTGCCACCACGCCTAACTAATTTTTTTTGTAGTTTTAGTAGAGATGAGGTTTCACCATGTGAAACCAGGCTGGCCTCGAATGCCTGACCTCAGGTGATCCACCCACCTCGGCCTCCCAAAGTGCTGGGATTACAGGTGTGAGCCACCGCACCCAGCCCACACTTAGGATTATTGAAGGGGTTTATCTGCCCCACCTCTTCCCTCACCAAGATGCTAAGGTGGATATAGTAAAGGGGGTTATCTGAAGAGACTGTTCCCCTGAAGTCCCCAGGGGGTTGAGGTCCAGGGCCTCAGAGAAGGGGCAAACCGGTGTGAATGACACAGCAGCTAAAAGGAAGCCCAAGGCCCGACTTTGTCATATAACATTACATATATTATGTGAAGCTTTTCCTATGAATACTCCTTTGCTGGGAGAACCATCCAATTTTCTCACTAGAGCTGGTCCACCCCTAAACCTTTCTGGTGGCCCTGAGAGTTTGGGGCAGGAAGCTAAGCTCCTGCCTGGGATGAGATGAGGGTGGGGCACCTAGGCATGGGCATGAGGAGGCATCTGGGTGAGAGGGGACAGCACATGTGCCCTCAAATTCTGCAGGCTTCTCTCAAATTAACAACTTCAGGTGGTGTGGCCAAGGAGTGTTTCTGGGTGATCCTGCCTCCTCCCTTTTGTGTCCTTTGGCTGCCACCCTGCATAGAGTCCTCTGAATCTCCTCAGGTACTGGGGGAGACAGTATGGGAATGGTCCTTAGCAGTGGAGTGGAAAGGACAGGGCCTGAAGGGGCTGGGATGGAGGCTTTGTATAACCCCATGGGGCTGAGTTTGAGAATGGGCGGAGGCCAGGGCTGA
Source organism: Mandrillus leucophaeus (assembly GCF_000951045.1). Lineage (NCBI taxonomy): Eukaryota > Metazoa > Chordata > Mammalia > Primates > Cercopithecidae > Mandrillus > Mandrillus leucophaeus. The sequence continues at coordinate 3,270,455 of NW_012101832.1, read as the reverse complement.
GACCAGAGCTGGGATTTGAAGTTGGAGCCGAGTCGAACATGGACTAAAGTGAGATTTTGGAGGTTGGGTTGGAAGGGCGTCTCCTTCATTCTTGACAGGATTCTGAGATGCCTCTATTTGGAGTTCAAGGCAGATGTTCTCCCCCAGGTGAAGAGAATGTTTGGTGTCTGCTCTCCCCTTGGAGGCTGGGGTGGGACACATCCCCTCCCCCTGCTCCCCACAGCCGAGCAGAGTCATACATCACCAAGGGGCTGGGCTCCCTAGATGTATTGCCCTCATGCGTCGCTATAGCAACCCCACTCTAATCCTGCATTAGTCTAATGTGGTCCCCCTCCCCACTGTGATGTATAGCTGGGGTCTTAGAGCTGCTAGACCCCTTTTCTGAGAATCTGTTCCATGCACCCCATCTTGCCTCTCTTCACCCTGTGCATGGGACTCTTTATGCATGGGACTCTTTGTGAGGCTGGGTGTGGAGGTGGGTCTGGCCCATCAGCCTACCCGCCTGCCTCCCCACTGAAGGGAAGTAGAAGGCCATGTGTCCCCGGCCCTGGCACACGAGCGCCTGACGCACCGACCCACGCCAGCCTGCCCAGCCTGGGGACCTGAGGCCTTGGGGTTGGGGGCCAGGGCTGGACAATGGCTGCATTCCGGCTGTTAGCCACAGGCCCCCATTGTTCCTGTGGACACTGCCTGCTTGAGGGCCGAGATTCTGGCCCTCACCCCGTGTGGGGCGTAGGATGCTCCCTGGACCACTCCCCCGGGGACCATAGAGGGGTGATTCATGGGGTGGCCAGGGCAGAGCAGGCCCCAGCTGTGCCCAGATTCTGGGGTTGGGAGGGGGAGGCAACTGAGGGTTGTTTGTGTCAGGGGAGGGGGTTGAATAGCCAGAGGACTCCAGGCCCTGGACGCCAACCACGTCATCTCCTACCCCGCCTCGTGTGTGGGACGGCCAGAGAGGGCCCATTGTCAGGGAAGCAGGCCCACCCAGGCTGGAAGGGAAGTGAGAACTGAAGAGGACCACCTCAAACTGGGAAAACCCACAGACCCCACGGTCTGCACTGCTGGGGAAACTGAGATCCAGAGAATGGCAGGGTCTTGCTCAAAGCCACACAGCTAGGTGGTGACAGGCCCCAGCTGGTGGTGATGTCTCCCTATATCTTCCTGGAGATGCTGCTGCCATTTCTGACAGAAACTGAGTCCCATTGGTGACTTCAGTTGTGGTAGAAGTTACGTTCGTGAACTCCTTCCTCTTCCCCACTTCCTTTGAAATCTCTCTAGTTTAGGTTAGCACTTGCGTCCCTGAAGTAAGGAATTGGAGGCTGGGCACGGTGGCTTACACCTGTAATCCAACACTTTGAGAGGCCAAGGTGGGAGGATTGCTTGAGGCCAGGAGACTGAGACTAGCCTGGGCAACCTAGGGAGAGACCCTGTCTCTACAGAAAGAAAACAAAATTAGCCAGCTGTGGTGGCACATGCCTGTACCCTGTAGCCCTAGCTACTTGGGAGGCTGAGGTGGGAGGATTGCTTGAGCCTAGGAGTTTGAAGTCACAGTGAGCTATGATCACACCACTGCACTCCAGCCTTGACAACAGAGAAAAAATAATAGAGCTAAGGGGAGTCCTAGGGCCATGCAGAGTCCATATGGACTACACTTTCTGTGGGGCCCTCAAGAAATGAGTGGGGCATGGAGGTTCCCAATCTCTGACACATAGGATGCATAGATGCAACAATCAACTTCATTGTTTACTCCCAATGTTTTCACGTAGGCCTTCATATACCTACCCTATATGACTTCAGAGTTAGGGAAGGGAAGGGACTAATCTAGGAGTGTTTTGAGAGCAGAGGGACTGGTCTTATCTATCTCTGTGTTCAACGTAGGGCCTGGTTGTTAAATTGGATAATTGGATGAGCAGATGGTAGATGGATGGGTAAGTGGTTGAATAGGTAGTTGAAGGGTGGATGGATGAATGGGTGAGTGGATGAGTGGGTAGATGGATGAATGGATGGGTAGGTGGGTTGATGAATGGGTGAGTGGATGGATGTAGAACAGATGGATGCATGAATGAATGGGAGAATGCCCATTTCATACACTGAGGTCCAGGGATGACAAATGACCCAACTTGGGATGAACAGTGGAGTGAGGCCTTGATGCAGGTACCTGGGCACCACCTTTGAGGCTTGGTTGTCCTGTGGCATGGTTTGGTGGTCAACCTCTGGACAGGGAGTCAGTAGAAGCAAGAATTGAGACCTAAAGGAATCTATAGGCAGACTTAGTCTCATGGTGTGTGACTCTACAGGGCTTTTGACCCTGAGTTGAATTTTCTGTGCTGGAGTTAAAGGAGGGGGCAGGGGGCCACTGATGGAAGGGTCCTGGGCAGGGCAAGAAAGTAAATGAGTGGAGTCTAAGGGTTCAGGCTGAGTGACTTTGGCTCTTTGGGATTAGGCCCAGAGCCAGGACCCCCCTGCATCCTTCCCCCAGGCAAACACTCACTTACTCTTTATGACCCAGCTTAATGGTACCACCCTGTATGAGGCCTTCCCTGACCCTCTGGGTGCTATCTCCCCAGAACCCAGGACAGAACCTTAGTCCATAGAAAGGGACCAGTGCACATGACTGAGGTCATGGGGATGCTACAAAGTGGCAGAAGTAGAGAATAGGTTGAGAGACTGTATCTGTTGCTAATTTTCTGGGTTATCTCAGGTAAGGCCCTCAATATACTTGGGCCTCAGTTTCCTTACCTGTAGGCTGGGGATGGGGATCTTGAGCTTTTCTTTCCACAGTGGTTTTGAGAATGAAGAGAAATAATTCTAGGCCGAGGAAGCACTAGGCATTATTTTTCTGCACTGCTTAAGCTCAGCAATAATATAATAATATATATTGTACATAAAAAATTATTTTTATAGCCAACATTTAATGTGCACTTGCAATGTGCCAGGCTGTCTTCTAAGTGTTTACATATATAATCTCTCATCTACTCCTCACAGCAATTCTACAAAGAAGGCACTATTATTACTTCATTTACCGATGAGGAAACTGAAGTTTGGAGGGCTTAAGTAGCTTGCCAAAATCTCATGGGTAATAGGTGCTGCAGCCAGGATGAATGTCTGGGCAGCTGCCAGGGCCCACGTTCTTGGGCGCTACATGTAACTGTTCAGTACGTGGCGGCTTGGAGTGGATCAATCAGAAGGGCTTCCTGACGGTCTTGATGATCTCAGGCAAGTTACACAAGTTCCTTGAGCCTCATGAGATTTACGTTGAGCACAGAGAAAGATAAGAGCCCTATGTTGAGCACAGAGATAGATAAAACGAGTCCCTGTGTTTTCCAAACCCACCCTGATAGTGGGGTAGTGGAGAGAGGAGCAGCTTCTAGCCAATGAATCCCATCACCCTTGGTCCCCAGCTTCTCTCCCTGGCCCAGTCCTGAGTCCTGGAACCTCCCCTTCCTTGGGCAAATACCCAAGCACTGAACACACTGTTTGCCCCAGCAGGGGGTGCCATGGACCTGGGAGTCCATGTCCCAGGTCCATATCCAGGGCATCTGAGTGGGCTCTGGGAGTCAGAGAAAATGGGCTTTATCCCAACTTCTGTCATTAACAAATCTTGCTGCCTTGGACAAGTCACTCTGGGCACCACTTTCCTCATCTATAAAATGCAAATAATTAATGTGAAGTAGTGAAAATAAAACACAAAGGAGTGATGGGAAGGTATCTCAGAATGCCTCGGACAGAGTGGGGTCCATGGTAAAAGTTCATTACCTTATGGTTTTCTTCCCTGTTCACTTGTTTCTGCACAATGCCCTGTTCAGGCCTCACAATAAAATGGCTCTCAGGCTGGGTGTGGTGGCTCATACCTGTAATCCCAGCACTTTGGGAGGCCAAGGTGGGTGGATCATCTGAGGTCAGGAGTTGGAGACCAGCCTGGCCAGCATTGTAATTTTGTACTAAAAAATACAAAAATTAGCCAGGTGTGGTGGCAGGCACCTGTAATCCCAGCTACACGGGAGGCTGAGGCAGGAGAATGGCATGAACCTGGGAGGTGGAGGTTGCAGTGAGCTGAGATTGCTCCACTGCACTCCAGCCTGGGCCACAGAGAGAGACTTCGTCTCCAAAAAAACAAAACAAAACAAAACAAAAAAACAGCTTTCATTTATTCATCACTTATGTAAACTCTATATGCATATTATCCCACTTAATTCTCAAAACAACTCTATGATCAGGGAACTGCCTTTGTTACCATACCAAGAAACGGGGCCACAGAAATGTAAGTAGTTGGCCTAAGGTCACGAAACTAAGAGGTGGAGACAGGATTTGTGCCCAGGTGTCTGGTCCCAAAGCCCCTCTTTCACCATTCTGCCCTTTACCTCCTCGGAGGCATGGATAGTTTCTGGAGGGACTGTGATGACAAAGGAAGAAGGCAGGTGACCCACAGAGGCTGGAGGGTGCCTGACCATGGGCTAGGTCTGTCCATGAGCTGCTTGGGTCAGCTCTACCAGCTTCTGTGTGGATGGAGCACTCCCTCCTCCCCAGGCCAGCCCAGCTCCAGGGAAGGATGGGGACAATATCCCATTGCAGGCCACAGGAGCAGTGGCAACGCAGGGTCCAGGTCTGCTCCAGCTCTTGCTCTTGCTCAGAGCTGAATAATCTGGAGCCTTTGAAGAAGGATTTCTGAAAAGCCATCAGGAGTGAATCATTGACTTAGGGAGGCGATGAATCAACGGGGAGTTCATAAAACGGCAAATGAATCGGGTGTGAGAGCGACAGAGCCACTGCTATTCCCCAGAACCCTCCAGGGACAGAGAGCCGAGAGAAAAGAAATAAAAATAACACGGGGCCTTACGCCTGCCACAAACCCCAGGCAGCCCCTCCTTCCAAGTGGGAAGACAGAGTGGGGCAGAGAGATGGGACCCACTGGTGGGTGAAGTGGGGCCAGAGCGAGGCTCCCGGGGGCACTCCCAGCTCTCTGGGTCCAGGCTGTGGGTGTAATTAGCAAATGCCTTTTCACTTCTTTTCAGGAGCCCTCATAAGAAAGAACACTGATTTTGACGAACACCCAAAATAATGTGAGATCAGGCACCATGCATTATGCATGAGGTCTGATTTAACATGAACATTATTTCTTGTGTACGAGACCATATGCCTCCGTGCTGTCTCTGCAGCCTAATAATACCCAGACCCACCCTGGTCAGGCTCAGAGGGAGACATGTCCACTGGCGTGTGTGTGTTGGGGGGAGAGATTGGAGCAAAGCTTTCCTGGTCCTTAGGTCGTCTGAGGAGAGCCTGCTCAGATGCCCAGGAGCGGGGTGGGTAGTGGGAGGTGGGTCATGCCCTTGGAGAAAGGCCAGTGTAACCATGTGAATGTGCCACTGTGCGTGCGTGCGTGTGTGTGTGTGTGTGTGTGTGTCATCAGGAGCCCGTGACTAGGTGATGCTGGGTTCATTGCATAGCAATGTGGGGGCATATGCATAGTTGAGGTTTTACTGCACAAGAAGGACTACGGCAGGAATGGATAGATCTAATTGCTGTGTGTGTTTGTATATATACACGCATATGTATGTGTGGGGGTGTGTGTTTAAAAAATAAGATCACACATACATACAAACACACAGCCTAACTTTAATTATCTGAAAGGAGCAGGAAGAGATCTGGGAGGAGCTGGGACAATGATGGACAGGAATGTGTTTGGAAAGCAGTTTAGGGGCAAGTGCTTGGAAATCCTGAGAGAAAGGGGACCGGGTCAAATGTTGCAAAGGATGGCTGTGTGTGCTTAATCAAATATTACATGTGCCAGGTACTCAGTGACTCTCAAGAGCTCAGTGCCAAAGACCAGAAAGCTGGTCTTAGACCGCCCAAACTGTGGTGTGGGTGTGACCATGGGTGCCTTAGCATGCGTGTGAGTGAGCAAGGTGGTGAGAGCCTGGATCAGGGTTTTAACTGGCTGAAGGAAGGAGTGATGGGGATGGGGATGAGTGGAGAGAGGAGGTGTATATGATCGTGGGTTTCTGAGAGTGGTTGTGTGAATGGGTGGGGTGGAAGATGAGAGGGAAGGGTCATGGATAAGCAGTGTGTGTGTGTGAGAGAGAGACAGAGAGAGAGAGAGAGAGAGAGAGAGAGAGAGAGGCAGGCTTGCTTCTTTTGGAGGCTAAAGTTGCCTCTGCTCTAACTGGCAGTCCTCGAAGAGCCCACTTGAAGCTGACTTTTTAAGGGGACGCTTAGCTTCAAGGTGGCTCTGGTAACTGCTGCCAGGTCCCAGTTCAGGGACCAATAGAGGGCAGTCCTCCCACACGGAGGCCTCAAGAGGCAGCAAGGGGAGCCCTGAATGGCCAAACACCCTGAAAGGCTCAACTCCAAAGCCTTCAAATATGACAGGCAGGGACAAAACGGATGGCTCCTCCAGCTACCTCTGGTCTCAGTCTCCGAGCCAGAGGCCCTGGGTAGATCATCTCGGTTGAGCTTAGGAGAGCAACTAGGCCAGATAACCAATCTCCTCTCACTCCATCCTCTGCTTAGGTGGGTCTCCTTTTTGGAGCTGAAGCCCTGCTAGGGGAAGTTCCAGGGAGGGAGGCAGCCTGGCCCTGGGTGTGTCATTGGAGGCCCAGAGCCTCTCCAGGGGAGGCTGAGTTCTAAACAGCCCTAAGTGGGCAGCTGTGATTGGGGATCAGTTAGTCCTATGGACATCAAGTCAAGTCCTAGGGTCAAGGGATGATTGCATAGGACCTAAGGCAGGCAACATATAAACTAGTGCAACCTTCCGGGCAGTAGGTGGGGGAGAATATAATGTCCTCACGCCTCAGGGCAGACTACCTTCTGGGTTTGCCTTGATGACCACAGGTGACTAAGATGACCATTTTCCTTCCCTTTGGTATTGGCCAACCTCCATTCTACAAAAGTTCTTCTAGCTCAAAGCGTTAGCAGTATGGCCTGGGTTTCCATTTCCCTCTCCTACCTCTGGGATTGGCTGTGGCTTTGCACACACAACAGCATACACACAAATTCTTACACCAACTTGCAGAGGTTCACATGGGGAGAGAGTTCTAACTACCAGAATCTGTGGTCACATCAACATAAACAATAATTTTGTTCAAGTGAGATGCGGAGGGAGATGGGATCAGAAAATTCCCAATATGCTAGGGAAAGCTTGAACTTCCTTGGAGGTCGATGCTAGGGACACATACCTCTCTTGAACAAAAGGAAGTCTGAGGCTCTCAGGCATAAGCAGGTAGATACACATACCCTTGGACAGAGAGACTGCATCAAGCCCACAGTTGGCTGTGCTTGTCCTAACTCTATTCTATCCAGGGAAAAATATTTCTCTTTCCTGTGAAGTGCTGAGATTCCTACCATCTAGGGGCCTTCTGCGACCGAGGGGTTGATCACCGGGTAGCTATCCCACGCTGGTGTCTCATTAAGCCAAATCCTTGCAAAGTAAAAGATTTTCTTCCATCCCTTTTTCCACTTTTTTTTTTTTTTTTTTTCATTTTTTTTGTTCTACTCCTCAGCTGCTGCTGGTTCTTGGGAGCCTGCTTTGTTTTGCTGTTTTTGAGTTGACTTGCTTAAATAATAAACCCACCCTCTTGTAGAGGATTAAGCAGACAATTAGGAAATCAATCAATCAATTGGTGTCAGCTGCAGGCAGAGGCCGGTGAAAGGCCTCATCTTCCCGGTGGCCCTTTCCAACCTCAAAACCTGCTGAGGCTCTGGGCCGCGTGGGCGGCGGGAGCTCTCAGCTTCATTTACTTCCATTTCAGAACCTTGAGGCTGGGACAAATCCAGGAATGGAGAAATGAGGGAGCAGGGAGAAGTGTATGGCGGCTTCAAAGTTTTGTACTTGGTGGAGTAGGAAATGAGAGGCTGAGGCAGGGTGGTCAGTGGCTCCTGGCTGTGCCACTGCCCAGCTGGCCCAAACGTTCCCATCTTCCTCTTTAGGAAACACGGGAGGGAAGGCTACCTGGCCCACCAGTGTGGGGAACAGCTGAGACACAGGTGCCAATTACAGGGCTATTTGCTCACCTGGCTGGACTGAGGAGGGAAAGAAAAAAGGAGCAGGGAGGGAGGGGCTGGGCCTCTGGAAACCAAGGCAGCCTTTATACTTGCAGAGACAATTCGCCCCAAGAGTGAGGGCCGAGCGCAGAAAGTCACCAGAACTCTCAGCATGGCACAGCCATCCCGAGGCCCCTGCTCCACCAGGGAGCACCAACTTGGGGCCCTGGGGACACCTCTCTGGACATCCCTGATGCTGTCAGCTGGAGCCCAGGCCTCTCACAGGCCTGGACTTAGGCTGCTTCCCTGGCAGGAGGGGCCCCCCACGCCCCCTCACTAGGGTCAACTTTCTCCCCAGCTAAGAGATTGTGCCTTCAAGCTTTGACTTCACAAAGAGTGAGAGAAACTGCATGTGGCTTCTCCTGAGGGGGGAAAAGAACTGCCTCTACGGAGGAAGCAGGAAGAGTTCTTTTATCAGTATTTTTAAGAAGGGTTACTTTAAAGGAGAAAATAAGATCTTGACTGGAACCCAGGTAGTCTGCGGCTCTGCACTGGGAACCAGATCTGCCCCCAGATATCCTGACTCACTCCAGAAGACAGCGTCTGAGAAGGTCTGTGCTCTCCTTCCCATCACTCCCTGCAGTGGTGGTGGTGGTGAGGGTCTTGGGTACCCACCCTTGGAGAGGAGATATCAGGTCTTTCTGGTGGCACAGTTGCTCATGCCTCCACTTCTTCCCAAGAGAAGCTGGGGCAGTGGTTTGTTTGCAGAGATGTAGGACTGGCTTTGTCCAAGCAAATTGGCAGAACTCCCTCCCTAGGCTGACCCAGCTCACATAGGACCATGAAACCCACCTCTGTCTAAGCTGTTAGAACTCACAGTGCATCCAGGGGGGATTGGGTGGAGAGCCTGCTGGAGTAGGATGGTGGGGCCTGACTAGGCTTGCAGGTGCCCTAGGACTGGAAATGGTAAAATTGGCTCAGACCCCTCATATAGAGTGCAAGGTGAAATGAAAGTCGTGGGTTGAGGTGTCAGGTGGGGGATTATAGATTCTAGGCTGGTGACCCAGGCCGAGGCGGGCTTCTTTCTTGGCGGAGAAGAGCAGTCGAGTTGTGCATGGGCGATGGCTGATCCGAATTCCATGTGGTGTCTTTCGCTCACTGTCCCAGGCCCTGGTTTGGTCTAGGAGAGTCTGTCTATGGCAGGGGGACCCGAGGCAGCTTCATCTTCCCTAAACTGATGCACCTGAGGCAGGGGCCCAACTGTTGCCCATGTCCTGATATCCATCTGGAAGGTCTGCAAGGTCATCTTCCTCCAAGATCTCTTAGTGAGATCAGAACTTTAGGGAGGTGAAGCAGGGGATCCCATCGCTTCACCCCAAAACCCACCCAGCCCTAGCAGTAAAGAGGACAGGACACAGCCCTGGGGTACATGTTTATGTGAGTAATAAAATATTTACTATAACATAAATATAAAGGGAACTTCCCAGTCTACATTATTTTTTTTTTGCAATAAAGATACAAAGAGAATGCACCGAAACATTGTTTCAAAAAATAATAAAAATAAAATAACAAAATTTAAATTCAAACCTTAACAAACAGAAGAAGAAATGGAGAAGGGGGAAGCTCCAAACACATCCAGAAAATAAATAGAGATGGGTCAGAAATTCGGAAATCATATTAAAATATCTTTTTCGGATTAGTCAGTATACAAAATCCTTTAGGGTAGGAAGGACGGGTAACCCGGAAAACTAAAAATAAAAACCAAGCACAAAATGTTTCTTCTCCCCGCCAGTGTGTACATATCTCACATATTTACATGGTTCCCACCTCACCCCAAACTTGGGGAATTTCTCTCCCGGCCTCCCCTGGCATCCCGCAATCCCGGCGGGCTGGAAAGGGAGCAGAGGGAAGCTGCAGGGAATCAGGCGGAGGGTTCTCAGGGAACGGCTTATTTCTACAGCTGGTTAAAAAAAATCTCTCTAACTTTTCCAAGTTTCGTTTGGTGTGGCCAGGAGGGCAGGGCCCCGCGGGGAGCAGGGGCCCCGCTGTGCGGCGGTCGGTCTGCAGCAGGGCAGAAGCCCCTTCCCATCTGGGTATGTGGGAGCGCAGACCCCTCCGGCGTGGCCGGGAACCAAGCTGGGGCTCGGATGAAACGAAATGAAAAATGAACACTCGAAATTTTTTTTGTTAGCTTTTTTTTTTTTTTTTCGCTTTTTTTTTGGGCGCGGAGGGTAGGGAAAGATAAGGGGAAAAATAAATTAGGCTAGATTAAAGCTTTGGCTATTTCCTGCTTTTATACACAGACGCGGCTCTCGCGACCTCCCCTCCGGGGCCCCGATAAATACAGTATACAGCGATTTAAATTAAGGGCGCGGGCGGAGTTAGAAGGACCCCAGGAGCCGAGAGGCTCCACGAATAAATAAAAACCGTAAAAAAACCAAGCCCGGAGAAAGGGGAAAAGGGGGTGGGGCGCATCCTTATAGGAGAGAAGAGGTGTGTAGCGAATAAAGTGACAGCCCCCCACCCTGGACCCGCAGGCTCAGGAGTCCACGCGGGGAGAGGGGATGGAGAACTCTCCTCGCTTGGTCCTCTCTCCCGGGGAATCCCTAACCCCGCACCGCGTTACCTGTCGCTTTGGGGAGGCCGCTGCCGGGATCCGGCCCCGAACAGCCCGGGGGGCAGGGGCGGGGGTCGTCGAGGGGATGGGGGCAGAGAGCAGGCGGCGGGCAGGATGCCCGGGGTGAGTTGGCGAGTTCCGGATCTTCGCTCCTCTCTCCCGGGGCTCGGGCGACGCAGCCTACCGGGCCGTCTTCGCCGCTCACCGGAGAGGGTCGTCCGGGTGTTTGGTTTTGTTCGAAAGTTTCTGGGCTTTTTGTTTTTTTTTTTTTGTAAAATCCAAAGCAACCGAACAAAAAGAGTCCAGGCCGCGCGGGCGGGCTGCGCGCCCG
>NW_012101832.1:3245162-3257245 GCF_000951045.1 Mandrillus leucophaeus | reverse complement strand
TGGAGTACCGCGCGGGCAGCTGGGGCAGGGACGGCGGGCGGCAGCGGTTCTACAGTCCTACGCGAGCCCCTGGTACCCGGCCGCGCTCCGGGGTTCCAGAAGGAGAGGATCTGGAAGTGGAGACTGTGGCTCCGGGGAAAACGCTGCTGGCAAAGGCGCTAGCAGGGGGTGGACGTTGGGCCCAGGGGTATCTGACCTTCGCCGCTGCAGCCTTCTCGATCCTTCTCCCAGCTTGAACGGCTCATCGGCTGTGGTCGTGGTGGGATCACGCCCCGGGAGAGGAGAGGAGAAGGATGGGTTCAGGGAAGGGCTGCGGGCACTCCAGAAATCTGGCGTGCAGGCCGGGAGCTGTCCAGCCTTGTGAAGAGCCCCGGGCTGGAGTTTGCCCGGACTTGCCTGGAGCTGCTGAAAAAGGAATTGAGATTGAGGAGGCCTTGTTGAAAAGGTGGGCAGTGGAATTCAGTTACCTCCTCACACCCTAGCCCTTGATGACTCCCTGAAGGATCCTGAGTGGAGTTGGACCTCACTGCAGTTCCTCTGTGCCTTCTTACCCGACCAGGCTGAGAGGACTGAACTGTGTTCTCTCCTCTTCCCCACACTGAGGCTTGGGTCCCAGGGAGTCTTCAGCTCCTAGTCCTCCCTCTTTTCTCTCCTGGATCTTGCCTCAAGTGGATTTATAGCTTACAGGGCCCTGGGGTCCCAGATCACAGAACTGAGCTGGGGGCCCAGCTAAGGCCCCACTGGGCAAGTCAGGTCTGTGGAATAAAGCCTTAGTGTGAAAAAAGGTGCTGGGGGCTCAGGTGGTAGCTGCCATTGGAATGATCCAGGGTTCTGGGACAGAGTTGACAGTGACAGGAGTCACCCTGGGCACAGACTTTGATCATGTGGGCCCTGAATGCCCTAGGACCAGCCAGGGAAGGAGTGGGACAGAGCAGGGCCCTTGTCCGGCCATTGGCCACTGCCCTGAGCAGGCTCCGTGGTCTCACCCTAGCTGTAAGAGCTGCGATGGAGCTCTGTGTTTGAACCCGGCTAGAGATACTGGGCTTTCCTGGACTCTGGCCTAGGGAATGGTCACCTTGAGGCAGCCCAGGTCTTTCACCTTTCTCAGGCCCAGGAGGTAGGGGGAAGGCTGGTAATCCCTCAGTGAAGTTTCTGCTTGTGCCAGCCCTAACCAGGCCTGTGTGATATTGAAGCTTGGGCTTTCAACCTGGAGCTGCCATCATCTCCCTGGGCAGGAGTAACTCTGGTCCAGCCTGCCTCGCTCTTGGTTTTCCTTCCTGTATGTTGGGAATAACAGTACTATACGCGGCCCACCTCTCTCACTAAGGTAGGTCAGATAGTAGTGTGAGACAAAGGGGGCGTAAAGCTCTCAGATAGATGTTTACTCTGGTCGTTTCCATTGTTGCTGTTCAGTGAGGGGCAAGGCATTCTCCCTCCCTAACTAAATCTCAGTTTCTCCACCTGTAGCATGGGATTGCAGAGGTTTGGACTAGTCGACCTCTCTGGCACTTCTCACTCTCATGGTCTGTGATTCTGTGAATCTGTCTTAGTTCCTGTTGGAGGAAGTCTGGACAGTGGGCAGGTGTTTCGATTTCCACTGAGGCTAGAAGAACAATGACCAACAGGCAAGGTGTTCTTTTTTTGTTTTTTTTTAAAATTATACTTTAAGTTCTGGGATACATGAACAGAATGTGCAGGTTTGTTACATAGATATACACACAGGCACGGTGTTTTAACAAGTACTTTTACATGTATCGTTTTACCTGTACTGCTCAGCCCTGTGAGAAAGCACTGAGATTATTATCTTCATTGCCTAGATAAGGGACCCAAGATTTGTCCAAGGGCACAGGACCTGTGAGTTTCCACTCATCATTCTTCCCATTACCATGGGATGGGGGCCTATGGAGGCAGCAGCTTTGGCTGGCACAGCAAAGAGAGCCCACAGCCCTGTTTCTGGTAGTTCTTAAGCATAGGCCAGGGCCTGCTGGGGCTCCTGAAACCATCTTCCCAGGTCTGTGCTGAATTGAGAGGCATCAGCAGTAGAGCAGTAGCCAGGCTTCTAGGTTATCAGCTTGTCACCCAGCAAATCAAAGTCCCAATCCCACCATGCCCTTTAGCAGCCCTGTGACTTTGTGTGAGCCACACTGCCTCTTGGATCCTGAGTTTGTGCATCTTACAGTGAGAACAATAATGCCTGCTTTTCAGGATTGCTCTGAGGCTCCACAGATGAAATAAGGCATGCAATTTAGGTGCCCTTTAAATGTTAGATGCTGGCCTGGGGTGGGAAGAAGTTTGAAGTAGGAAAGATATAATTCCTTTCTCTGCTTTGGAAATTTTAGACCTTCCACAAGAATATGGGTTTGGTCTTGAGTCAGAATTTTCTTGTGTTTGAGTTAAGTTTCCCCCAGGAAGTCTTGACATCGCTCTCAAGATTCTGTGTGGGACACTAGGGCTGAGACATGGCCACTGGTAGAAACATCTGCAGCTGAGCAACCCCTTTGTCCTGGAGCACCACCTTCTCAGGCCCTGGTGAGAACTCATCCTCAGACCCACAACACGTAGGCAGGGTGTACACAGAGAGGTCAGACACCCACCTGGCCCATGCAGACACAGAGTGGTTTGGGCATGAGAACAGGTGTGCGCACGCACACACACACAGATACAACCCTGCAATTTAGCACAGGACCGAATGTACAGATTCACAATAGGAACACACAAACTTGCACCATTAGGCTGAATATTCGTAGTCACACAAAGCAACACCCAGTGGTAAATACAGGCATGTGTCTAAATGGGGAGATACACAGAACCCGCAATAGGCTGAAATAGGCTCAAGTAGGCACTGCTTTGCTGACACAGAGATACCTGAAACCTACAGGCTCTTGGGGCCACAAATGTGGAAACTCTCAGCTGGTGTGCCAAGTCACACACAGAGGCACACCGTCATACTCACACACATGAGCACGTGGAGCCAGCCATGCACACCCTCTCACCCAGATGCACAAAGAGGCTCACCCCACACATCACAGAGACACACAGATATATCTACCCATACCCTGTAAGAAATAGCAGGTCCGCTCAGGGGATCAGAAAGCAGAGGAAGGGGCTGCATCCAGCCCAGAGTATGGTCCACATGGTTTGGTTGCAGCGCTAGGTCCAAGGAAACAGGGAAGGCTTTTCTTTTCATATTTTTTCCCACTCTCCTTGTCTGTGGAGGGCAGCTCCCAGCCAGGCCGCCGCCAGTTTCAGAGGCTCCCGGGCCTCCCTCCCCAGCGGGGCCTCTGCCCAGCCCGCCCCCAGGCAGGAGCTGCTTGGGCTTTCCCAGAGCACAGCGGCCTCCTCCAGGCTCTGGAGTGTGACCGAGCGCCTGCTCATTTGACACAGGTCACCGAGCCTCCAGCAGATGGGGCCCTCGCTGTGGGGGGTCTCTGAGCCGGGGGCTGTGGGGGGCTGGGAGTGGGAGGGAGGCTCTGCAGGGATGAAGGACAGGCTACACAAGCTCCAGCTCCTTATACTCTTTCTGCAAAGCCCTGGGTTACAGACGTGGGCCCTAGAATACAACTATACTCACGAGTCAGTCGCCGTCAGCACCCTGGCGGCCACATACGCAGGGCAGTATTCCAGACACACATCCCAGATGACCGGGGCCTGACAATGGCACGCCGAGCACAGCTTTGGGAAGGAGAAAGAGGAAGAGCCTTGCTCACCGTCTCCTGGAGGCAGCTGGGTCTGGCTGCTTTCCCCCTTTGGTCTCTGAGCCCCTGAGCTGTCTTCTGCGAGTTGGTCAGTTGGTTAGGAGTCCAGGATGGGCTGAGAGCAGATGCAGTTTCAGGCCTCAGGCCTTTTCAGTGCTGGAGGAAGACAGGCCCCAGGATGCTCCACCTGGATTCCTCACAAGTCAGGAATGCTGAGAAGATACAAAGAGGAGAGATGGGGCCCATGGGAAGTGCTGCTGGATGGGCTGTGTATCTCAGGATGCCTCCTGCATGCAGGGACTTTGAGTTTTTGAGGCTGGCTGGACCGGGGCAGCACCCGCAAGCCACTTCCCTTCCCTCCTGGCAGTCTCCTTATGCCCTGGATCTTGCCTTTTCAGAGTGGTCTGACTTGGCAGTCAAGGGTCCTGGGTTTCATCTTGGCCCTGACTCAGGCCTCATTTTGGGCCAGTGTCAGCCTCCGAACCCTCTGTGTCCTCATCTAAAAATTGGGCAATATGGTCTCTGTTGGCTGCTTGAGAAGATGGGGGGTGAGATCACTGCTTGAAGAAAACTTGGAAAGGGAAAGTGTGGCTTGATTTCCCTCCCTGGCCGGCCATCTGGGGTGAGTAAGAGGCTGTGTAAGCAGGCGTGGAACCTGCCTACTCCCCTAACCAGTTCTTGCTAAAGAGTGTCAGGAGGGACCACGCCCACTGGGGCTTGCTGCCCGCTCATTCTGAGCTGCACTGTGGTTTTGACTGGAAGAGTCTGGCAGGGTCCTAGCTGTCATAAATTCCCAGTCTTAGGAGGGTGCCAGGGTCATCTTATTGATCCACTACCTTGGTGAGGGTGGGTGCCGTCTAGACAGATTCGTAGTGCTTGCCACCATCCTAAAGTTTCCTCACATAGAATGAGCTCACCCTTCTGAGCCCTCAAAGCCCCTACCTTTTTCCGTCAAAGCTCAGCCCCTCCAGGTGTCCAGTTCTTCTGCCCTCCTTGTGGTCTTTATAGCCCAAGGCAGAGGAGAGGAGTAACTGCAGGGCCGTTGCTGCCTTTGGCAGAAGAGAAAGGAGCGATCTAACTTATTTAATCTCAGGTCTTAGTGAAGGGAAGGAGGGACGGAAGGTGAAACATCTCTTGGGGAAGAATCTTTCCTTGTATTTTTGTTTTTCTGCCTCAGCCCCTAGGCAATGGGTGTGGGTAGGGGTCCTCCCAGAGTGTCAGTAGAATATTCAAATTAGGGGTGGTCAATTCCTCTTGAAATTTACTTTCATTTTTAGCAGAATGTCAGCCTTTGAGCCGGTGTTAATGCCCACAATCCGGTTATGCAGAACACGCTCTCTGCAAATCGGTAAATCATTAGCGGGGATTAATCACTCTGAAAGGCTGGGACCAGGCTTTAGTTTCTTTCTTTCTTTCTTTTTTTTTTTTAAACATACTTTTTATCCGGATGGCTGCAAAATTCACCACCACAGGATAGGGTGGGAGCAGTGGACGATAATTTAAGTCCTTGTCACCATCATTAGAAAAGTGAGATGCCTTCCTGGGCCTGGGGTTGACTTTGTAGTCCAATTGAAGGGTGGGAGTAGGCAGTTTGGGTGGGATGGAAGGAAGGGGGGGCAGCTCCCTTGTGATTATGTGTGTTATGATGTTTATAATAGTGTGTAGGTGGCTTGGTGTGCTTGTATATATGGTGACTTTATGTTAGCATGCTTGCATGAATTCATATGTTTCTACTTTATAGATGCCCATTTGTGTGCTTGTGTTAGGGTGCTTTTGCTTGGTTTGTATTAGTGTCAGACACTTGGTTTGTAATTGCATCAGACAGTGCTTCCGTTTGACAGGGTTTTTGGGATACTGTGTTATTGTGTGTGTGAGTACATCCCCTCTGGTGGGAGACCACATCTCACCCTCCTCAGCCTCAGGGTAGCTCCCTAGGGGAAGAAGGTAGAACAGGAGGGCAGTCCCAACCAGCACCTGCTGGGGGGTGTGGCTCACGGTTGATTTACATAATCATGACTAGCTGCCTGGTGGCTTGGGGAGCTCTCTTGAAGAGACTCAGTCTGAGCCCAAGTGGGAGACCTCTCAGGGCAGATGGGGAGGTCAGGCTGTCACTGTTAACACCTCTCAGGTGTAGTGGCTGCCTCCACCCCATGGCTCAGGAACCTCCAACACCCACAATTCCTGAAACCTGACCTCTGCATAGCCACAGTACACATAACTCTAGCTTCCAGTAGGGTAAGAGTAATGTGGCCACTCTATCAGGAAGCTGTCAGTTTCTGGACACTCCTGTGAGGGATCTTGGGGAAGGAAGGTTATTCTTCCAGCCAGGATTAAGCTGATAAATGGGACCACCTCCCCATTCTCTGTTCACACTGGATCAGCCTTCTTATTCCTCTCTTTCTCCCTAGCTTAATGCAGCCCAGCTTTGGAGTAGTAATTACCTTCACATGACCCAGTAATCATATTCCCTGGGTGTTGAGCAGAGTGTGTGTGTACGGGGATGAAGTCAGGACTTTCCCTTCCCCTCTAGTCACAGAGTGTGAGGTTTGAGGTGGGATTTAATGGGCCTAGTCCTTACATCAACCCACATTTTCCTCTAACCACCCCCACCTCCCTGTCCTAATATAGGGTCAGCTTGGCTAGCCTGGGCATCACCGTTCACTACTCCCCAGATGGCACAGGTGCCCTGTATTCCTGTACATGTGCCTCGTTCATCATCCCACTGTATGTCTCCCCACACCTCTAATGTAGTAGTCTAGCCTGTAGTCAGGGGGAAGAATGGAATGATACAACGACTTGGCTTTTGCAAGGTGGGAAGGTCTGGGGAAAGTTGGCTGGGCTTATTGCTGATCTTTTTTCAGCTTTCTTGGGGGGTAGCAAGTGGAGGGTGGAAGTGGTGAAGGAGGATTTAGGAATTATATTTTGCCAGGGACCTCTCAGCATCTTTCTATATCTCTGGTGGCAGACATCTGTCGGAGCTTAGGGTAGCATCTGCCTAGGCTAGAGATAACATCTGTTTGAGGCTGGGACACCTGGCTGAGCCCAGCACATTATCTGGCCCTGGGACAGCTTCTGTCTGGGCTCAGGACATGTGTTTGAACCTGGCATAACATCTGTCTGGGCCTGCTACATCATCTTCCTGGCCTGGGGGCAATGTCTGTTTGAGCCCTGGATGTGTGTTTAACTTGGGGACATCTGCTGGGCCTGGAACAATACCTGTCTGAGCCTGGGGATGGACTTGTCATTGCAGATAAAATCACCCCTGAGCCTCAGCTTTGGTTTGTGGCTGAACACAGAGTGTGTACAGGGCTCATGTCCCTGTTCTCCTTTCTACCGAGGAAAGGGATCTTAGGTGGAATGCCTCAGTTTACCTTCAATTGTTGGCCCATTGACCTGGTTGCTCTGGGTACCTTGAGCACTGGCCAAAGCCTACAACCCCAGTGGCTTTGGGGAACCAAAGTCAAAAGAACGTATGGGGAGATTGATAGGTTATAAAATCCACCGACCGGTCTAGGATGATTCTCCCTTCCTCCAATCCCTCATCTAGGTACTTGAGTCAGGTCACAGTGTTCCCACTAAGATACAACTTGGACATGTCACTTGGCACTTGGCTCCTGAGAACCCTTCTATTTATTTATTTGTTTATTTATTTATTTATTTGAGACAGAGTCTCGCTCTATTGCCCAGGCTGGAGTGCAGTGGTGTAATCTCGGCTCACTGCAACCTCGGCCTCCCGTGTTCAAGCTATTCTCCTGCCTCAGCCTCCCGGGTAGCTGGGACTACAGGTGCGTGCCACCACACCTGGCTAGTTTTCCTGAGAACACTTCTATTGCTCCCTGTTATGTACATCATCAGGCCCAAAGTCCCTGGTAATCCTGCCTCTGCTGACCCTCTGAATCCAGCAACACTGAGCTCTGTTCCTGCAAACACACGTGGCCCTCCGAGACCCCTTATCTCCGCACACATGGTTCCCTCTCCTTGGAACGTCCACCGTCTCTGCTTTATATCCTTCAAATTCCAGCACAAGGGTCACTGGCCCTGGGAAGTTTTCCGCTCTAGACTAAGCCACAGACTCTGTCCTGCTTCCACAGTCCATTTGTGCATTAGCCTTTACAGGCCTGTGTTGTCATTAATTCTTTGTGTGTCTGTCTCTCCCATGGGACTGTGAGCTCTGGGGCTCTGGGACTGGATCTGCTTCACCTCTGCCCCCCAGCACCCAGCTCAATTTCTGGTCTATAGTAGTCACCAATAAACAATGCCTGTTGAATGACCACAGGTTGTGCCCCTGTGATCTCATTTCCTTCTTTTTTTAAAATGGGGGTAAGATGGATACTATAGACACTGGTTTTCAGTCTCAGAAGAAGAAGTGGGTTTCAGAGAAGATGGCATGTCTTTTTCATACCTGATTGGTTGACTGTAGCCAAAAGCACTGGGTAATGGACCCAGAGTGCCCTGGACAAGAGCCTGGTGGAGCCCTGTCCTCTCCAAGGTTCTTTATCTTTGACCAAGATGAAGATATATAGGCTGGTAAGAGTCGATACATTTGCTGCTGACAGGAGTGGGAAAGTGCAGTGAAGGTCGGGGGCAGCAATGAATCCAGACATAATAGCCTCTCTGTGGGCTGCAGGGATGGGACTAAGTCTAATAAGGAGGACTGTGTCGGGCAAATGTCAGGACCTTGACCTGGGTCCAAACCCAACTCCTCGGGGGCAGGTGGGAGAATAGAGGCCTGGCTCAGCGCGAATGGAGAAGTTACAGGGTTCCTAGGTATGCTCATCTTGCCAGAGAGGGAAAGTCACAAAAAGTGTTATCAATATCAATGTTGTGTCCAGAGCAAGCTGCTTTCACTGGTCAGGATACCCTGGTACCTGACCAGCTTCAGAGGGACATGGATCCGTAGGAATGTGTATGGGGACAGAGGCCAGAGTAGGGGGCCATGTGGAACCGTGAAGAAGTAGCTGAGAAGTGAATGTTCCGAGGACATGGTCTCTGCTTTTGCGACTTTTATTCCACCAAATAGGAATATCTTTATGTGTTTTGCTGATGATAAAAACAATACAAGCTCATTTGTAAACACTAGAAAAGTAGTATGCAGAATAGAAAATGGAAGTCCTCCATCAGCCTCTCTGCCTCACTCCTCATAACTACTCCTGGTGGCTATATCTTTCCAGAACCTTTTTTGTGTGGATGCACAGTACTTAATAGCTTAATAGCTTAGGTTAATTGAGGGTTTATGATGTGCAGGTACTGTGCTAAATGCTTCTACCTGAGTTTATGCATTGCATCCTCACAAAAACATTATGGGTTAGCTGCAACTATTATTCCCATTTTACAAATGAAGAAACTGAGATTCGGAGAGTTGAACTCAAACTTGCCAAGGTTATCCAGGTAGTAATCTGTATCGGTATCTATGGATCTATTATGTACAGATATATAGATAGATAGAGATATGAATTCTTTTGGCAGAAGATGGAACCACAGTGCATATAGTGTTTTGTAACTTGTTTTTTTTTTTGTTGTTGTTATTGTCGAGATGGAGTGTTGCTCTGCTGCCCAGGCTGGAGTGTAGTGGTGCAATCTTGGCTTACTGCAACCTCCACCTCCCGGGTTCAAGCAATTCTCCTGCCTCAGCCTCCCAAGTAGCTGGGATTACAGGTGCATGCCACCACGCCTGGCTAATTTTTGCATTTTTAGTAGAGATGGGATTTTACCATGTTGGCCAGGCTAGTCTCGAACACCTGACCTCAGGCGATCCGCCTGCTTTGGCCTCCCAAAGTGCTGGGATTACAGGTGTGAGACACTGCGCCTGGCCTCTAACTTGTTTTTTTAAATTCACGGTGTTTTTGGATGGGTGTCTATTTTTTTTTATACATCTACGTTACCCTTTTGAAATGGCTGTGCAGTATTCATTGTGTTGATGCACTGTAATTTATTTAAAATCTACTGATGGACATTGAGATTGCAGCTTCTGCCTCTTGTCTGCAGGGCTGTCCTGGGCCCCAGGGAGCAGATAAACTCTTTGTGACCTGAAGGAGCAGAGTTCAGATCAAACCATGGATATTTTAGGGAGCCAGCGTTCGGGTTCCCCATTCTAAGGACCACCTTGTCACAGACTGAGCTTCCTGACTCTGGAGGAGTTGAGTAAAGGCAGAGTAGCTGCTCTCAGGAATGCTGCAGGAGGATTTCTGTATCAGGCTGTGGTTTGGGGGGAGCATGGGTAGGAACTGAGGTATAGGGAAGGGAGTGCTGGTTTTACAGCTTGGAGAACTGCGCAAGTCCCTGTTCCAGCTCCTCCCAGTGCTTCAGTTTTCCCCATCTGTAAAATGAAAATAGAGTGCCACAGTAGTTCAGATCATGGGCTTGGAGCAAGGCAGACCTGATTCTGAGTGTAGGTGCTGCCTCTTACCAGCTGTGTGACCAGGGGCAATTTGCTTAAACTGTCTTAGCCATACTTAACTTTAACCCAGGAATACAATACAAATAGGTGTGTGTGTGTGTGTGTGTGTGTGTGTGTGTGTGTTTTGAGTCAGGGTCTCGCTCTGTTGCCCAGGCTGGAGTGAAGTGACATGATCACAGTTCACTGCAGCCTCGGCCTCCTGGGCTCAAGCGATCCTCCCACCTGAGCCTCCTGAGTAGCTGGGGACTACAGGTGCGTGCTACCACACCCAGCTATTTAAGAAAAATATGTTTTGTAGAGACAGGACCTCATTACGTTGCCCAGGCTGGTCTTGAACTCCTGGGCTCAAGCGATCTTCTCACCTGGGCCTACCAAACTGTTGGGAATATAGACATGAGCCACCGCACCAGCCTACAGATAGTTTGTCTTTACATTTCAACTAATTTTTAAAAAATTTTTGAGATGGAGTCTCGCTTTGTTGCCCAGGCTGGAGTGCAGTGGTGTGACCTGGGCTCACTGCAACCTCTGCCTCCTGGGTTCAAGCAATTCTCCTACCTCAGCCTCCCAAGTCGCTGGGATTACAGGCGCCCACTACAACGTCCAGCTAATTTATTTTTATTTTTATTTTTAGTAGAGACGGGATTTCACCATGTTGGCCAGTTTGGTCTGGAACTCCTGACCTCAGGTGATCCACCTGCCTCGGCCTCCCAAAGTGCTGGGATTACAGGCATGAGCCTTCACGCCTGGCCTCAACTAATATTTTTTTATCACCTGTTTTGGGCCAAGCAGTGGGGATGTAGCCATGAAAAAGATAGACAAAGTCACTGTCCTCAGAAAATGTACATTCTAGAAGAGGAGGGAAGAGAATCAGACAGGAAAGAAGTAAACAGTTTCACATGAGATGACTACAGATTGTACTGAGAGTTTTGAAGGGACCGAATCGGATGCTATGAGAGAGTTGCTGGAGGGGCCTAGATGCAGTGGTTGAGAAAACCCTCTCTGAGCATGTGACGTGGGAGCTGAGGCTTGGGGATGAGAAGGGCCGGTCACGCTGAGAGCCATGGAAAGAGTGTCCTGGCAGGGAGGACTGTGAGGTGCCAAGGTGTCCTTATGTGTCCAAGGAACAGAAGGCGGCTGGTGTTGCTGGAGCTGAGTGGCAGAGGAGAGAGCAACTGGAGCTGAGATCCAAGAGGGAGGTGATGCAGACCTAGCAGGCCCTTGCAGAACATGGTCAGGAGTCTGACATCCTGCTGAGGGTGAATTTCTATTTCTTAGGGTTCTCATGAGGGTTCAACAAGATATGCATGTTTGGGTTTCCCCAGAAGCAGATCCTGAGATAAGGATTTGAACGCATGCAGGAAAGTGATTCCAGGAAATGCTGGTAAGGAGTGGGCCTGTGAGACTGGGAGGGGAGGAAGCCCACAGAGGGAGCCCCTTGGAGCAAGTTGCGAGTTACAGTATGGGTAACTGTGCCACTGAGGATCACTGGGTGCCTGTGTTGAACACACTTCTGAGAGTTACCCCACTTGCTAGATGAGGGAGCCAGGCCATTTATGTACTGTCATGTCAGTCATTCTGGGGGTTGGAGTGGAGGTTAATTCTCCAGCACTCTGGGCCTGCCTTGGGAGGGCAGAGCAGCCTCCTGGAGACCAGAAGAAGCCCTCAGGCAAAGATGCAGCTGCAGGCATTTGGAAGTCAGGCTGGAGTACACTGAAACGGTAGGGCCTGGAGGAATGGGGGTGGAGTGCCAGCACTATCTGCTACTCATGGAGAGCTTGTGGCATGGGAAGCACCCAATCGATGATAGTAATTATTAGTGATAATATTAATGGTAGTTTTACTAATGATTATTGTCATTGTGAGGGTTGAATTGGAGGATATTAATCAGAGCTCACATATATTGGGTCTTTTTTTTTTTTTTTTTTAGGCAGAGTCTCGCTCTGTCGCCCAGGCTGGAGTGCAGTGGCGTGATCTCGGCTCACTGCAAGCTC
>NW_012101832.1:3237671-3241395 GCF_000951045.1 Mandrillus leucophaeus | reverse complement strand
AGAAAGAAAGAGAGAGAGAGAGAGAGAGAGAGAGAGAGAGAGAGAGACTCAGAAAGGCAAGACAGAGTCAGTGAGAGAGGGAAGATTCGAAGGACTGTGAAGAGAAGGATCAGGGGAGGGGAGTCCGGGGCAAGGGAACAAAGCGGGGTGTGGTGGGCTCAGGGGAGCAGGTCTTCCAAAGGCAGGGGATGCAGAGAGTAATGATAGCTTAAGAAAAGCCCCCTCCTGTGTGGACAGCACCCTACAGCGAACAAACTTTCCCACTTGCCAAAACTCATTCAGGCCTCCTGATAGCTGGGCTGAGATGGGGTTGGAGATCCTCCGTGATGCAGGATGGGAGCTGGAACTGGAACTGGGACTGGCTGGAGTGGGTAACACAGGGTGGGGGTGATGAGTGGCTTAGAGACAGAGCCCCCAGCTGGGCCCGAGTCCCTGCCATGACCGAGTCTTCCCCAGCTGTGTTCCCGGGCCAGGCTTGTGCTCACCATTCCTGCCACCATGACAGTGCTGCTTTGTTTCCTGGGAGGAGGTGCGTTGCTCTCAAGTCCCGGCTGCTGACTGTAGTGGATGCTGTGGTGCTTGCTCAGATTCCCCTTCAGGTCTGAGGCACTCGCTCCCCAGCTTCTGGGTGTGTGGGCTGTGGATGACTCACAGCTGAATCTGTCTCAGGGAATTGCCTTTGATGGAAGTGGGGGGAGAACCTTGCCCAGGGTTATTCCTCCTCCCCGGGGGCAGCTTGTATCCAATGGCCTATTGATTTTGGGGGTGGGGGGTTGTACAAAGGCCAAGTCCCCTTGCATCAATTTGTGACACTACTGAAGGGCCATCCCAGTTCCAGAGGTCCTTGGGAGATTGGCTGAGGCCTTTGGTATGACTGCGTGGCAGATCAATTTCTCCATTTGCCCAACCCTGCTTCCCTCGCTTCCTGTTGTTCTTGGGATTACTCCCCAGTAAACTCCCCCAGAGATGGTGAGGCTGTGAGATTAGACACCCAAGAAGGCCAAACTCTGGCCCCTAACAACAGAACTGGTGAAGAGATGTGAACTTGGAACAGTTGTTACCTCTGAGACGATCCATCCTTGAGTGAGCAGAGCCTCCATGCCCACAGATGCCATGTCTGGTCCCCTAGCCATGGACCCCAAGGATGGGAGAGAGAAGAGGCTTGCCCCATGGGGCTGAGGATTGATCCTTAAGCCCAGCTTGGGAATTGGGACACCAGAGCCTGGGTCTTTCTCAGCCCAGAAGCCTTGCCTGACCTTGGGCCAGCCCTCTCTGCCTTGCCAATACCAATCTCACAGTCTCAGAGTATTTCCAGGGATTCTGACCTATGACACTAACGCTAACCACTGGACACCAGCCTGTACTCAGTTCAGCTCCCCTCCCTCCCATCCTTGTTTTCTTTCTAATTCTCATCGACATCAGACAGGTATCTGTGTGTATCAGGGAGAAGTTGTAGGAGGAGGGAATGTTCATCCAGACCTCTCCACCCTGGGCAAAACCCCCCTGTGCATTCCCAGAAGAAAAATCATAGAGAACTCATCCCCTAGGGGGTAAGCTCAGAAGGGGCAGGGCCCTGTGCTGTCTGGCACATGAAAGGTGCTTGATGGTTTTGAGTGATGACGACTGGCGCCTTTCTGCTCCACCAGAGAGGCAGGAGATGTGGTGGTTCGGGGGCTGGAGCCAGACTGCCTGGTTCACATGCCAGCCCTGCCAGTCAGAAGCTGGGTGACCTTGGGTAATAAGGGCAAAATGAGTTAATCTATATCAAAGTACTTAGAACACAAAATGGCCCATGTTAGCTATTATCATTATTATTATTTTTTTAGTTGTAAGATAACACCTGATCCTCCAGGTTGGTGGGACTGTAGATCCCATGTCTAAGAGATGCACACACACATAAGGAATTATTTCTTTAGTGAACAAGGAGTCCCATGTGTTGCCCTGTATCCCTATAACCTCATGCAGTGCAAGCTCCTCACTTGGCAACTCTGCAGATAAGGCAGAGAGGGCTGGGCCAAGGTCATACAATGCTCTGGGCTGAGGAAGACCCAGGCCCTGGTGTCCAGTTCCCAAGCTGGGCTCAAGCCTCAATTCTCAGCCCCATAGCCTCTTCTCTCCCCCATCCTTGGGGTCCATGGCTAGGGGACAGGACGTGGCATCTCTGGGCAGGGAGGCTCTGCTTGCTCAGGGACGGATTGTCTCAGAGGTGACCACTGCTCCAGGCTCATATCTCCCTCTCTATACCCAGTTCTGTTGTTGGGGCCAGGGTTTGGCCTTCTTGAGTGTCTAAGGGATCAGATGAGAGGCCACTGAAGTTCTGAGGGTTAGTCTCTGGTACTGTGCTTGCTGCACAGAGATTGCAGTGGTCAGGTAACTGTAAATAATAATACCAAACCATAACGTTCACCCAGCACTCTCGTTCCCTTCCTACCTCATTTACCCCAACAATGATCCCACGAAGTAGGACTTGCCCCTTCTGCTGCTGCCAGCAGGGGTGGGACTCTAAGCCCCGCCCCTCAGCACCTGGGAACCACCTCTTACCTGGTCTTCCTGCTGTCTCACTCCTGCCACACTCGAGCTGTGCTGTCTAGTACAGTCCCCACATGTAGCCAGTGGGCGCATGAAACGTGACTAGGCCAACTTGAGATGTGCTGTAAATACAAATATGTACTGGCTTTTGAAGACGTGGTATAAAGAAACCAATGTAAAACCTGTCTCTTATACACATCTAGATGTGTATAAGAGACAGCCCACTGACTGCTTGCCTGATGCAGCCACCAGCTCAGTTATGCTTACTGAGTGAATGTGCTGGGAGCTAGTCAGTATTTATGCTTTTAGGACCCCTCTGTTTGTGCATTTCCTCTCCTCACCCAGTTTGTACAGAGCTCCTTGTGAAGTGAAGTTCCTCCATCTCTGTAGAGCCAAGAGGAGGGGCTCTGTGTTGGCTGTGGGGTTGGCAGCAGCTGCCTGGCTTGGGCACCCTGGTTAATGGGAATCTTGCATGCTGCTGCCACCCCTGCTGCACCAGGCCTATGACTCTCAGTCCCAGCTGTGGAGGATGCCAATGTGGTCACCAGGTGAGTGGGGCCAGGGCTTTGCGCTGCTCCAGGGGTGGGGCCTTGTTGCCTGGCAGCCTGCCCATGATGCTGAGGGGCTGTTGGCCTCCAGCCAGCACCAAGCTTTTAGAGTGATACAGTTGTATTGCTGCAGAGCCTCTCCACACTACTGTAGAAAATGGTCTGGGGCCAGGCATGATGGCTCATGCCTGTAATCCCAGCACTTTGTGAGGCTG
The DNA here is from genome assembly GCF_000951045.1 of Mandrillus leucophaeus. Taxonomy (NCBI): domain Eukaryota; kingdom Metazoa; phylum Chordata; class Mammalia; order Primates; family Cercopithecidae; genus Mandrillus; species Mandrillus leucophaeus. The sequence continues at coordinate 3,238,103 of NW_012101832.1, read as the reverse complement.
AGGCAGGTGGATCACCTGAGGTCAGGAGTTCGAGACCAGCCTGACCAACATGGTGAAACCCCATTGCTACTAAAAATACAAAAAATTAGCTGGGCATGGTGACACATGCCTGTAATCCCAGCTACTTGAGAGGCTGAGGCAGGAGTCACTTGAACCCGGAAGGTGGAGGTTACAGTGAGCTGAGATTGCACCATTGTACTCCAGCCTGGGCAACAAGAGCGAAACTGTCTCAAAAAAAAAAAAAAAGTCTGGGACTCTGGGCCTGGGAACCAGGAAGGGTTGCGGTAGTTGCCATCTCTGTTCTCGGAGGGGTGAGTGGGTAGATGAGCTTTGAACCCAGCAGCTGCTATGGGCCTGAGAGTTGAGGCCAGTTCTCCCGGCCCCACCCAGACCTGGCTTGGACAGCAGATGTGGGGCAGCACACGGGCTAGG
>NW_012101832.1:3232783-3235436 GCF_000951045.1 Mandrillus leucophaeus | reverse complement strand
TTTAGTAGAGATGGGGTTTCACCATGTTAGCCAGGATGGTCTCAATCTCCTGACCTCATGATCCGCCCGCCTCAGCCTCCCAAAGTGCTGGGATTACAGTCGGGAACCACTGTGCCGGGCCATATTAGGTCTTTATAGGTGCCAGCAGTAAGTGCTTCTAAGCACTTTACAGGCTATCTCATTTCATACCTGTAGTAGCCAGTATGTAGGATAATGCACGGTGTGTAGCAGGCAGTCAGTAAATGGTGGTTGATTCTTCAAACTTAGAAGTTCTAGAACTTCAGGTGATAAATTTGGGACTGTTCGATGGACCCCTAGATGCTGAGGGTTCTTGTCCCAAACCTCCTGAGCTACAGGCAGCCTCCCTGGTGCCTTGAGATGCTGACTCAGCAGAGAAAGATGTAAATTCCTACCTTGGTTTGCATACAATTTACACATATTTATTTATGAGTGTCTTTGATTAATGTCAAAGTGCCTGTGTGATTTTTCTGCCAGGCTTCTGGGCCCTGCAAGGGCATGGCTGGCATGGATATGGCTGCAGGCTCCGTGTGAGCATGTGGCGCTTCTCGGGTGGACTGAAAGTGACAGCCGTGGGTAGTGGCTGGCAGCCATAGAGGGCACAGTGAGCAGCCTGGAGCCTGGTATTCTAGGGTGATTTGGGCAGCTGGTGTGAGTGGCGGATGTCTGTTAGCATGTGGCAGGGTCCAGCCAAGGGGCTGGGCGCAGGTCAGGGCTCCAGGCACTGGCGTGAGTGACTGTGGGCCCACAGTTGGCCATGGTCTTGGAGGAGCCTGGGTGGCAGCCACATTTTCTGGGTGGGAACTCAGACCCAGGGAGCCAGGACAAGCTCAGGTTCTAGGACTCATGGTGGTGGGAAAGGCTTCCAAACAAGGCAGAACTCAGAGGCTGTCTCTGCAGAGTGCCTGCACCCCGGTGGTGCCCAGGGCAGGAATCCTCTGCTTAGATGCTCTGAGAAAGGGAGTGCTCTCTGCAATCAAGACCTGGGACAGGAATTGAGAAAATCTGCCAATCGGCAAGAATATTCTGTGTGCTGGCAATGCCCAGCCCTGTGACTGGAACTGTGGAGAAGATCAGTCCTAGCCTGTAAACTTTGGCAGGAGAACTGGTGAGATAAGGAGGGAAGGGCAGGCCCCGACCTTGGTGGAGGCTCTGTACGTGGCACCATGCGGTACTTACATCCATTATCTCCTTTAATCCTCACAAAGGCCCAGACAGGCAGTTAATGGCATATCTCCTCATTATAGGGGAGAAGCAGGGATCAGAGAGCTGTAGTAACTTGCCCAAGGTCACACAGCAAGTGAGTGGAGGAGTCTAGATTTGAACCCAGCTCTGTTTCATTCCAGAGCCCAAGCACTTGAGAGTTTATTCTGCCTCAGCTAGGTATAAAATAAGGATAAAACCAACATCATTTAGTTTTTGTGAGTTAAATGGGCTCAAGTGTGTGGACAGCTTAGCATGGTGACTGGCACAGAGTAAGTGCTCAGTAAAAGTGTTTTTTTCTTAAGTGGTACAGCAAGGATTCTTAAATCCTGGTTCATTGCACCCTCCTGTTTGCATGGTACTATGGTTTTTGCCAAGGTCAGTTGGGAGGGCAGATGGTTGGGAACAGAGCATGACCTCTGCTATGGGTTGAGTGAGCCCTTGTCATGCAGGGACACTGATAGTCATCAGCAGATGGGTGGGACACCTGCCAGGCCAGATCCTCTGTTGGCTCAAGGCCCAGTCCTGGATAGGGTAGGGACACTGAGGCTGTCTAGTCAGGATTGCCTGGATGTGTGTGTGTGTGTGTGTGTGTGTGTGTGTGTGTGTTTGTGTGTAGACTTGGTGAGGGTCCTGGTCTGGAGAAGGAGAGACAACTTTGGGAAGTGGGGAGCTCTCCCAGCAGGCAGTGGTCAGAGCACTTTCGTATTTCCAGCTGCAGAGATCTAAATCAGGTGAGAGACTGAACTATGTGAAAATGTGTGGGAAATCACTCCTGGCAGAGGGAACAGCGAGTGCAAAGGCCCTGGGGTGGGAATGAACTTAATGTGTACATCCACCTTCCACAGTAGCTGTGGAGACAGTATTGACTCCAGTGATCCAGTATTTGAAGTAGAGGAGCCAAGCAGGGACAGGATTCATTTATTCCTTCAACAAACATTTAGTGCTCGCTTTGTGCCAGGCACTATCCTAGGTGCCAATGGCTAACACTTATTTGGTGCTCACTGCTTCTAAGCACTTTATGTATATTATCTCATTTAGTCTTCACAGCACCACATTGAGTTGGTGAAGTCTGGGGAGACAGTTGGTCTTCCTCTGATTCCTCTACCGTCTTCCCATCTCCCAGCCACCTCAGGCACCCAGTGTGTGCCACCCAGGAAGACTAGGATCTCCACAGTGGGTGAGGTGGGGCAGTTCTGAGAACATGACTGCTGCAGGGTCTTTCCCATCCTGACTGGGCCCTGCCGAGGCTCAGGCTGTGAGCCTCCTGGGAGCCACCCAGTAGACAGGCTAGAAAGGGTGCTCTCCAGTCAGGCCTGCCTCAGAACATTCCCTCCCAGGGGGCTTCCAGTTATACCTTCTCTGTCCCTTCTCTACCACGCAGCTCCTGGCCTCCGTTCAACCCCTTTGTGTAGCTTAAGCCCTGTTTTTG
>NW_012101832.1:3231822-3232733 GCF_000951045.1 Mandrillus leucophaeus | reverse complement strand
GGCCAGTTCTCCCGGCCCCACCCAGACCTGGCTTGGACAGCAGATGTGGGGCAGCACACGGGCTAGGTGCTGAGCTGTGTTGGCTGGAAGTGAAATACACATCTAGATGTGTATAAGAGACAGTTCCCATCCTGACTGGGCCCTGCCGAGGCTCAGGCTGTGAGCCTCCTGGGAGCCACCCAGTAGACAGGCTAGAAAGGGTGCTCTCCAGTCAGGCCTGCCTCAGAACATTCCCTCCCAGGGGGCTTCCAGTTATACCTTCTCTGTCCCTTCTCTACCACGCAGCTCCTGGCCTCCGTTCAACCCCTTTGTGTAGCTTAAGCCCTGTTTTTGGGCTCTACCTAGGGAGCCACGTTCCAGTTCAGGTCTGAGACTGCTGGCAGGGAGAAAAGAAAAAAATCCATTTTCTGATGGGGCAGTCCCCGAACACTCCCTGTGGCTTCACTAACTCTGCCGGGGGCAGCAGGGTGGTTCGCACTTTGCCTGACTCACTCTGTCCTTTCTTTACGATGATCAGCTCACAGGGCCTCAGCCAGGGCAGGCCTTTTAGTTCCTGACTGCCCGCCTGTGCCTGTGCACCCAGCTTGTGCCTGTGATCAGGGCTCCTCACCCTCTTCACCCTGGAGGAAAAGGGGCAGAAAAGATTAAATAGAAAATTGCTCAAAATTCAGAGGCCATGGAACAGATCTGGCAGTTCCAGTAATCTTCGGTGAATAAATAAACCTGGTAAAGGGGGTTTTCTGGGTGGGGTGAAGGAAAAGGAAGGTCTTGTATGATGGGCTGTGCTAACCTGGAAACCATGACTCCATCTGTCATTCCATTAATCCGTCTATCCATCTAGCCAACCATCCATAATCCCTTCCTTCCTTCCTTCCTTCCTTCCTTCCTTCCTTCCTTCCTTCCTTCCTTCC
>NW_012101832.1:3120776-3229247 GCF_000951045.1 Mandrillus leucophaeus | reverse complement strand
AGAAAGAAAGAGAGAGAGAGAGAGAGAGAGAGAGAGAGAGAGAGAGACTCAGAAAGGCAAGACAGAGTCAGTGAGAGAGGGAAGATTCGAAGGACTGTGAAGAGAAGGATCAGGGGAGGGGAGTCCGGGGCAAGGGAACAAAGCGGGGTGTGGTGGGCTCAGGGGAGCAGGTCTTCCAAAGGCAGGGGATGCAGAGAGTAATGATAGCTTAAGAAAAGCCCCCTCCTGTGTGGACAGCACCCTACAGCGAACAAACTTTCCCACTTGCCAAAACTCATTCAGGCCTCCTGATAGCTGGGCTGAGATGGGGTTGGAGATCCTCCGTGATGCAGGATGGGAGCTGGAACTGGAACTGGGACTGGCTGGAGTGGGTAACACAGGGTGGGGGTGATGAGTGGCTTAGAGACAGAGCCCCCAGCTGGGCCCGAGTCCCTGCCATGACCGAGTCTTCCCCAGCTGTGTTCCCGGGCCAGGCTTGTGCTCACCATTCCTGCCACCATGACAGTGCTGCTTTGTTTCCTGGGAGGAGGTGCGTTGCTCTCAAGTCCCGGCTGCTGACTGTAGTGGATGCTGTGGTGCTTGCTCAGATTCCCCTTCAGGTCTGAGGCACTCGCTCCCCAGCTTCTGGGTGTGTGGGCTGTGGATGACTCACAGCTGAATCTGTCTCAGGGAATTGCCTTTGATGGAAGTGGGGGGAGAACCTTGCCCAGGGTTATTCCTCCTCCCCGGGGGCAGCTTGTATCCAATGGCCTATTGATTTTGGGGGTGGGGGGTTGTACAAAGGCCAAGTCCCCTTGCATCAATTTGTGACACTACTGAAGGGCCATCCCAGTTCCAGAGGTCCTTGGGAGATTGGCTGAGGCCTTTGGTATGACTGCGTGGCAGATCAATTTCTCCATTTGCCCAACCCTGCTTCCCTCGCTTCCTGTTGTTCTTGGGATTACTCCCCAGTAAACTCCCCCAGAGATGGTGAGGCTGTGAGATTAGACACCCAAGAAGGCCAAACTCTGGCCCCTAACAACAGAACTGGTGAAGAGATGTGAACTTGGAACAGTTGTTACCTCTGAGACGATCCATCCTTGAGTGAGCAGAGCCTCCATGCCCACAGATGCCATGTCTGGTCCCCTAGCCATGGACCCCAAGGATGGGAGAGAGAAGAGGCTTGCCCCATGGGGCTGAGGATTGATCCTTAAGCCCAGCTTGGGAATTGGGACACCAGAGCCTGGGTCTTTCTCAGCCCAGAAGCCTTGCCTGACCTTGGGCCAGCCCTCTCTGCCTTGCCAATACCAATCTCACAGTCTCAGAGTATTTCCAGGGATTCTGACCTATGACACTAACGCTAACCACTGGACACCAGCCTGTACTCAGTTCAGCTCCCCTCCCTCCCATCCTTGTTTTCTTTCTAATTCTCATCGACATCAGACAGGTATCTGTGTGTATCAGGGAGAAGTTGTAGGAGGAGGGAATGTTCATCCAGACCTCTCCACCCTGGGCAAAACCCCCCTGTGCATTCCCAGAAGAAAAATCATAGAGAACTCATCCCCTAGGGGGTAAGCTCAGAAGGGGCAGGGCCCTGTGCTGTCTGGCACATGAAAGGTGCTTGATGGTTTTGAGTGATGACGACTGGCGCCTTTCTGCTCCACCAGAGAGGCAGGAGATGTGGTGGTTCGGGGGCTGGAGCCAGACTGCCTGGTTCACATGCCAGCCCTGCCAGTCAGAAGCTGGGTGACCTTGGGTAATAAGGGCAAAATGAGTTAATCTATATCAAAGTACTTAGAACACAAAATGGCCCATGTTAGCTATTATCATTATTATTATTTTTTTAGTTGTAAGATAACACCTGATCCTCCAGGTTGGTGGGACTGTAGATCCCATGTCTAAGAGATGCACACACACATAAGGAATTATTTCTTTAGTGAACAAGGAGTCCCATGTGTTGCCCTGTATCCCTATAACCTCATGCAGTGCAAGCTCCTCACTTGGCAACTCTGCAGATAAGGCAGAGAGGGCTGGGCCAAGGTCATACAATGCTCTGGGCTGAGGAAGACCCAGGCCCTGGTGTCCAGTTCCCAAGCTGGGCTCAAGCCTCAATTCTCAGCCCCATAGCCTCTTCTCTCCCCCATCCTTGGGGTCCATGGCTAGGGGACAGGACGTGGCATCTCTGGGCAGGGAGGCTCTGCTTGCTCAGGGACGGATTGTCTCAGAGGTGACCACTGCTCCAGGCTCATATCTCCCTCTCTATACCCAGTTCTGTTGTTGGGGCCAGGGTTTGGCCTTCTTGAGTGTCTAAGGGATCAGATGAGAGGCCACTGAAGTTCTGAGGGTTAGTCTCTGGTACTGTGCTTGCTGCACAGAGATTGCAGTGGTCAGGTAACTGTAAATAATAATACCAAACCATAACGTTCACCCAGCACTCTCGTTCCCTTCCTACCTCATTTACCCCAACAATGATCCCACGAAGTAGGACTTGCCCCTTCTGCTGCTGCCAGCAGGGGTGGGACTCTAAGCCCCGCCCCTCAGCACCTGGGAACCACCTCTTACCTGGTCTTCCTGCTGTCTCACTCCTGCCACACTCGAGCTGTGCTGTCTAGTACAGTCCCCACATGTAGCCAGTGGGCGCATGAAACGTGACTAGGCCAACTTGAGATGTGCTGTAAATACAAATATGTACTGGCTTTTGAAGACGTGGTATAAAGAAACCAATGTAAAACATTGCTAATAATTTTTTTTATATAGATGACATGTTGAGATGATAGTATTTTGGGTGAAACAAAATATATTGTTGAAGTTAATTTCACCTGATTCCTTACTGTTTTTCATCTGGCCACTAGAAATTTTTAAATTATGCATGTGCCTTGAAACATATTTCTGTTGGACAGTGCTGCTCTGAAGTCTGTTATTCACACAGCAACCAGCGTTATCCTTTAAGATCTTGGTGATTATGTTCCTTCTCTGATCACAACTCTTTATTATTATGACTTTTCTTTTTCTTTTTTTTTTGAGACAGAGTCTCACTCTGTCACTCAGACTGGAGTGCAATGGCACAATCTCAGCTCACTGCAACCTCTGCCTCCCAGGTTCAAGCAATTCTTGTGTCTCAGCCTCTCAAGTAGCTGGGATTACAGGCACGTGCCACCACACCTGGCTAATTTTTAAAAATTTTTTTATTTTTAGTAGAGATGGAGTTTTACCATGTTGGTTAGGCTGGTCTCCAACTCCTGACCTCAGGTGATCTGCCCGCCTCAGCCTCCCAAAGTGCTGGAATTACAGGCGTGAGCCACTGCTCCTGGCTACTTTTCTTATTTTTAAGAGATGGAGGTCTCACTGTGTGGCCCAGGCTGGCATGCAGTGGCTATTCACAGGCATGATTATAGCACACTATAGCCCTGAACTCCTGGGCTCAAGTGATCCTCCTGTCTCAGCCTTCTGAGCACCTGGTACTCAGGCGTGCACCGCCATGCCCATCTGCTGACAACCCTTTACAAGCTCCTGTTACACAAGATAAAAGCCAATTACTTACCATGGCCTTCAAGACCCTTTGAGGGTAATTCACCCTCTTGCTTCCTTGCAGATCTTCCCTCCTACTGTGCATGGCTAGCACATGCTCCTTTGTTCTAGCCACACTGTAACTCCTTAAACTTGCTAAGCTTATTTCCACCCCAGGGCCTTTGCTTGCTGTTCCCTTTGCAGGGACTGATTTGCCAGCTCTCCATATGCTCACTCTCTCACTTGATTCTGATTTCTGCTCAGATGTCCCTTCCTCAGGGAGGCCTTTTCTGTCCATCATAGCCAAAACAAATGCCTCTGTATTCTCCAATCCCTTGGGCAGAACGTTAACTCTCATGTAACATAACATACATGGCCTAGGGTTTCTCATCCTGTAGTCATGAAAATCCCATTGGCACTTGGGAAGCTCTTAGAGATAACTAGTTCAATCCCCCCATTTTATGGAGGAGGAGATCGAGGTCTAGGGAAGGAAGAATCTTGCCCAAGTTCATAGGCATGGAAATAGTAATAGCCAGCTACCATTTATTGAACATCTACTCTATGCTAGGGATTTCATATCCATTCTTTTGTTTATTCGCATTATTTTCTTAGTAGTCTCTGATTTTGCAGTTGAAGAAGCTGAGGCTCAGAGAGGTTGGATGATTTGTCTGAAGTCACATAGCAGGAGGGCATAGACTGGGATTCGGACCCAGATCTGTTTGATACCAAAGATTGTTGTTCCTCTGGCCTCTGTGGGTTCCCCCATTCCAGGACCCAGGTCCTGCGTCTCAGGCCAGAAGATTTTCTATATTGGCTGGCTCTTCTGTGGGATGTAGGCAGTGGATGAGAAGGGAAACGACAGCAAATAGAGGAAGCACAAGTGTCTGGCCTCAGTGTTGGGTGCACACGAAACAAATGGGAGAAGGAGGAGAGGGGCTCCCTTACCCCTGCCCCAAGGCCCAGCAAGGCAGGCCCCCAGCAGCCTGGCTTTCTCCCTCCCTTGGGGGCTGGAGCTGCTTCTCCGCCTCTGCCCGCCTGATCAGGGCAGAGCTCGGCTTCATGTATTATTAATAGCACTGCCAGCCTTCCTGTTTTCACGCTGATAACCTGCAGGGGAGGGCTGATGGGAGGGAGGGAGCAAGGTGGCAAACCCTGGAGTTTCTAGGGTCCCTCCCCTGTCAGTAAAGCAGCTCTGCGGGGGTTGGCCCCAAGTCTCTGAAGTTGGTTTCTAGAACCTCCCCCATCCAAGCCCATGGGAAGGGACCAGGGCCTCCTAAAGGGAAATCACATGGGAGGTTGGAATGTGGGGTCTGGGAAGGGTCCTGTCACTCAATCCATCTAGGACACCAACGGCTCAAATCACCTTGGCCCTCCCCCGAGGCAGATGTGCCCATGTCTAGGGTACATGGGGCTCAGAGCTGAGGATTCAGGGGTGTGTGTGTTTGTGTGTGTGTTCATGTATGCACGTGTGAATGTACGTGTGTGTGTCTGTGTGTGTGTATTTGAGAGAGAAAGAGAGAGAGAGAGCATGAGAGAGTGAGCGCTTGGCTCCCAAAGTCCGCTATGATAAGAGATCTCTGAGATCCAGCCACACATGAACTTCAGGCCATATCTGAGCTGACCTCTCCCTGCCCCCCCCCACGCCTAATCTTTTTCCTTTCTAGAGCCCAACATGGGTGCCAAAGGCAGGTTACAGATGGAGCCACCCTGTCAGGGACTACGGTTGGGTGGGGTGGGGTGGGTAGGGGCCCGCCCCTTCCATCCGGCCCATAGGCTGGAGATGGCTCTAGGGGACAACAGGTGCCAGGTGTGCATCTCTTTCCAACTTCTTATTCAGTGACGTCACGTTGGTTGTTTGAAATTGGTCATGGCGGGAGGATTTACATTACATAATTCAGCAAATGCTACAAATCAGGGTTCTGCACCCCTAGTGCCGGTTGTTAGACATTTAGTAGCACAGCTCTTGGACCAGTATGGAAGGCTCTGCTGCATCTCATCTAGAACATGCCTATACCGTTTTTTTTTTTTTTTTTTTTTTTTGAGTCAAGGTCTGGCTCTATCACCCAGGGTGGAGGAATGCAGTGGTGCGATCTTGGCTCACTGCAACCTCCACCTCCTGGGCTCAATCGATCCTCCCACCTCAGCCTCCTGAGAGGCTAGGACTACAGGTGTGCACCACCACACCCAGCTAATTTTTGTATTTTTTGTAAAGGTGGGATTTCGCCATGTTGCCCAGGCTGGTCTCGAACTCCTGGGCTCAAGTGATCCACCCACCTTGGGCTCCCAAAATACTGGGATTGCAGGCATGAGCCACTGTGCTCGGCCACGCCTATACTTTTTCTATCTTTTATCTCTTCGCCGACTGCTCCCGTGAAGTCTTTCCTCTCTTCCCTCTTGCCTCTTTTCTTTTCTTTTTTTGAGACAGAGTCTCGCTCTGTCACCCAGGCTGGAGTGTAGTGGCATGGTCTTGGCTCACTGCAAGCTCCCCCTCCTGGGTTCACGCCATTCTCCTGCCTCAGCCTCCCAAGTAGCTGGGACTACAGGCACCCGCCACCACACCTGGCTAATTTTTTGTATTTTTAGTAGATGAGGGGTTTCACTGTGTTAGCCAGGATGGTCTCGATCTCCTGACCTCATGATCCACCCGCCTTGGCCTCCCAAAGTGCTGGGAATACAGGTGTGAGCCACCACGCCTGGCCTTGCCTATTAATTTTCAATAACGATAATAAGAGGAGTCATGATATTGGCTAACATTTCTTACGTGCTTGTTAATTATTTTCTGGGTCTGTTGGAAGAGCTTTACAAGATTCACTTCATACTTCACATCCAGTGAGTATTATTTCCAGTTTACAGATGAGGTAACTGAGGCACAGAGAGGTTAAGGAATACTTGAGGTCACACAGCTGGTAAAAAGCAGAGCTGGGACCCAGCTATGACCCCTATCTGGCTCCATGGCTGGTGCTGACAGATACTATATTGTCCCTGCCTCCCTGCAAGGGCTGCATGTGGGTGCCTCCTACAAGTTTCTGTGACTGTCCTGGTACTTGGGCCTCTGTGACTTCCTTTGTTGTCTCCCCAGAGCTATGCACTTGGAATTGTCGTTACTGGGCCCAGGTCTCTCCTGACACCCCCAGACTGGGAGCTGCTTGAGCACAGTATCTGGGTGTGATTCTTCTGGTGCCTTCAGTACCTGGTCCAGGAACGAGTGCAGAGGGTGCTTGCTGAATGACCTGCTAGTGGGGGTAACCATGTGGCACAGCACCTGGCACCTGGCACACATGCCTGTGCACAATGCCCAGTAAGGGGCAGCTGTGCTTATTAGAGCCTGGGCTCCATTTTCCAGCACATTTTGATGAGTGCCTTTCATATGCCAGTCCCTGTTCCAGGAGCTGGGGTTTATCGTGGTAAATAAAACCGACGAAAACTTTGTTCTCTTGGACAAAGCTTATGTTCTGGTGGGGGAGACATCTAATAAGCAAGATAAAGAATGAAAATATAAAGCATTTAGGGATATGTGCTCAGGGGAAAAATAAAGCAGGGAAGAGGCTAGAAAGTGTCCAGGGGCCGTTGAGATTTTGATGGGTTGGTCAGGAGCCTGTCGGACTTCACTGAGAAGGTGACAGTTTAGGAAGTGAGGGAGTGAGCTGTACTGTTTACTGGGGGAAGAACATTCTAGGCCAAGTGAAGATCCTGGGGTAGGAACTTGCTGGACATGTTTGAGCAACATCAAGGGGACCAGTGTGGTTGGAGCGGGCAGAACAGAGGAGAAAATTGGTCAAGGAGTTATTGGAGTCAAGAGAGGCAAGTGAGGGAAAGAAGGGCTAGTGGCAGTGGTGGTGTAGGGTGGGCATGGAGAGGGTTATGAGAGGCAACAGCTTTTCCTTCTGCCCTATGAGAAGCAGGAGAGGGACAGCTTCGAGAGTGGGAGCAAGAGAGGGCTCTGCTTTCTGTAGCCAAAAACAGTCCTGCAGCTCTTGACTGGGTCTTTGGCCCTTTGTAGACCCAGTTGCAATGCAGAATTGCCTCAATTTTCCCTCTAGACTCCTACCAGTTGCTCCTCTGTCCTGGCCACAAGAAAGTCCTGCCCTAAGGGCACTGCTGGTCTGAAATGGCATCTTCCTCGTCCTTGGGTTTCTGCTGCCCTCTCTGCCTGCCCCTCACACCTTAGGGAATACTGACTCCATGGTCAGGCTTGTGAAGTGCTAACAGTGGACTGGCCACTCTTGGAGCTCCTGCTTTCCAGCCCCTTCCCTCCATGTTCCTGAGGTCCAGCCTCCAGGCACAATCTGCCCCAAGAAGAATGCAGGAGAGACCCAGGGCCTGTAGAGGCTGGCAATGTAGGGATGAGGTGGCAAAAAAGGAAAGAGATTGGGAAGGTTGTGAGTTCAGTGGGCACAGGGGGCCTGGGCAGAGGTCTCCTGCCCAGCAGGAGTCTAGGACTGTGGAGTGGAGGTGGTGCCAGGGCAGGTGATGTCTGGGCTGGGAGCGTGCGGACTGGATTTATTTGTCCAATGCCACACCCCACCCCAGAGCCCTAAGTGCTCAGCATCATAAATAAAACTCACCTAATAAATTTCCCCTGTAAATTTTCTGCGTAGAATTTCATTACTTGTCTTGTTTCCAGTCATTAGGTTTTAGTCCAATTCGGAGTTGTCCCGATGGCTGTGTAAATCATGCCTGCACCCTGGGGAGCGTGAACTGCAGGGAGAAATCACGCCTGGGCCTGCAGGGGTGACAGCTCAAGCCTGAACAGCTGGACCCTGTGGGGAGTCGGCTGCTTGCACTGAGCTCCTCCTATTCTCCTTGCCCTGGATGGGGAAGGAACTATCATTAACTGAGCACCTAACGAGTGCCAGGAACTTTATATACATCGTCTTGAATCCTCACACCAGCCCCACAAACTAGGAATTACTATCACCATCTTAAAGAATGGAATTGAGGTTTGAAGAGGGGAGGTCGTTTGCCCGAAGTTACACAGCTCAGCTGGTTTGTACCTGACACAGTCTGGCTTTGAGCTTAGGTTTATCTGGCTCCAAATCTACTGCATCTACTGCCTCCTAGTGTCATAGTTAGAAGAGACTGTAGAGAACTTCAGTGCCACCCCTTCCACAAGCATTTCTCGGTTACTAGCTAGAGTCATCCCCTCTGTTGTCTGTTCTCCTGTACTGACTTTGAACCACTTAGGAGGCTTTGCTCACACTCAGTGGCCTTCCATGACTCTCTACCTGCTGTGCTTTCTGACACATGGCTCCTTGGGCCTTTGCACACTCGTAATTATGCATCTAGTTCCAGGACTATTGAGTTCTTGTCTTTCTTCTTTTCTAAAGCATAAGCTCCATGAGGGTAGTGGCTACACCTGCTTGACAAGCCAGTTTATTTCCAGGATCTAGTATAGTATACAGCACATAAAGGTGATGGATAAATTTTGTATCGAGTGACTGGATGGAATAATGAATGAATGAATGAATGTAGTCACACCAGGGAGGGGAAGGAGGAGATGTCAATATGGCCACACCTCCTCTGTGCAGGTCAGTTACATTCCCAAAGCCCAGTGGAGGTCTGAGTGGGTAGGGAGGATTCTGGAACCTCATGCCGAGGCCCCAACTCAGTGCCAATCTTAGCTTTCACCTCAACATCAACTTTTAGCCCTTGACCCAACTCAAACTCCAAACTTAGCCTCAACCCCTAATCCATTTCTAACTCTGATCTCAGCCTCAAGTCCAAACTCAACACCTGACCCCACCCCAGCTCCAACCGAATCACAGCCGTAGCCCCACCCCTATTTCCATCTCAAAATCAGCTTGTATCTCAGCCCCAACTTAAATACAGATCCAACTTCCACCTTAGCCCCCATTCCAGACCTCACCCCCAGCATCACTGATCAAAAGTTGTGGCTCCTCCTCACCTGTGGGCAGGGAGCAGCTATGTTCCTTAGATGTTGACTGTCCCAGAGGCCTGTCATCCTTTCCCCCTCCGTGCCTTACAGCTTGGAGACGGGAGGAGTCCTGCTGGCCTCTTGTGAGAACTCGTAATAATTTTTCACATCTGTCTCATGGTTACAGTTCACAAACCACACCCACGTCCATCAGCCCACCAGATAGATCCCCTAACCGCTCAGGGAGAGGTCTGCATTTCTTTATGTTACACTGGCAGAAATGGAGGTTATTAAATGCTTTGGCTGGTTTGTGGTAAAGGGGGTGCTCTAAGCGAGCTTTTCTAAGTTTCATGCTGTCCCTAGTCTCCCTAACCTGGGCAGAAGATGAGAGGGGCTCTTGGTTCCGCGTGTGTGGGTGTAAGAGCAGGAACCCCTTACCCCCAGCCCTCAGCACCCTTGGGTGGTCTCCACTAAGGGATGTGACAGAAACATTCTCAATGCTTCCCACCCTGAGCTCAGGAGAGCTGTATCAGAGACAGGTGAGTGATACAGGACCGGTGAAGTGTGTGGTGGGGTTGAGGAGTGTCTGGTTAGGGGCCTGGCAGCAATCAGAATCCACTCCTAATGGTTTCTATGCAGAGACTGTGATGAATGCGCTACCTACAGAGGCCTGGGTGGAGATTTTAGGAAGCAGCAAGAGAGGTGGGGCTCCAGGGACTAGCACCAGTCAGAAGCCCTTACCACCTCAAGGGCTGATGGGATGAGGGGAGGGAATGGTGTTGTGGAGGAGGGAATGCCTGGTGCAAGCCGTAGTCATGGAGAAACACAGCCACTGCTAAAAATGTTGCCCAGGAGGGAGGGAGTGGGGAGGGAATCCCTGACCTCCCTCTTCCCCTTCCCTCCAACCTCTGCTGGTGCCTCCCACCAGCTGAACCCAACCAGGGGCACGCAGGCCAGGCAGTTCTCTGGGGTCACTCTCCTGGGGCACAGCGCAGGGCTGAGAAGGGCAGGGCATGAATCTGGGCCCGGGGATCAAATGGAGAATAAACAGCATGGGGAGAAAGCGAGAGCAAAGGGCAGGTCTTCCAGGAGAGACAGACAGACAAAGAAAAAGCGAGGGAGGTGGAGAGTGTGTGAGCGAGGGAGTGAGAAAGGGCTCAGCCATTTGTCTGGGCAGGTCTGCGGAACTCAAATCCGGCTCATCTGCGTCTCCTCAAATAAACTTCTGGGAAGTGAATGCCCGAAGCAGGCAGAGCGCAGAGAAGTCAGCAAATATGTGCGTAGTGAATTCCAAGCCTTCTGTTCCCAGCTTCTGGGAGGGGCAGCAGTGCCTTGGGGTGTCCTGCCCCGTCTCCATTGGGTCCCCTGCCTGGCTGCTTTAGCCCTGGGGAATGGCCTCCACTGTGGGCTCATGGAAACAGGGAGAAGAATCTCTCATCCAGCAGGCCTGAGGGCCAGAGGAACATAAGGAACACTGAAGAGTGAGGCTGATCCCTGGGGTTCGCACGAGCCTGCACACGCATAATTTGACAGTCCTCCCCCAGTGCCTCCGGGAGGCAAGCTGGGTGAGGATGTTGTTCCCATTTTAGAGATGAGGAAACTGAGGCTCATTGGGAAGGGACTTTCCCAAGGCTATATTATGAGTTAGTTGCAGAGCTTTGAATTTGGGCCCAGACTGAGCCTGAAACCTGTCCTCACACTGAACCCTAACCCCAGCCCCTGAACATGGTCCCTGAACATGGTTCAGATTTTGCCCCAAAAGCATCTGGACCAGGAGGTTGGAGAGGCCTGGGATACCCCCTGAATACTTTCATACTAATTCTGCTATGGACAGATGCCTGGAATACCCCTGAGGCTTGGAAATTTTCCAAAGGAAACTTTTACTGAAGAAAGATCATCTTTATTTATGAAATAGTTATTCTGTGCTGGGCACCATGCTAAGCACTTTGCATGAATTATCTCATTTAATTCTCTGAACAATTTATAAGTTTGAAACTATCATTATCCTCATTTTACAAATGAAGAAACTGGGGCTCTGGGAGTAACTTTTCCAGTATCCCACAGCTAGTACATAGTGGAGCTGGGATTCAAACCCAGGTCTCGATGCCTCTGTAGAATTTCACTGTTATGCTTCACTGCCTAACAGGGACCAGAAATTGTAGTTTTTCTTCTTCTCCTAAAAGCAACCATCCAGGCGCAGTGGCTCATGCCTGTAATCCCAGCACTTTGGGAGGCAGAGGTGGGCGGATCATGAGGCCAGGAGTTCGAGACCAGCCTGGCCAACATAGTGAATCACTGTCTTTACTAAAAATACAAAAATTAGCCAGGTGTGGTGGTGCACACCTGTAATCCCAGCTACTTGGGAGGCTGAGGCAGGAGAATCTCTTGAACCTGGGAGGTGGAGGTTGCAGTGAGCCGAGATCGCGCCTCTGCACTGCAGTCTGGGTGACAGAGTGAGACTTTTCCCCCTCTGCCAAAAAAAAACAAAAAACAAAAAACAAACATCTTACATATCCCTAACCAGGAGGAGCCACAAGTGGCCTTGATAGGCACAACTCCTAGGTCTTCCAGCCCTGGCCTGGGCCACACTGGGCAAGGCCTAGCCAGGCTGTGATAGAGGAGACCAAAGAGTGTGGCCTTCCTCACCATGGCCCAGGGGAAGGAGAGGAGATCCAAAGGTTCTGTGGGCCATGGAAGGAATATCTTCGGTCTTGCACAGGACACAGCATCTGTACTCATTCTATACATGGGTACGGTCCACAAGGTATGGGCATGCTCCACGCTTGTGAGAGATGTCTGTCTGCCTGCGAAAAGAAGCTGCTGGATGCATGCAGGGAACTTCTCCCTATCTTCCCAGTGCTGTGCAGTGCTAGGCCTGTGAGAGATCAACCAAAGCCCCAGCTCAGAACTATGGGGAGAAGAGATAGGCAGACCTTCTTCCAGGAAGGTCTGGCTAGGGCTGTGCCCCCAGGGAGAGCCCAGGTTTCTTGCTGCCATCTATTCCCCCAAGCAGACCCTTCCTGGTTCTCCCTGTACATCAATAACTCTCCTCTTGTGTCCCATCCCTAAAGGTTCCCAGGAAGGAAGAGGGGACCCTGCATCCTGACCTTACAATCTGCGGATCATGAGGTGTGGAGATGCTGTGCCTGGGAGCCAGAGACATGGCATCTTCTTTGTGATTCTGGGCAAATCCCTTGGCCTCTCTGGTCTCCTTTCCTCCTATGCAAAGGGAGCTGGCTGGTTTCAGTGATCTCTGGGATTCCTTCACACGAATTTTCCCACTGACTCTCCAGCTCTGAGCCCTGAAGCTTCTCTTCAGCCTGTTCCTCCCCTCCCACCTCCAACTTCCGGACAGAGGCTCTGGCCATGGTGCTGAAGGTGGCCATGGCCTCTGCAGGGTCTTGGAAGACTGGAGGTGAGCAGGGTACCCACCTCAGGACTTGTGAAGGCAGAGGAAAACTACCCTAATTAAGGATTTACCATGTACCAGGCCTGGTGCTGTTCACTTTACATGTATCATATTGACTGATTACAGTGTCTCTTGGAGGAAGAGATTATCATGGGAAACTGTGTTTCAGGACCTGTGGGTCCTACACCTTCCAGGAAGCAGAAGGCTGTTCTGACTTACTTAGGATTTCAAGTAGCCCTGGTTCCCAGAGATGGTCCTGGGACAATTAAGGGCAGCTGAGAAAACAGTGACATGTAGAAATGGTTGATAAAACTGTGAGGGAACGTCTGTTGACATTGATTCTGAGCCTGCGGCCAGAAATGAATGATTGAAGCACCAGGCTTGTTAAAGCGAGAGCACGTTTGATTTCTCTCCCCTGCACTGCATGCGATTTCGCTGGAGGGAAGTTAGCAATCAGCTAATTGACATTGAATTAACCATGAAACTCAGCCCGTGCCTTCTCTCTGAAGCGCTCTCCAGCAAGACTTTATCAAGGCTTTGAATTATTGATTATTACTTATAGCTCTGATGGGGTGATTTCCTTTTATTTGTTTTCACGTTGGGTGTCCTTCATAAGTGTCCCTGAGAGTGGGAGGCACCCAGATGCAGAGCTTCGCACCAGAAGAGCAGAGGAGAGAAGGCTAAGTCCAGGGAGGACAGGTCTGGACAGTCCATCCTGACTCAGAGAAATACATCTGTTATTTTGTAGGCCACGGAGCTTTCGTTTTGCATTTTTGCTGCTGTTACCGTAGCAAAGCTTAGCCTAATCTGACTAACAGGGACTCCGGAGGCCAGGTCTTTTCTGATACCCCATGATGCCAGGCTTATAGGGTTTGAATGTGGCTGTGCTCCCTGCCCCTGCCATTCAAACTCTATCTGTAAGGATGCTTACTCGATGCCTACTGCAACTCCTTCAGATACAGGGATTCTTCCACAACATCCAAACCAAATGGCGTTCTCGACTCTGCTTGCATATTCCTGGGACAAGAGTACATGCTGTCCTGAGGCAGTAAAAGTGCTCAGCACCCACCATCCCCTTGGCATCATCCACGTAACTTCCACTGGTTTGGGCTCTGTCCCATGGAGCCACACAGAGTAATTTTTTTTTTTGTTCCCATGACAGCCTTATAAGAATCTGGGAAAAAAAAAAATCTGAAATTAGATATCCAAGGCCTCTTCTCTTCCAGGAAACATCATTTCAACTCTTCACAAGACTAAATTTCAGGTCCCCTCCCTAACTTGGTCTCTTCTTGTATTGGGAATCCAATGTATATGGGAGCCTCTGGAAATACAATACCCAGAACTAGATCTAACACTCCAGGTATGGCCTGGGAGTGATAGAGCTGAACAGACCCATCACCTTCTTCTGATTGGGTATTAGACCTTTAATGATGCAGCCTGACTGGGATGAATAGTTTGTTCTATGGCAGAAACACATACTACTTATTGAATTCATGTGCTCCTATGTTTCCCAGCTTCCTTGTGGTCAGGTGGGGCCATGTGACTAGTCTGGCCAGTGGCCTGTGAGCTGAAGTGATATGTGGACACTCTAGGATGAAACATTTAAGAGCCAGGGAGTGATGTTCCAGGCTTCTCTTCCTTGCCATGGCGACCTGGAAGCCAAGTCTTCCAGATGGCATTGCTATAAGACACAAGCAGGCTGGATTTCTGAATCACCACTGGGAAGGGAGTCACCCTGAAGAGTTGCTGGACCCACAGTGAACTTTTTTACTTCCTTTTTTTTTTGTTGTTGTTGAGACAGAGTTTCACTGTTGTCCAGGCTGGAGTACAATGGTGCAGTCTTGGCTCACTGCAACCTCCACCTTCCAGGTTCAAGCAATTCTCCTGCCTCAACCTCCCAAGTAGCTGGGATTACAGGTGCCCACCACCATGCCCTGCTAATTTTTTGTGTTTAGTAGAGATGGGGTTTTACAATGTTGGCCAGGCTGGTCTCGAACTCCTGACCTCAGGTGAACCACCCTCCTCGGTCTTCCAAAGTGCTGGGATTACAGGTATGAGCCACTGTACCTGGCCCACAGTGAATTTTGTATGAGCAGAAATAAACTTTTATGTATTAAGTCACTGAACTTTTTGTTGTAGTAGTTGCTGTTACTGTAGCACAGCCTTGCCAAACCTAACTGATAGGCCCAGCACATTCCTCACTCACATTGGGCATTGATTCTATTTAATCACCTGTGTAGTGCCCCATGTTAAGCCCTGTCCCTGCCCAACTAGACTTTGCAGTGATTCTTATTTATGGCATTCAGCTCCATAAGGTTAGTGACCATGTATCTTTGTATCTCTCCCAGGGCCTAGTCTGCTGCACAGAGGATGTTAATATTTGTAGAGGACGGGAGTAAGAAAAGGAACTTCTGAGTCCATCAAGATAGCAGCAGAAAACATTCCCTAGGATATTTCTCTGGAATGAGGCAATATGGAGTCAAATCTCTAGTTCCATCACTGAACAGCTGCAAGTCCCTTAGCCAGTTACTTATTCTCTCTGCATTTCTGTCAAATAGTGGTAACAGTCCCAGTTTCTCAGAAGTTGAGGATGTAATCATATATTTTATAAAGCCTGGCTGGCACATTGTGTTGTAAAAAAATGTCAGATGTTGTCATCACCATCACTATCATTGTGATCACTGTCATCGTCAGCGGTATCAGGGGATGTTGTTTCCCATTACATCTAGGAGGGAAGCAGAGAAGAGAGTCATCCAGGAAGGGTCTCAGCCCCAAGGCAGTCCCAGGTGGAGGACTCGGCAGATGCAAGGTCAAATAGATCCTCTCTGGTTCCTGGTCAGATATCCTGGGCCCAGCCCTGCAGCACTGTCCTCCGGAGGATGCACACCTACCTAGGCCTCCTTCCCCTTCCTCACTGGACTTTCACTCAACACACCTGTTTGTCTTGAGGTGCAGCTTGTCACATGTGTCTGGCCGATTCCACCGGGACAACTCTGCTTGCTTCTGGCGGAAACCTGGACAAGACAATGGGGTATTTGGGAGTCATGCTTGTCTCTGCTAACAGGCATTCAGTGTGTAGAGG
The DNA here is from genome assembly GCF_000951045.1 of Mandrillus leucophaeus. Taxonomy (NCBI): domain Eukaryota; kingdom Metazoa; phylum Chordata; class Mammalia; order Primates; family Cercopithecidae; genus Mandrillus; species Mandrillus leucophaeus. Next base: position 3,213,395 of record NW_012101832.1, on the reverse strand, counting down.
AGGGAGGGTGGCCTCTTTGAGGTGGACAACACACATGGGCAGATGTCATCTGAAGATTTTGAAAAAGTTTTGTTTGTGTACCATACACAGTCCACCGCAGACACATGTCACTATGCAAGTGCACACCATTTTGGATGCCCAATGTCATTGTGGAAGAGAGGGAGCCTACATTTTTTGAGCACCTATTATGGGCAAGCTATAACTGATACCAAAATTAATCCTCACAATTCCATGAGGTGGAGTTTATTACTCCCATTTGAGAGGTGAGAAAACTGAGGCCTAGACAGCATTTGAACTGGGGACTTGAATCCAGGTTTGCCTGACTTCAAAGCCTGCCCCCTTTTATTTATTTATTTATTTATTTATTTATTTATTTATTTAATTAGACAGAGTCGCACTGTTGCCCAGGCTGGAGTGCAGTGGCATGATCTCGGCTCACTGCAAGCTCCGCCTCCCGGGTTCAAGCAATTCTCCTGCCTCAGCCTCCTGAGTAACTGGGATTACAGGCACATGCCACCATGCCCAGCTAATTTTTGTACATATACATATTTTTTGAGATGGAGTCTCGCTGTGTCACCTAGGCTGGAGTGCAGTAGCACGATCTCGGTTCACTGCAAGCTCCGCCTCCCGGGTTCATGCCATTTTCCTGCCTCAGCCTCCTGAGTAGCTGGGACTACAGGCGCCCGCCACCACACCTGGCTAATTTTTTGTATTTTTAGTAGAGACGGGGTTTCACTGTGTTAGCCAGGATGGTCTCGATCTCCTGACCTCGTGATCTTCCCGCCTCGGCCCCCCAAAGTGCTGGGATTACAGGCATCAGCCACCGGCGCCCAGCCCCTGCCCCTTTTTTATTTGTTTATTATTTCTTTTTCCGGACAGTGGATAAATTTTTTTTTTTTTTTTTTTTTTTTTTTGAGATGGAGTCTTGCTCTGTCACCCAGGCTGGAGTGCAGTGGTGCAATCTCAGCTCACTGCAACCTCTGCCCCCTGGATTCAAGTGATTCTCCTGCCTCAGCCTTCTGAGTAGCTGGGCCTACAGGTGCCCACCACCATGCCTGGCTAATTTTTGTATTTTTAGTAGAGACAGGGTTTCACCATATTGGCCAGGCTGGTCTTGAACTCCTGACCTCAGGTGATTGAGCCACCCGCTTTGGCCTCCCAAATCCCCTCCTGGGATTACAGGTGTGAGCCACTGTGCCCAGCTAGGTTTTATGTATTTTGGAGCACCCTCATCCAGAGTCTCTTCAGACTTGTCTCTTTGGGTTACTCTTCATTAAACTTCATACTTCTCACTTGTTCAAATACTTATACTTTCGGTATAAGTCAAAACAATGGTTATAGGCTGTAACCAAATGATCCTAATTAGCTGCCTTGGCCACATTTTTATTTTTATTTTATTTTGTTTTATTTTTTTGAGATGGAGTCTTGCTCTGTCACCCAGGCTGGAGTGCAGTGATGCAATCTCAGCTCACTGCAAGCTCTGTCTCCTGGGTTCACACCCTTCTCCTGCCTCAGCCTCCCGAGTAGCTGGGACTACAGGCGCCCGCCACCACGCCCGGCTAATTTTTTGTATTTTTGGTAGATACAGGGTTTCACTGTGTTGGCCAGGATGGTCTTGATCTCCTGACCTTATGATCCACCAGCCTCCGCCTCCCAAAGTGCTGGGATTACAGGCGTAAGCCACTGTGCCCCGCCCTTGGCCACATTTTTAATGTTTTCTAATAATTCCTGTTTCTGCAAGAAACAAATCTGAGCCATGGTCCTGCAGATACTTGATAATGTCCTTCTTGGGCAGCAGCTCACTGTGCAGCTGCTCCACAGCCCATGTCCACTGTGGAATGGCCGCCGCCATCTGCCCCCGCTGCCTTTTCCTGTCTTATTTTTAATACACCACCTACTCCCAAGACTTGTTCTCTGGCCTGATCTTCCACTGCTCTCCACCTTGACAAATGTACACTTTCCTGTCCTCCCTAAAATACATATACACACACACACACACACACGTATACGTATATATGTATACGTATATGTGTATATATATGTATATATATATTTTTGAGATGGCGTCTCGCTCTGTTGCCCAGGCTGGAGTGCAGTGGTACCATCCCGGCTCACCACAACCTCTGCCTCCCGGGTTCAAACAATTCTCCTGCCTCAGCCTCTCAAGTAGCTGGCATCACAGGCACCCACCACCATGCCTGGCCAATTTTTGTATTTTTAGTAGAGACAGTGTTTCACTACGTTGGCCAGGCTGGTCAAACTCCTTGCCTCAAGTGATCTGCCTGCCTTGGCCTCCCAAAGTGCTGGGATTACAGGCGTTAGCCACCGTACCCAGCCTGATATTTTATAATCACCAGGCACTGTAGTATGTTCTTAGCCTTGGTTTTCTCCCCTGAAAACAGTACCTATCTCTTGGAACTGTTGTGAGGATTGATTAATATCCACAGAATACTTAGCACACTGCCTGGCATAGAACTAGCATTGAGTGTTTGTTATTAATATAATAATGGCCAATATATATTGAGTACTGTGTTTATCAAATTCCGTGGTGCTAAGTGCTTTATGCAGGACATCTAAATGCTCAAAACAATCCTTGCAGCAGGTGTTAGTACCCTCATTTTCAGTTGGGGAGATTGAGGCTTAAGAGAAGTTAAGTAGGCTAGGGGAGGTGGCTGGTGCCTGTGATTCCAGTACTTTGGGAGGCTGAGGTGGGGGGATCACTGGAACTCAGGAGTTCAAGACCAGTCTGGGGAAACATAGTCAGATCCCATCTCTACAAAATAATAAAAATAAAAATAAAAATAGAGAGATTGAGAAAAGTTAAGTGAATTACTCAAGTTCACAAAGTAAGGAAGAGGCAGTGTGGGGATCTAAATTCTGATCATCTGACTCTAGAGGCTGTGCTGTGACTGCTCAGAACCAATAACTAATAATAATATAATAATCTAGAATAATCACTTCCATATATTGAGCAGTTATTATGTGTGAAGGCACAGCTCTTATCTATACCTGTATTTACATCTATGCCTCAGTTTTTAAAACTGTCCTCTCTGAGGCAGATTCTATAATTGTTTTTTTTTTTTTTCTGAGACAGAGTTAAACTCAGTCACTCAGGCTGGAGTGCAGTGGCGCGATCTTGGCTCACTGCAACCTCCGCCTCCTGGGTTCAGGCAATTCTCCTGCCTCAGCCTCCAGAGTAGCTGGGATTATAGGTGTGCGCTACCATACCTGGCTAATTTTTTGTATTTTTAGTAGAGACGGGGTTTCACCATGTTGGCCAGGCTGGTCTCGAACTCCTGAGCTCAGGTGATCCAACTGCCTTGGCCTCCCAAAGTGCTGGGATTACAGGCATGAGCCACCGCACCTGGCCAATTAGCTGAATTTTTTACACATGAGACTGAGAGTAAGCAGGATTAGGTAACTTACTCAAGACCTCAAGCTAGGGAAATGCAGTGTGGGGACGGGAACCCAGGCTGTTCACATGGATGGGACCACTGTACTATATCACCATAGCAGGGAAGATGTACGTATTATATATAATTTGAATGTGATGTAGAGCTTGGATTAAATCATTGTTTATGCAATATATACTGAAAACAAAAGGACTCACGATGTTGTAAGAGAAAGGGACAAATAAAGATATACTAGGCGAAGGCTAACACTAAAGAAATAGAGGTCAAAATTGGTGGCCTTCCAATGGCTCCAGGTGACATGAGCAGGCTATAACCAGTTTGATTCAGCTTGATCCAGTCTTGGCCAGCCGCACACATTGTGAGCTGGCCCCAACAGGTCTGGTTTGATTGGTGCCAGCTTAAATCAGTTAGATCTAGTTGCAGCCAGTTGGGACCAGCCTGAACTGGATTGACCTAGTGTAAGTCCTTTTGTGTCTTCAGGCTGACTTGCCTTTCAGTCTTAGAGTTTTGGGGCTCCCTGTGGAAACTCTTCTCTTGGACTCCTGGCTGGATGGCTTTGCTTGGGACCCTAGTGAGGGGGAGAGTGTAAGTAAGTTATTAACCTGACAGGATCCAGCCCTTGGACCCTTGCGGGTGTAACAGCTGAAGGACCCCAGCTGGTGAGCCCTGGCTTGGCTAACTCTGCAAAGTCCATGCGACTCAAATTCCCCTTCCAGTGGTCCCTGTGGAATCCCCTGGCTGCTTGCCTTCCCCGCATCCTGTCCAGCCCCAGAAGTAGATTTTTCCTTCGTTTTCTTTTTGAAGGTGCAAACACGGGGAGTCCAAGTGAGCAGACCTAGAGCTATCCCTGAGCAGTGTGGCTTGTCTGGGATGTCAGGGCTGATGTGTGGGTGGTGCCCCCTGTGTTGGGTGACTGGTTGGTGTTGCTCACTTCATTTCTAGACCCCGACAAAGATGTGACTTGTACTACTACACTGACAATGTAACGAAGCATTGATGTGCATGGGGGCTGGGAGAGGAAGGTGGGCAGAAAGGGCAGGTGCTGGCTAATGGGATGCCACATCACATTATCATCCTGCAGAAACCATGCCCCCTGCAGAGGATAACAAGGGCTGGAGGTAATGAGTGCCAAACAGGCCTGAGGAACGCCCCCTGCCCTGCTGTGCAGACTGGACTCCCACCCTGGGGCTTGCTGCTCCATTCCCAGCTGGACTGGGTTGCAGGGAGCTGTGGGACTGATCAGACTCAGGAAGCGTTAGAAATCCAGCACCAGCTGTCTCCTGGAGGCTGAAAATCCCCTGGGACTGGCTACCTCCTCCTTTCTCGTTCGTGCCATGCCTAAGGTTATGAGGATGTTGGTTAGAGGACTGGGGATGGCCACCCAGTTGGAAGAAACCTGTCTAATGCCCTTACCCACGGCCACAGGGAGATCAGTAGCTGGCCAGCCTATGCTCCTTTGAAATGCCTGTGGATACGTGCTGCATAGACAGAGGGTAGTGCAGAGAGAGGCTCCTTTCTAGCATGGTTTACAGCTCCCCCCGCTGTGGAAGGCAGACTGCTCCAGAGGACACCTGGTGGGGGCCAGGCCTAGTTCTCTCCTTTCTAGTTCTGGAGCAGAATGCCTGCCCCCTCTACCTGCCGTGAAGCAGGCCATGGCAGGGCTCCCGGCACTTCAGAGGATGCTTCTCATCCCCTCTGTGGGGCCCAGCTCTCCAGGTCCTGTGGAGGGACTGGGGCCACAAGGGAGTGGGCAATGGGCCTATGTGTGTTAATCAACTGGGGGTAGTCTTGGTGGACTGTGCCCTGAGGTCAAGGATGGACTCTTCCCCAGGGACTGACCGCCTTGGGGACCAGCTGAGCCCGGAAACAACTGTGCCCAGGGACTGACTGCCGACTGTGCCCTGGGGGTCCGACGATGCCCAGGAGTCAGCTATATCCAGTCACTAACTGTGTCCATGGAATGACTATGCCCAGGAACCTGTTCTCAGACACTCACTGTGTCTGGGGCTCATCTGCACCTAGGACTGACTTTGCCCACTGTCACTATACCTGAGAACCAACTGGACCCAGACTCTACCTGTGCCCAAGGATGGATTATGCCCAGAGAGTGTCTGTGTGCCAGGAGACAGACTGTACACAGGACCAACTCTGCTTAAACACTGTTTCCAGGGACCAACTGTGTCCCGGGACTAGCATTTTCCAACAATCGGCTATGTTCAAGGACAGCTGTACCTGGCAAACAGCTGAACCCAGGCACTGGCCCTGCAGAGGGCTGGATGAGGCCCAAGGATAGATTCTATCCAGGGACCCAAGGCCTGCCGTGCCCAGGGACCAGCTGTGTCAGGAAACAAGCTGTGCCCAGGGACTTTGGATAGGGGGAAGTTGGGGACAGACTCTCCCATGTGGACATAGAGTTGTGTGCCTGGCATACAGGCTACCCAGCTGCGTGCCACATGCCTGGTGTGAGTGCCTCTGGCAGCAGCTCTTATTCTGGGACAGTGGGAGGAGGGCCCCTTACCCTTTGTGCAGGTACTCTCAGACTCCCTACCCATTTTGGCACCTAGTGAATAGGGAAGGAGAAAGAGCACACGGAGGGCTAGGCACCGAGGCTCACGCCTGTAATCCCAGCATTTTGGGAGGCTGAGATGCATGGATCACTTGAGGCCAGGAGTTTGAAACCAGCCTGGCCAACGTGGTGAAACCTCATCTCTACAAAAAATACAAAAATTAGTCAGGTGTGGCGGCACATGCCTGTAATCCCAGCTACTCAGGAGGCTGAGGCACAAGAATCGCTTTTATCCGGGAGATGGAGGTTGCAGTGTACTGAGATTGCACCACTGCACTCCAGTGTGGGTGACAGAACAAGAATCTGTCTCAAAAAAAAAAAAAGAAGAAGCACACAGAGCTATTGAGCACCTGTCCTGTCATGTGTCAGCACATGCCTGGTCCTTTCTTCCCCATATGTCATTTTATCCCCGGGACTACCCCATGAGGCAGCAGTTAGCATCTTCATTTACAGATGGAAAAACTGAGGTTCACAAAGGTGAAAGTTCTTTCCTGGTCTTTGTGACTCCAGAGCTCTTACCCGTAGTGAGGTCTGCCTATTTCCACACTGCACGTGGGTCTCCCCGAGTGAAGGGAGAGGCAGGGGCCTCCCAGCATCTTACAGAAGAGGAAGCTGAGGAAGGACCAGATCCCAGGCATCTGGTCTGCAATTGGCACGCTAAACCTGTTCATGCCAGTGGCCCTGACTTCTCAGGGAGAAGGGCACTTGGCAGGCCTGGTAGGAAGGGCTTCCTGGAGGCTGCATTCCTGGTTGCTGTCTTGGAGGCAGGAAGGCCAGGGTGTGGAGGCCGTCTGTCCCATCACAAGCCCCCTTTCATGATGCTCAACAAGGCTCCTTCAGAGGCCAGACTCGGCTGTGCAAACACGCACATCTGGACTGTTGGCTGGAGCAGGGTGGCGGAACTCCCCCACAGCTGGCCAGCTGCTCCTGACCTTCTGGACAAAGGGAGCTTTGGCCCTGTGGGGGCTCCCGGGAACTTGGTGCTCTGGAGGGTATAGCCTCTACCCAGCCCTCCACGGGGGGCAGTCCTCTCTGGCTGCCGCCTGTCATTTTCATCATAACTGGAACTCTGCCTCTGACAGCATTTCCTGCTGAGGGCATGCCCTTTCCCTCCCTCGAGGGCCTGCACCCAGCCAGAACTGGGGAAAATAGAACAAAGGCTGCAGGCAGAAAGAAACTCAAGCTGCAGGCAAAGAAGCATCTGAGCAGCCATCCCAGTCTAATCCTCATCCTCCTGGAGCTTTTAATTTCATGGAGGAGAAAAACACAACTCAGATAATCGCACACACACACACACACAATTGTGAATAGCAACAGACTTTTTATGTAGTGTCCTTCAGGTTTTAGGCACTGGCTTGGTGCTTTACATATTTTAACTAATTTTGTCCTTACAACAACCCTGTAATAGGGAGATACTATTATTATTCCCATTTTACAGACTAGGCAGTTGAGGCACAGAGAAGTTAGGTGACTTACTCAAGCTTCCACAGCTAGTAAGTGGCAGAGCTAGTATCTGAAATTAGGAGATACGCATTCTTTTTTTTTTTTGAAACCGAGTCTTGCTTTGTTGCCCAAGCTGTAGTGCAGTGGTGCGATCTCAGCTCACTGCAACCTTCGCCTCCTAGGTTCAAGCAATTCTGCCTCAGCCTCCCGAGTAGCTGGGATTACAGGTGTGCACTACCACACCCAGCCAATTTTTCTGTGTTTTTAGTAGAGTCGGGATTTCACCATGTTGGTCAGACTGGTCTCAGACTCCTGACCGCAAATGATCCGCCCACTTCGGCCTCCCGAAGTGCTGGGATTACAGGTATGAGCCACCACCCCCGGGCAGAGAAACATGTATTTTTTTGTTGTTGTTGTTGGAAAAGTAAGATTTTATTCAAATAGCAATAGAGGTAAGGCCTTTCTTTTTTTTTTTTTTGATTCCTCAATAGTTATTTTATTTTGTCTCTAAAACTTTTACAATTTTCTATTGTCTTTTTTTTTAAATTTATTTTTTATTATTATTATACTTTAAGTACTAGGGTACATGTGCATAACGTGCAGGTTTGTTACATATGTATACTTGTGCCATGTTGCTGTGCTGCACCCATCAACTCGTCAGCACCCATCAACTTGTATTTGCAAACCACCGTGAGGACAGTCTCAGGAGGAGCTTGGATGGGGAGTAGGGAAGCCGCTGGGGAGGGCAATGGGATTCAAGGTCCGAGAAGATCACTCTGGCTTCTGGGTGGAGGGCAGATGGGGGTCCAGACTGCAGGCTGTCAGAAGAGAACTGGTGAGAGATGATGGAGATGCGGCCTGGATTAGGGCAGGGGCAGTGGGCATGGGGAGAAGAGGGCAGGTTTGGGAGAGATGTAGGGCCTAGAATGGCGGCACCTGGTGGCTGAGGGGGTGTGGGAGGAAGCCTTTAAGGTGGGGTTGAGGACTCCACCCTGTGTTTGGGAACTGAGTCAACCAACTGTGTTTCAGGTGCTCTCTCCACCTGCCTGGCAAGCCCACCTCGACTCTCCTGCCTCCTGGGGGAAGAGGTGGCCTTGGGGGCATGTGGGAGGATTTCCATGTCTGCTGAGCCCCGGCTTCCTGGAGCATCCGTCAGGGTTCAGGGAGAGTAGGTCAGTGGCAAACGGAGGAAGTCCCGAACTTGGCCTCACACACAGATTTAAATCCTGACAACTCTGATGGGCTGTGAGACATTAGGGGAGTCACGTATATCTCTGGACCTTAATTTCTTCTGAAATTTGGGAAACGATGCCTGCCTCACCGGGCCTACATACGACAATGAAATGGAAGTGGACCTTGAAGGTGAGGGTGGAGGAGCTCTTTGTTTTTGCTGTTCAATTGCATCATTTGAGGCTCCTTTCCTGCGTGGTGGGGGAGGTGGGCTGGTGGGAGGCTCAGGAGGCCTGGACGCCAGCCTCTAAAAGGTCACAGGATGGTGGACATCATCCCGTGATGGGCTTCGGTTTCCTGATCTGGGGTGTGAGCCCCCGATGGGAGGCAGAACAGCCAGGGTGGTCCTGCCAGGCCGGTGGAGAGAGTGCTACTGCAAGAGTTAGGCACTGAGACAGAGCTGGCCAGAAACAGCATCCCTCATTCATTCCAAGTTCACTCACTCCTTTAACAAACGTATCACTGAACACCTGCACAGTGTCAGGCCCTGTCCTAGGGGCTGCGATATGGTGATGAAACAAGGCCATTCAGGTTCTGGCTTTCTAAAGCTCATTGTACAGTGGGGGCAACAGATAGTAAAAAAATTAACAAGGAGGGCTGAAACAACAAAATCTTCTATGAAGACACAAAAGCCAAAATCCAAACCCCGGTGATGTAAAAGAGGGCGAGGGGGAGAAGGGCTCCTTCAGACAGGGCAGTCAGGGGCAGTCAGGGGAGGTCTCCCGAGGTGGTGACAGGTGAGCTGAGGCCTGACTGATGAGAAGTTTAAGGGAAGAGCAGGCAAGCTCAGGTGACCAGTGAGGAAGGAGGAGTGTGACAGGAGAGGCATGGAGAGGTGGGAGAGAAGCTGGGTCAGGTGAGGCAGGAGAGAACTCGGTCATGCCAGGCTTTGCAGGCACTTCTAAGGAGTGTGAACTGTGTTCTGAGAGCAATGGGAAGCCTTTGAAAGGTTTGAAGCAGGGCGTGATGTAGTCTGATCCACTGTCTGGATGGCTCCGGCTGCTGTGCAGAGAATGGATTGAATGGTGGCAGGGACTGTGATGCTTGGCGACCTCTAACTGTAATGCCTGCCCTGGCCCTGCTGTGAGGATGCCCCACTCTGTCTGCTTAGGCCTTACTTGCCTTCCACAGTCTCCCTTGCCCTCTTCTGGGCCAGTAGCTCCAGGTTGTGCCAGAGTCCCCAGAAAGCACCAAGAATCTAGAAGCAGAGGACTGACTGGCTGGCCTGGGGAAGGCTTGGCAACCCAAGCGCAGGTGCAGTGGGCATGGGTGTGGCTGCCCTGCCTGCTTCCACCCTCCATGCAGGGCAGGTCCCCCACACCCACCCCCACCCCTCATGGGGGTTTTGAATTAAAAAGTCTTAACTTTTTCTTTTAAATGGCAGCTCTGTGTACTGTACATGGTAATTAATACATTAGCATTTATGCAAAATACCATCACAGCCGGGCTGGTATGTCAGCTGCCTTCCTGAGCTGCAAAAATGTGAGCGCCCCAAGGTACCTCAGACAGGCCCCCGCCCCTAGCAGACAGCTCCGTTTGACCTGCACCATTCACTAACCTGTCTCGAGGAGCCTGTCTACATGCACACGTCTGTGTGTGTTGGCCAATGTAAATGCTGCTTCTTGTGAGTGTCTGTGGTATGCATATGTGTCCTTGTGTGTGGATGCACATGTGCTGCTTGTGTCTCTACAAGCAGATACAAGGATGCCCTTGTACACGACACACGTGCTGCTTGTATAGACATGAGTGTTGTCTACGAGGGCACCCTTGTGTCTGTGTGTGTGCCTGTTTTGGTCTGGGCATGAGTGCATATGAGTCTATGGTTTTATATGTGTACATCTCAGAATGTGTGTGTATATACATTTTTTTTTTCTTCCAGGTTGAAGCAATTTTCCTGCCTCAGTCTCCCCAGTAGCTGGGATTACAAGCACCTGCCACCAAGCCTGGCTAATTTTTTTTATTTTTAGTAGAGACGGGGTTTCACCATGTTGGCCAGGCTGGTCTCGAACTCCTGACCTCAAATGATCCGCCCACCTTCGCCTCCCAAAGTGTTGGGATTACAGGCGTGAGCCACCACGCCTGCCCCGCCCGTGTATGTACATTTCTGTGTGCCTGTTGTGCTTGTCTGCTGGTCTATGTATTTGTGACTGGGTGTGTCTGTGTGTTTCTGTGCATCCATGTGGGCTGTGCATGCGTGTGCATATGTGCATGAATATGGACGTTCATGTTCATATGTGTATATCAGTGGCTGCTCACAAGTGAATGCCTCTGTGTGGGTCATTAGGCATGTCTGTAGGATCTGCTATTCGTGTCTGTGCATCTGTGTGTCAGTATGACTATGTGTGTGTCTCTGTGTGTGCATTCCTATGCATGTCTCAATTTGCGTGTGTGTGCATGTGAAATGCTTGCTAGAGTGATTGTGAAAAGAAGTTGTAGTACAGTGGAAAGAACAACTCACTGGAGACAATGACATGCATATTCTCTGGACCCTGGGCACCCTGCCGCTGAGGGGCTCACAGGGCAGTGGGAGAGATGAGCCCATCAGTGGGCAGTGAGCACCCGGGTTACTGGGTGATGGCAGAGGCCAGCGCAGGGTGCTCCTCAGAACTTCAGTTGCTTGAGTAGGAGTCGGGGTGAGGTGGGATTGGGGAGAGTCTCTTAGGCAGCGGCTGTTGAGTGGGATCCTGGAGCTTGACTAGGAGTTAGCCAGATGAGAAGTGAAGTCTGAGGAGCACAGATGTGGCACTGTAACAGCACCTGACCTGTTCAGAGAGGCTGGAGACCAGGAGCTCACTGTCAGGAGTCGGGATAGCTGGACTGGACCACCCAGGGCGCGTATCCTGAGGGAAGCGGGACTCACGGGAGGCCTTCAAGAAGGACAGGGTCATGGTCAGGGTAGAAACATCACTTTGCTTTCACAGTGAGGAAGGACTCAGAGGGATATGCCAGGAGACAGAGACTGGAGCCATGGTAGCAGGGGGAAAGGAAAGGGGATGGAAGCAGAGGGTATTCCCGAGGCAAAATAAATAGTATACAGAGATTGATTAGACAACAAAGTGATGGGAGGAAGAGGGAGGAGCAGGAGTTGGGGGACATCCAGTTTGTGGCTGCAGAGATAGGATGGTTGATGAGGATGTTCACAGAGAGAGTGAACACAGAACAGGGAAGGGAAGAGTTTTCTTTGGAGGGAGGGTGATGAGTTTTAGACATCTTGAGTTTCAGATACCGATGAAATGTAATTTGTTCATTCATTCTTCGTTCACTCATACATATACCATGTTATCAGGCATTTGAGAAACCAAGATGAACGAGACAGAGAGACGATGGAGTTTAGAAAGAATTACAAAGGCTCTGGAAGGTGGGACCACTGTAGGAGAAGGGAGAGAGCAGAGATCTGTCATGCAGAGGCCTGTGGGTGGGGTAAATAGGTTAACCTTTTAGGGAAGACAGTGGGAAGGCATGGAAGGATTGTGCAAGTGTGGGGGCTGCCATGTCAGCTGTGTGCTTTAGAAAACCTTTCCTCTTCTTGCCCATGTCCATTGTCAAGGAGTCCTTGGTTTTCCGATCTGTAAAATGGAGCTGATGATCTGGGCCGTTGCTACACAGTTGCACAATTGTGAAGTAGATTAATGCTGGGTCCTGGTAATGTGTCCCTGCCCTCAAGGAGCTTACTGTCCAGTGTAGAAGCAAGCACAGAAACAGACACTACAATGTGGTAGATGCTGTGATGTGGCCAGCACATAGCAGGTGCTCAATAAATATTTGTTAAATAAATAATTGATTGAATGGATAACAGCACAAGGATCTGTAGGAGCTGAAGGAGGCCTCTCACTCACCAAAGGGTAGAGGTATTAAAAAAGACTTCCTCGGTGAGGTGCTGCATAAGCTGGGTCCTAAAGGATGAGTAGGAATTAGTCAGGGGAAGAGGGGAGGGAGCAGCACAAAGGTTGGAGGTGGTGGAGGTACGATAGGACATCATTTCGTGTGGCTGGAGCAGGAGTGGAGGGGTGCAGTGGGATATGACAGAGGCCATATCACAAAAGATCTTGAGTGCCAAGCCAAGGAGCTTAAGTCCCCCATGCCCCAATAAAGAACGTGGAGCCACTGAAGGCTTTTAAACAGAGGAGTGGCTGGTTCATTTTGTGTTTTCTAGAAAGCACTCTGGCCTTCTGGCAGGGAGGTCGGTGAAGTCTTTTGTGGCTTAGTTGGGGTAATAATCATGCTGCCGTACATCTTGGGTTTATCTTAAGGGATAGGGCACCAAACTTTTTCTTCTTCTTCTTCTTTTTTTTTTTTTTTAATTTATTTGTGATGGGGTCCTGCTCTGTTGCCCAAGCTGGAATGCAGTAGTGCAATCAGCTCACAGCAGTCTTGAACTCCTGGGCTCAGGGGATCCTCTGACCTTGTCCTCTGGAGTAGCTGGGACTATAGGTGCACATTGCCCCCACCGACGCCCCCAACCCCAGCAAATTTTTGTATTTTTTCTTTTTTTTTTTTGGTAGAGACTAGGTCTTGCTATGTTGCCCAGACTGGTCTTGAACTCCTGGCCACAAGTGATTCTCCTGCCTCAGCCTCCCAAAGTGTTGTGATTACAGGCACGAGCCACTTTTTAAAACTGTTTTAAAACATAGATTGAAGCATCCATAGACCAGGCAGTGGGAACCCTGGCTTCTACACCTTACCCTGCTGTTCCCTGGCTCTGTGACCTTGGTTGGCCACTTAGCTTCTCAGGGCTTTAGGTGGTCCTTGGGTGAGGAGACACAGTTAGAAAAGGGAAGGACGTTGGGAAGCGCTTTGTGTTGCTTCCTGGGATATAGGGTCCCCTCAGGGCACAGGAGGCACGCCTGCCGCGGTGGGGGGCAGCTGCCTTCCTTCTTCCTTCTCCTTGACAGGAAGAGGAGGAGGAGGGTGAGGACAAGGACGAGCTCATGTATTTTCATGCCGTGGCCTCCACATTCAGCCCCTTAGTCCCAGCTCACAGAGGCTGGGAGGCTGCTCTGGGTGGGCCGACCCCTCCCGCAAGCAGGCACTCTGCTATTGTTCAAAATGGAATTGGTCCCAGGAAGCTTGGAGCTTGTGAAAACCGCTATGAATTTTGCAAAACAGCTCTGAGGCGGTAAAGCATGTCAGAAAAATCAAATGCGGAAATCCCTATTTAGAAACCCCACTCTGGACAGGCATGGTGCGCCCGGAGGAAGGACTGGGTAGGGGAGGGGTGTGGCCTAGATGCCCCTTCCCTGTAGCCTGGGAGGGTGCCCAGCACAGCTAGGAGGGGAGACCTCTTGGCTCCAGCTTCTTTCCAGCTCACCTGGTTTCCTACATTTGAGCCCCTCGCAAAGCACCCCCAACCTTTTCCAATGCACCTATACTTTTTTTCTTTTGAAAGCAGCTTTATCATTTTGTAAAAAAGGATACATATGCTCATTGCAAAAAATTCAGACAATATGGAAAAGTTCAAAGAAAAATGTAAAAACCACCTCAGATTTCACCAGCCAGAGATAACCACATAACATTTTGGTGAACGTCCTTCCAGACTTCTCTCCTTGCATAAATATACACAAATAGATTTCACGTATGCAGTTCCACCCCGAGTGAAATCAGACGACACATGCTGTTCTGTCACCTGTTTTTTTTCCTCCCCACTCAGCAATATGTCATGGACATCCTTCATGTCAATTCATATAGATCCACCTCACGGTTTTAATGCCTGTATTATGTGTATGGATATACCAGTATCTGGATATACCTTACTTTACTTACTTAGTCCCCAGCTGATGGAGATATATGTTTTTCCAGTTGTCTTGGTGTTGTGAACATCCCTGCAATGAACATCTAGGTGCATATATCTTTGTGTGTTTCGTTGATTCATTCATGCTACAGATGTTTTTCGAGTGTGTTCTATGTACCAGCCCAATGCCAGGTATGTATGAAATGTACCAGCCCAATGCCAGGCTTAGAAATCATGAATAAAACAGACATGGTCAGCAGTCCTGGCTCTGTTGGAGTTTATGATATAGTGGGGAGACAGGGTGTCTGGCCCCTGCCATCAGGGAAGACAGTAGTTTTTTGCAATGAGCATATGTATTAAGCAGTTACACAGATAATTATCCAATTAGCAGTTGATCTGTAGTATGAAGGAAAAGTACACATAGTACAAAGGAAACGTACAGGCTATGAGACAATGAAACAAGAGAAGGTAACCTGGGCTTGGGAGTCAGGGAGGGCTTCTCTGAGGAGGTGACATTCAGCTTGAAAGATGAGTAGGTAAAAGGCAGAGTCAGGATGAAGAGGAAAGCACTGGTGAGCATGGGAGGGAAACAGGAAGAGGGTTTCACTCAGAGGGAACAGTATTTTTAATTATTGTCACACGGGAAATTCCTAAAAATGAAATTGCTGGGTCAGAGGGTAAGCAGACTTTGCATTTTGTCACATATTGTAAATTACTTCCCACCGAGGTTTTACAAATGTTCCATCCCGTAAAGGGTACGCCACGAGGCTGTTGTGAAGGTTCAGTAAGAGAGCAAGCGTGGAGGGTTAAGCACAGCGCTCTCACATAGGCAGTGAGCTGACCACTGCTGTTGCCATTATTATTATAATGATCTTTGCCAATCTAATCGGTGAAAAATGATCTCTCATCTTTGTTTTTAACCAATGTGTCTTTTTTTCGACTCCACAGGAAATTGAGCCCTTGAGGGGGAAATGAACCATCTTTCTTTCTTAAGCCACCTTTGTCAGGAACCTTCCTGTGCCCCTTGGGGAGGCAGGAAATGTCCAGGATCCCTGGCCTGCAGTCCCATCCTCACAGCAAAGCCCCTGGGACTTAGAAATGACTCCAAGTCCCACGCGGCTCTGGGCTTCCAAAGGCAATCGCCAATCAGAGAAGGTGGAGAGGAGATGGGAGAATGGTTTGGAACCTGTGTAGGGCGGTCGTCCCCGTGGAGAGGGGCAGGCGGAGAGGTGGGGGCCCTGGAGGCAGAGTCCCATTGCCATTAGGAGTGCTTG
Source organism: Mandrillus leucophaeus (assembly GCF_000951045.1). Lineage (NCBI taxonomy): Eukaryota > Metazoa > Chordata > Mammalia > Primates > Cercopithecidae > Mandrillus > Mandrillus leucophaeus. Next base: position 3,197,741 of record NW_012101832.1, on the reverse strand, counting down.
GAGATCCCAGGTGCTCCTGGATGATATTAATGCATCTATATGAATATTAATAGCATGGCCATTAATATTAATGACAATAATAAACAAGTGTGAGGATTATTTTTAAAGAGGGCTGCTGCTCCAGCTGTTGCCTCCCTTCATTAATAAGCTGCTGAGATTCTCAGCCATCCTCTCCCCAGACCTCCGGCAAGACTCAGTGGCATCCTCACGACCTCTGTCTGCGTAGGGGTGAGCTGAAAGAGCACTTTTCCAACATTTTGGATGGAAAGAGAATCAATGCAGGAAATCCTGAGTTTCCATCCAAGGAGGCCTGGGCCATGTGAGTGGGCACGGGCCAAAGGAGGGATGAATCGGCTTGTGTATAGGAGCCAGCTGTGAGGACCCTACTTCCTTCCCTCACAGGCCTGAGGCCCCAGCCGTCTGCATCCCCAGAGGAGGCTGGGCCAGGAGGGGGTTTGCAAGGGACTAATCTCTTGCAAAGGTGGTGAGAGGAATTACCCTGCTAAAGTGGTCATGAATTATAGAAAGGAAGAGGGGGGAGGAAGGCCCAGAATATCATATGTGTAAATAAAATGGAGTGGCGGCCAGACATGAAAGCCAGCCACCAAGCTCTTGCACCCACAGAGCCCCTTCTCCTGTGGACCCACCTCCTGCCAAGTTCCACCACAAGTCACTTCCAGCCTCCTTCTTCAAAGGATTTGTTAATAAGTCAATGACGGAACATCTAAAGGGGAAAAATATTTCTCTTTATAGTTGAAGATAATTGTCCCAGGAAAAAAAAAACAACAAACCTTTAATTACAACTCACATGGAGAAAGCTTGATTTGTGGGCAGAGCCCAAATGCTGAGGAGCTGGATGTAAAATATTTGTAATATTTAGGGAACCTAGAGTTTTACATAAAAGTAAACAGCATTGCCTGAAGGCACAATTTCCAGCAACACAATAAAATGTGCAGTGAATTTATGGCGGCCATCCATTAGCTCTTACCAAGGCAACGTCGCCCCTATCTGTCGTCCATCATTATAATAGAGGGTTAATGCACCGAATTTACATAAAAAAGTCATATTGTCTGCATGAATTATTTACACTCGAAGCTGTTTTTACAGCTTGGTTTCAAGCTGGATTCTGGGAGAGATTCTGCCAGTAAATTACTCTGTGGAGACCTGGTTCTATAACTGTGTGCAGAGCCGGCAATGAAAAGAAAGGAAAATGGGCAGGCCCTGGCGGGTCGTTGGTGCTGACGCCTCTCGGGTGGGGGCTGGAGGCAGTGGTGGAGGCTTCTGGAGGTGGCTGGATGTTGCGGCAGATGGGACTCTGCCTCTGGGCCTGTGGCTTCACGGTTGCCACCCAGCTGCCTGTGTGGCCAAAGTGAGTTCAGGCCCAGATAACCATAGCAGTCCTCCAGAGGTGTCTGAGGGCTCTTGGTGGCCAAAGTCTAAGGCCTTTTAGGGATTAGGGGGAACCCTGCAGAGGGGGAGAAGCTGCCGCGAGTGTTGGAGCAGGAACCCAACTCAGCAGTGTGAGCCAGACCCATCACTCCATTGTACAGATGGGAAGATGGAGGCCTCAGGAGGCACCTACTCAAGAGGTGAGAAGTCTGTTCATCCCAGGTGGGCCTGGGGACTGTGGGAGGTACATGTACTTCAGACGTTGGGGGTGAGGGGGCTGGCACGGAGCATCTTTGGGACACACAGAGAAACAGAGTCTCCATGCTTCTCATCTCAGCTCTTATTGTTTTCTGGGACCTTTCCTTAACTGATGGCAGTTTTAGTGGTTGGGCTGGCATGGAATGCACTGATTTATGCCACTGGGTTCTTAAATCTCTCGAGGTGTGGGGTACTGGGGAGAACTGCTCATGTTTCTAGGTGATATGGAGTTATGGGGAGCTGGTTGTGCAGTAGAAAGACCTGGATTTTTATTTATTTATTTTTATTTATTTATTTATTTTTGAGATGGAGTCTCACTCTGTCGCCCAGGCTGGAGTGCAGTGATACCATCTCGGGTCACTGCAACCTCTGCCTCCCGGTTCAAGTGATTCTCCTGCCTCTGCCTCCTGAGTAGCTGGGAATACAGGCGCGCACCACCATGCCTGGCTAATTTTTGCATTTTTAGTATAGATGTGGTTTCGCCATGTTGGCCAGGCGGGTCTCAAACTCCTGGCCTCACATGAGCTGCCCACCTCAGCCTCCCAAAGTGCTGGGATTATAGGCGTGAGCCACTGCCTGGATTTTTAATCCTGTGTCAGCTATGTGACCCTGGGTAAGCTTTGGACACTCAGTTTCCTCATCTGTAAAATGGGATTTCTAATCTCAGCCCTCCTAGACTGTCCTAAAGGAGTGGTAAGAGGCTCCAATGGGATAAAATACTTGGAAGGTATCTGGTGTGTCAGAAGCAAGGCCGCAGGTGACAGGGTTGGCAGAGGGAGGTGCTGAGGTCCAGGCTGACAGAGGAACTTGAAAAGAAGAGAGTGAAATGGACAGAGAGAGAGACAAGGCCAAACAATCAGGCACAGAGAGGTGAAAGAATCATAGAGACAGAGAGAGAGGGAGAGACAAAGAGCAAACCCACAGAAACAAAGAGAGAGAGAGAGAGAGAGAGAGAGATGGGGGTGGTGTGAGGAACAGACTGTGTTCCAGGAGAAAGAAGTCAGAGGCAAGGTCAAGCTGCTTAAGGCTCCGACTGCCTGGAGTCCTGTGGATGCCTTTCTGGCCAGTGAAGAGGTTGGCTGGGCAGGGCCCACCGTGGGGCCCGTGCCACCTCTTGCCTGGACCCTCTCCCTCCTTCCAGGCCAAGAAGTGCCTGGGCTTCTCTCTGGCCTGGGGATTCCTTTCTCTTCTCCCTTTGCTTTCCTTACAGCACAAGGAGGCCAGAGCTGGAAGCCAGGGCCCTTCCTCCTCCATCCCCCAGCACCTGGGATGGGCGTGTGCTTGTTGCTGTCGCCGTGCTCTCGTGCTCTCGTCTCCCACTCCTGGAGCAGCCACAACAGGTCCCAGGGGCCTGGAGACAACAAATGGCTCCCTGCTGATGGGCTGCTCGCCGCCTCCTGCCTGCCAGCCAGTCCTGCTGCACACCGGCAGATAATCAAGTAGGGCAGGGGAACCTCTCCTGCCCACGGTGGTGTGATTTAAAGCTGAACTTTGCTTTGCTTTATTTCATCCCCTGGAGAAACAGGATTTAGATTGTAAATCTCTTCCTTCCTGAGAACATGCATATACACATAGGTGCACACACACTTGCATACACACATAAGGGTGTTCAACCCACTGCAAACTTAAATACTTACAAACATGTCCACCCATTTCCACACCACACATGTACGCAATCACGCACGATGCATCTGCATGTGCAAACAGCTCACGGCCACAGGTAAGGGCAGGAGGAAAATTTATCAGTGGCTAGAATGGCTGTGATGTATGGGGTGAGTGGAAGATGGTGAAGTGGACAAGGGATGCTGAAATTGCAAGAAACTCTCTAGACCTCACCCTGCCTTGTTACATGGGGGAGGAATGAGGTTCGTGCTGTTGCATGAACGTGTGTGCTTCTGTGTGTGTCCTTGTGTGCAAGCGTGTGTGTGTATCTGTGAGTGTTTTGCAAGTGTGAGTGTCTTTGTTGAGTGCTGAGGTTGATAGTCTATGGACAGTGCTGCATCGTGCTGGCCTTGGGACTGGACTCAGGACGGGACTGGTGTCCACAGTGCTACCGCCGTGCCCAGACTCAGGACCAGACTGGTGTCCACAGCACCACTGTCATGCTGTGGGCCTCGGGCAAGCTGTCGCTTTTCTCCGGGCTCCAGCTTCTGCTGGTTCCCCAGGCTTCTGCCAGTTCTGACTGTCTAGTTTCTCTGTGTGACCTTGAGGGTGTGTTTCTCCAAGGCTTGAATGAGCTGGGCTTGGGGTGTGCGTGTGTGTTTGGCGAGCATTTGCGTGTTGACGCTGGGTATGTTTGTGTGCATGTTCATGTGTCGATGTGTTGTAGGTATGTTTGTGCATGTGTTTTTGTCTGCATGTGGGCGTATTTGTGTGTTCAGGTGAGTGTACTTAGAGCAGCGAGGATGCCATGCACCTGTGTTTGTATTGTGAGTCCGTGTAGAGTCCGGGGTGAGCGTGTGTGACAGTGAGCTTGGGAGGTGACCTGCGGGTGTGTGTTTGCCTAGTGGGAGGGTTTATGAGGGTGGATACGGGAGGCTCCCCGTTCTTACTTCTCTGCTTTCATCTTCTCCATAACATTGATCACCATTGGACACACTGTGTATTAATAGTTACTTCTTTGTTTATGGTTTCTCTCCTGAAAGCTAGAATGTAAACCCCATGAAGGCAGGAGTTTTACCTGTTTTGTTCATGGCTGTATTCCCATGATTAGAACAGTCCCTGGCACATGGTGGTGTAGCAGATGTCCAAGGACATTCATTGAATGAATGAATGAATAACTTAATCATCTCCTTCAAGAGTTCCCTTAAGTATCACTCTCTGAATCAGTGTTGATCACTCCACTTAAAATTTCTGCCCGCCCTGGCAGATCACGAGGTTAGGAGATTGAGACCATCCTGGCTAACATGGTGATACCCTGTTTCTACTAAAAATACAAAAAGAAAATTAGCCAGGCGTGGTGGCAGGTGCCTGTAGTCCCAGCTACTCGGGAGGCTGAGGCAGGAGAATGGCGTGAACCCGGAAGGTGGAGGTTGCAGTGAGCAGAGATCGTGCCACTGCACTCCAGCCTGCGTGACAGAGTGAGACTCCATCTCAAAAAAAAAAAAAAAAAATTCTGCCCGCCCCTCCCCACAGCTCTCCAGTTCTTATGTTGTTCTCATTTTTCTTTTTAAAATTACCTTCCAGTATACCAAGTGATTTACTAATTGTCATTTACTTTTTATTTTTATTTTTTGAGTGGGAGTCGCGCTGTGTCACTCAGACTGGAGTGCAGTGGTGCGATCTCAGCTCACTACAACCTCCGCCTCCTGGGTTCAAGCAATTCTCCTGCCTCAGCCTCCCGAGTAGCTGGGATTACAGACGCACACCACCAAGCCCAGCTAATTTTTCTATTTTAGTATAGATGGGGTTTACCATGTTGGCCAGGCTGGTCTTGAGCTCCTGACCTCAGTTGATCCACCCGCCTTAGCCTCCCAAAGTGCTGGGATTACAGGCGTGAGCCAGCACGCCTAGCTTTGTTTATTTGTTATGTACTATCCTAAGTTTTTAAAGTTGTTAGTATCCCTGTTAGAATGAAAGCCCAAGCAAAGAGTGGAACCTTTGTTCAGTTTGTCCACTGATGTCTTCCGGGTATCTGGAACAGTGCCTGGTAACTGGCAGGTGCGTAATCGATATTTACTGAGTGGATGGGTGGGATTCTGTGTGTCATGAGGGCATGAGTGGGCTTTTGAAGTATTTTGTGTGAATGTGTTTATAAAGTGTGTTGGTGGGTGTGTGATAGTGAAGGGTCAAGGACTGCATGTTTTTTTCTTTTTTTTTTTTTTTGAGATGAGATCTCACTCTGTCACCCAGGCTGGAGTGCAGTGGCACAATCTCTGCTCACTGCAACCTCCGCCTCCCTGGGCTCAAGTCATTCTCCCACCCCAGTCTCCCTAGTAGCTGGAATTATAGGTGTGAGTCACCACACCTGGCTAATTTTTTTGTATTTTTTGGTAGAGATGGGGTTTTTCCACATTGCCCAGTCTGGTCTTGAGCTCCTAATGAGCTCAAGTGATCCACCCACCTTGGCATTCCAAAGTGCTGGGATTACAGGCGCGAACCACCATGCCCAGTCAGGACTGCATTTTTAATGATGTGGGTGACTGTGTTTGATGATGTGGGTAACTCTGTCCTTTGAGGCCCAAGGGCAAGTCTCTGATAGAGCCTGTCAGGTTTGGGGTATCCTGCTTGGGTATTGCTCAAAGGTTTGCCAACAGACCCATGAATGGCTTCCCTAGGAATCTCTAGGAATCTTTTCCTTGATGGGCTGCAAACCTGGTGGCTGCAAACCTGAGCCCCGTCCCTGGCAGCCTCCTGGGTCCACCCCTTCCTTTTCCCATGGGCACATCTGGGCCTTATGCTTAGAGAACTCCCTCACCCTGCAGCACAGTCTGAGCTCTGGGCTGGGAGGCATCAGGAGAAGGGCAAAGGCTATAGTCAGTGTTGGAGGACAGCCACATGGGCAGCAGCTGGCCTCAGCACCTGGACAGTCTGGGAAGAGGGGTCTTGGGGTGCCACTTGGGCAGGGGGTAATCCTGGCACCAGGGATTCGGAGGCAGTGGTCAGTTCAGAGGCATCAGGGTTTGGTGGCAGGTGGCCAAGCCCTGATGAGGGGTTGGAAAAGAGGGTCCAAGCTGGCCCTATGCTTAGGCTGTGGGGGCATCAGGGGCCCAGGCATCAAAGAGCTTAGGGTGTGATGTGGGCTTGGGGGCCAACATGAAAAGCCCACTGTTTCAGTCTTCAGGGAGTGGTGGAGTCTGCGCCTCAGTCCAGCCTCGTTTAATGTGAAGGTAGTGGGCACAGAGCGGCTGGGAGGTGGGGTGAGGGGAGGCCACCCTGTGGACGAGTGTCAGGACCCAGAAGGCACTCAACCAAGTGAAACTTTGGGCAGAGGCTGAAAGACACATACAGCAAGGCCAGAGGCGACATGCCCCCCCCCCCTTAGGCCAGCATTTAGGAAATATTCTCTAATACATGAGTGTGGTGGTCAGGGTCAGACAGCTGCACTCAGCTTTCAACTCTCCAGCTGTGTGACCTTGGGAGGATTATGTAACCTCTCTGAACCTCAGTTTCCTCCTAGGCACAATGCAGATACTTTCAAAAAAAAAAAAAAAAAACCTCATGGTGAGATTGGAAGGATCAAGTTGTCATTACTACTGTTATTCTTGTTATTTAAAAAGCTGTACAGGTCCAGGAAGGAAGGACTGTCTTGACAGGAATTCAGACAAAAAAGATCCAGGGTTTTGGCCAATCTCAAATTAGTATGAGAGTCTAATATGGATGGTGAGATCTGTGACATATAAAAGAAAGCAGTGATCCCTGGAGCCAACATGGGTTCACCAAGACCGGGCACAGCTCTTAGGTTCTTGACAGCTTAATGACTCGTGGGTAAAGAAAACGAGCCAGCATGGGTGGAGAGGAATCTGTGATTTATTGAGCACCAATTGTGTGCTGGACACTTCATGCATATGGTTTTATTTAATCCTCATGAGCTGTGGATTAAACAAGACGTGACAATCTCCATTTTACTGATGAGAAACTGAGTCTCCGGGAAGTGACTCGCCCAAGGTGTTTGGAGCTAGGATTCAAATCCGGATCTGTCTAACCCTTTCTGCCATATCATACTGTCTCCTAAGACGCTGGGTAGAGTCCCTCGTGGCTCTTGAGGACATGAAGGATGTCTGAGAGGGCACAAAGGGGGCTCCCATTGGGCCAAACAATAGCCATGAAATGTTCACGTAAGTGTAACCAGGTCAGTCTACAAAAGGCCTCTAGACACTGCCATGGGACTGTCCACCCTGCTTTGATCAGTCTATGCCAAGGACCTATAAGAAGACACGGAGGGTGCAGGCCTATAAAAGTTGGAGGTGGTAGAAAGCTCCAAGGGACAGAGAAAATCTCAGCAGAATCAGGATTTAGAAAGATCTTGACAGGCTGGCGTGGCAAGGTGAATTTAGCATGAAGAAATATCACAGGGAAAAATGCTGAGGCCCATCTTGACTACAGGAAAAATTGTAGAAGGATGGGCAGCTCAAGAGAAGGATTTAGAAGCTCAAGTGCCAGTAAGTTCAGTATGAGTCGGTAGGCTACACTGATAGAAATATGTTGTTTGGGACAAGGGAAGGGGGCCTCTCTCTAGCCTCAGTTCACACTCTGCCCTGGGGCAGTTTCTACTGTACATATTTGAAGGTCATGTGCTATTTTCTGTTTTTCCAGTTCTTTCCCTTTCTTTTCAAGTTCTTAGGGGAGGCAGAGTCCTTCCGGAGTTTGACCCTTGGATTCCATCCAGAGCAGCCTCCAAAATGACACCTTTGAAGGTGGGAAAGACACTGCAGATTCTCTGGGTTTTTGTTTGAAGTCTGTCTTGGATTTGTTATTTATGCCCAATTACCCTCAGTCCAGGGAGCAGAAAGTGCTGGTCTCTGAATGTTCTGGAACAGGGAGAGCTCCTGGTTCCCTAGTTCCCACTGGCCAGGTGTATCCACTCCTTTTCCAGCTGTCTCCTTCCCTTCTTGAGCGCCCTTTTCCTGGTGGTCAGTGGCTCGCCAGGGCCTGGCCAGGCTGGTTCTCCTATGCTGGAGGCGGGGCAAGAGGAGGGAGCCTTGCAGCTGCTCACATTGGGGCTGGATCTCTGCTTGAGCTGGGTTGTCACCTGCCAAGCTGAATTCGGCACAGGAAGCTCCTGGCTGGAAGACGCGCTGTTTAATTTGGAGATTCTGTTCCACTCTGAAATGTGCTTCTCCTGGCAGCTGCAATGAAGTGAAGCTGTTGAGCTTCCCTCTCTTATGCCAGAATCACAGCCACTTTTTCCTGAGAAAGAAACAGAGCTACAGACAGTTTTACTCATTAAATACTTTTTTTCCTCTTAAATCTGTTTTTGTAATTTTTTTTTTCTTGCGTGAACGGAAAAGTAAAACGGGTGATATTGAAATAAACAAGGCGTTTGTGATGGGAAGGTTAAAGCAGATTGTTGGGGGTGGGGAAGGGGGTTGGAAACACCCCACGTTTCTGCATGCAGGCTGCTCATAGCCTGTTGAGGATGAGAGTGAGAGAAAGTATTCATGAGGCTGCCCCTCTTCCAGCCCAGAGGAGTCAATTTCTCCAAGTGTCCTGGGCTTCAGTGAGAAAGGCAGTGGAGACGGGTGCTCTCATTTATTAAGGGCCCACCAAATGCTACGCCTGTAATATGGGTGAGCTCATTCAGTCCTCATAGCAACCCTGGGTGGTAGGACCTATTTTACAGATAAGGAAGGTTGAGGCTCAGATGACTGAAGGTCAACCCTGCAGGGCATACAGAGCTGGAATTTGAACCTCCATCTGTCTGACCTCTGACACAGTGCTGTTTTTGGCTATACTTTGCTACCCTGAGCAGTTGTGTATCGAGCTGGGAGATGTAAAGGGAGGAGAAGAAAGAAGATGAAGAGACACCAGCCAGCCTTGAGTGGACATCCTGCCTGGTGAAACTGAACGAGACACTGACCGCATGTGAGTAAAACAAGCCCTAGTTGCTGGGCTCCGACAAACATGGGTGGTTTGGGGAAGGGTGTGTAAGAGTGGGTGTGGAGGGTTTTGGCCTGATAATGAAGGTAGGCTTCTTGGAGAAAGAGGACCCTGAAAGTTGAGTGGAGTTGAGGGAACAGCCTGGCAACATCTTCGGCAAAGGCAGGCAAGGTGTGAGTATGGCTCTGGTGAGAGCAGGTAAGTTTGAGTGAAGTAGTGATGGTTGTGGTGAGAATATCCATGTTGGCAGAGGGGGATCAGGTTGGAAGATGTAGTGCAAAAAAGAGCCCTGAGCTGGGAAGCAGGTGCCCACTTCTTGCCATGGCTCTACCATTGACTTGCTGTGTGAACTTGGGCTAGTCCTCTTCCCTCTCTGGGCATCCAATTTTCTGTCTGTAAAATGGTAGAATTGGGCTACAGGATCCCTAAAGACCTTTGCAGGGTCCTAAGGAGAAAGAAGGTGACTATAGTATCCAGAGGGCCTTGAATATCAAGACTTGGCATTAGAATCATGAAATGTTAGGACTAAAAGGATCTCCAGGAATCATCCACTTAAACTATCTTCCTTTACATCCTAAAGGATGAGTGGGAGTTATCAGGCAAAGGAAAGCAAAAGATGGAAGAGGGAAAAGAGGGCATTCCAGGCAGGAGGCATAGCATGAACAAAGGCATGGGTGGAGGCACAGTGCAGTGAACATTAAGCAGGCTGATGTTGAAGATTAAAGACCAATGTGACCGGGTGCAGTGGCTCACTTCTGTAATCCCAGCACTTTGGGAGGCTGAGGTGGGTGGACCACCTGAAGTCAGGAGTTCGAGATCAGCCTGGCCAACACGTATTCTGTAAAAATACAAAATTTAGCCGGGTGTAGTGGTGCACACCTATAATCCCAGCTACTTGGGAGGCTGAGGCAGAAGAATCACTTGAACCTGGGAGGCAGAGGTTGCAGTGAGCCAAGATGGCACCACTGCACTCCAGCCTGGGTGACAGAGTGAGACCCTGTCTCAAAAACAAAAACAAAAACAACCCACAAAAGACCAATGTGGGGTGTGGGAGGAGGCAAGTCATCAGTTAGGAGAGGGAGATGGGATCAGACCTTGGGAGGACCAAGGGGATTTGATTCCATCTTTTGGGTAATGGGGACTCATTGAAGCTGTGGGAGTGACATGCTCAGAGGTACAATTTTGAAAGATCACTTTGGCAGCTTTGTTGATCTTGGATTTGACAGGGGCTGGGAGCAGATACAGGCCAAGGATACGTGCTGACAAGACAGGTCAGGAAGCTGTGTGTCAGTTCAGCAGGAGATGGTGGTGGTCGTCAGGGTGGCAGAGTGGGGATGCTGGGGATAGCACCTGTTCACAAGGTATTTGGGAAGTGGAATAGATAGGGCTTGTTGATTGACTGGATATGGGGAGTGGGGAAGGTGAAGAGACGAGGACTCTCAGATTCTGGCTCGGTGATATTCACTGAGACAGGACACAGAGGAGGAGAGAGGGATTTTTTGGGAACAAAGATGAGCTGAGTTTTAGATTTGGTGAGTCTGAGGTATCAATGGAACAGTGTATAATGTCTCATTCATTCATTAATTATTTACTGAGCACTTACTATGTGCCAGCCATGCCTGGATACTGCTTTTCTGTAGCTGTCAGCCTAGAGGGGCATTCAGAAAGCTCTTCTGTACATTGAATATTGAGCTGCTGAGCTTTTACCCATTGGCCTTCTTCTACCCTTCAGGACTTCACTGGCGTCTACTCTCCTTCAGAGATTAGAGATCAGTGATTGTGGTTCCCTGCATCATCTTTGTTTCTGGGAACATGGAGCTATGGAGGGAATGTGGACTTTAGAAAATTATAAAAGCCTGGATTTCAGCCCAAGTACCTTTTGTATGATCTCATTTGTTAGGTGGGTTTACCGACACCTTTTGTTTTTGTTTTTGTTTTTTTTGAGATGGAGTTTTGCTTTGTCCCCAGGCTGGAGTGCAGTGGTGCCATCTTGGCTCACTGCAACCTCCACCTCTGGGTTCAAGTGATTCTCCTGCCTCAGCCTCTAGAGTAGCTGGGATTACAGGCATGTGCCACCACACCCAGCTTTTTTTTTTTTTTTTTGTATTTTTAATAGAGACAGGATTTCATCATGTTGGCCAGGCTGGTGTCAAACTCCTGGCCTCAAGTGATCTGCCCACCTCAGCCTCCCAAAGTGCTAGGATTACAGGCATGAGCCACCACACCCGGCCTAACAACACCTCTTTTACAGACAGTAGAGTGCTGGAGGGGGTTCCTACTGGCTAACAGAACCAAACAAGGGCATCTTTTCCCAATTCTGCATGCATTGACATTCCATTGGTAGTTTGAAATTGACCATCGTGGGTGTATTTACACCATAGAAATTGGCAAATGCTACAAATCAGGACTCCTTTTTTCTTTCAGAAAGCTGGTTGGTTAATATTTACCAGCTAACAGTAAATATTTATTGCATATAGAGTTATGGTTTGGATGATGGACATAGAGCACCTGGCACATGGTACCCAGATATGCACACATAAATAAGTGTGACTACCTTTTCCTTTGATGTTTCCTCTCTGTGGGAAAACTGTTGCTTCATCTGCTCACAATAACAACTTCCCTTCCACAAGGGCCTGCTCCTCTCTTTTCTCAAACAACATGGTCCCAAGTGAAGCTGCCATTTTCTTACTCCTCTTGGCCGCCATAGTGGGGTAGAGTCAAAAGGATGGGGATTTTGGAGTCTCATGAGACTAAATTTGAAACTTGGCTTTGCCTCCTACTAGCTGCATAATGACCCTGGGCGAGAAATTTAATCACTCTGAACCTCAATTAAGTCACCTGTAAACTGGGGATGGGCATGCCTCCCTCATTAAGTTGTTGTAAAGATAAAATGAGGTAATGGGTACATGAGGGCCTGGCATTGAAGCAGCAGTTTCAGTGAGAGCTTGACCCATGCTGGCTTCCTTCCCCTGAAAAGTCCAGTGTGGACTTGGGAAACAGCTCTGACGATGGGGTTGGGGGTGGGAGAGGGAGGAACTGGGGCTGCAGCCTTGGGAAGGATGGTTCCTGGTGGAACATGTAGGTCGAGAGAGGCTGTGGGCCATAGGACCTTCCAAATGTATTCCGAGTGCGGTGGAGGGGAACTCCCCTGGCCACAGTTCATGCTTCTGGGGCCCCCACCTGCAGATCTGCAGATCGACTCCTATCATCAGCTCGGCTTGTGCGTTTCTGGGGCGGCTGCGGCGGCCTGGGCTGCCCTGATTTACCACCCCAGCCCCAAGCAGATTAAATCACCCAGAGTCATTTGAATTTTACCTGGCCTTGTCACACAAATCTTAGAAACTGCTGTCTGGCAAGAAAACTTTCCCTGTACTTTTTGGAGGAAGACTAAGAGCTCTAGAAATTGAGGTGAAGTGGAAAAAGGAGGTGGTTCCAGGGGGGTTTCTGCGTCTTCAGATCAGACCAATGTTGCAGGTTAGAGGAGGGATTGTGGTGCGTGTGTGTATGTGTGTGTGTGTGTGTGTGTGTGTGTGTATGTATGAAATTGCTGCAGAGGCCTCTGGGACAATGTTGTTTCTGGCTGTGTGACATAGGGCAAGTCACTTAACCCCTCTGAGTCTCACAGGACTGTGGTGAAGGTCAAAAGGGCTAGCTTGTGGAAAGTGCTTTGTAGGCTTCAATCAGTTCTGTGATAACTAATTGGAAAGATGAGACAAATGACTACATAAATAAATTATATATGGCAGTGGTTACCGTGTGTCAAGCAGAGTAAGAGCTCTAGGAGCCAAACGGAAGGGCATATTGCCAGAGGTCTGGGGCTTGACTTGGGCCTTAAAAGAAGCCTCAGGGAAGAGAAGTGGAAGAGGTTGTAGTACAAGTGAGGTTGTCGACACCACGTCTGTCTCCATCACTGTGTGTGTCTCTGAGGTGGGTCCTGATTGGTTTAGCCAATTCAGACAATGCCCCCTTCTCTGACCTTGGCACATTGGCTGGTTCCAAACCAATCATACATACATTCTCCTGGTCACTGGGATTGATTCAGATTGGCCCCATCAGACAGAAACTCAGGGTTTTGGTGAGATGACTGGGGAAACACATCTAATCTCTTTGTATCTGGATTTGAATGAGGAAACATGTGGGCCTAGTTTCTGACAGGCATCTGGTGACTAGGAACACTAACCTGAGAATGTAGCCAACATATGGAGGTGGGAAGAACCTGGAAAATCACAGAAAAATGGAGTCCCAGCCCCAGTCAAACTGTGCCTGATGTCTGTTGCATCTGGAATATTGCATGAAGTAATCAATCTGCTTTATTAAGCCAGTTTGGATTTCATTTTTTGTGTTACTTGCAACATAAAAACTGAGACAGGAGGTGATGGAGGGATCTGAGTCGGGAGCCGAGAGCCTACTTGGTGTTAGGCAGCCAATGAGGAGACCCTGTAGGCGGGAGTAAAGGGTGGGTCGGGGTGCGTTGTGGGGTGAGGGTGGCTGAGGCCTATAGGAAATGAGACTAGAAGGAAGTTTGGGGTTGAATAATGGAAGGACTCAAATGCAAGATTAAGAATCTGGGCTTGATTTTGTAGGCAATGGGGTGTAGCTTCAGATTTGTGAGCAGAAGAAAGGAAAGGATAAGTGATGTGAACACAGTGATATTTTGGGAAGATCAACGTAAGAGTGGGATATATATATGTGTGTGTGTGTGTGTGTGTGTGTGTGTAGGATTGGAAAGAGAAATTGGGGGCTGAGACTTTAAAAATTATCATTTATGGATGCTACACATAGTTCATGTAGTATCTCACTTAATCCTTAAAAGGGCCTCTCCCACCCCTCTTTTTTTTTTTTTTTTTTTTTTAAAGCTGAGTTTCCAAAATCTTGGGTAACTTGACTAGATCATATAATTAGCAAATGGTGGAGGCAGGACTTGAACACGGGTCATCTGACTTCAAACCCTGTATCCTTATTCACCACATTTATGGTAACACAGTTGACAAATTAGGATGGGCTAGATAAGATAGTGGAGAGCATGAAACAAGAGATATTAGGTTGGTGAAGTTCTAGATGTTTTGTCATTAAAGTCAGAAACCAGATAAGGATAACCATTGTTATCAACATTTAAAAAACACTTTTCCAAAAGGGCTAGGCATTGCAATTAGATAAGAAGATGAAACAGAAAGTATAAATGTTGGGAGACAGGAGCAAATAATCATAGTTTGCAGATAAGATGATTATTTATCTGGAAAACTCAAGACAATATTCTGCAAAACAATCAGAAAAAAATAGAGTTTAGTAAAATGGCCAGTAACAAAAAAATTGACACAAACTAAGCTTTTCTATTTATAAAATGACTATCTAGGAGGTAAAATAAAAGCTCTATCCATACTGTAAAACACAAACACAAAATACCCAGAAATAAACTTTACAAAAAAATGTGAATTACATGAAGAAAACTCCTCTGAGGTTTTTTTTTTTTTTTTTTTTTTTTGAGACGGAGTCTCGCTCTATCGCCCAGGCTGGAGTGCTGTGGCCGGATCTCAGCTCACTGCAAGCTCCGCCTCCCGGGTTTACGCCATTCTCCTGCCTCAGCCTCCGAGTAGCTGGGACTACAGGTGCCCGCCACCTTGCTCGGCTAGTTTTTTGTATTTTTTAGTAGAGACGGGGTTTCACCGGGTTAGCCAGGATGGTCTCGATCTCCTGACATTGTGATCCGCCCGTCTCAGCCTCCCAAAGTGCTGGGATTACAGGCTTGAGCCACTGTGCCCGGCCTCTTCTGAGTTTTAATAAATATGGTATATACCTAGCTCTTGAGTAGAAAGATTTAATACTTTAAGGATGTCAATTCTCCAAAACAAATGTATGAAATTAAGATAATCCAGTCAAGATCCCAACAGGATTAGAATTTGTTTTGACAAAAAAATTATGAAGCTAATCTGGAAGAATACCAAATGAGAATAAGGAAAATTCCAAAAAAGAAAAATGATGAATATTTACTCTATCAGATATTAAAATGTTTTATAAAGGCGTAATATAATTAAAATTCTTATGTAGGAATAGACAGACAGATCACTGGGACAGAATAGAGTCTAGAAATGGGCCCAGATATTTAAGGGAATTTTTGTTTGTTTTTGGAACAGAGTATCACTTTGTCGCCTAGGCTGGAGTCAGTAGTGTGATCTTGGCTCACTGCAGCCTCGACTTTTCAGGCTCAAGTGATCCTCCCACCTCAGCCTCCTGATTAGCTGGGACTACAGGCACACGCTACCACACCCAGCTGATTTTTTGGATTTTTTTGTAGAGATGGGGTTTTACCATGTTGCCCAGGTTGGTCTTGAACTCCTGGGCTTAAGTGATCTGCCACCTTGGCCTCCCAATGTGCTGGGATTATAGGCATGAGCTATTGCACCCAACCTTTTGGTATTTTTATATGATAAAACAGCATTTTAATTGAGTTGGGAAAATATGGGCTATTTTATAAATGGTGTTGGGATAATGGGCTAGCCATAGCAACACTCCTTATTGGGGTAAGAACTCTCTGACTTGATCTAATAAGCTCAAGCAATGAAGACCACGTGGCATAAATATGAGTGCATATTTTGATCATCTTAAGATGGGGAAGGTTCTTCTAAGTATGACATGATATTTGAAATCATAAAAGAAAAGACTGATAAATTTGACTATATGAAAATTAAACATTTAAGTACCTTAAAGAACATTGCAAGAAAATTTTAGAAGAGTGGTGTGTGTGTGTGTGTGTATATATGACAAAAGTTTAATCTTATTTCTATTGTACAAAGAGCTCTTACAAATCACTAAGAAAAATATAAATATCTCATTAGAAAAATGGGCAAAGGACATGAACAGGCAATTCACAAAGAAAATAACCACAAATGCCTGAAAAAACAAAAAGACGTTTATTTTCCCCTCCCTATAATCTTAGCAATGCCAATAGAAACAAGCATCATTTGCCTTCTGTTGATCTGGCCAAACATTAACGCTGACAAAACCCAGGCTTGATGAGGGTCTGGACTGATATGTGGGCACGGTTGATGAGAATTTTGTTGTTGTAAGCTTTCTGAAGGACAGAGTGGCAAAATTAGAAATAGCATACCCTTAATTGCAGCCATCTCATTTATTGGATTTTATTCTAAGGCAGTTGTTGCAAAAATGAGCAAAGAGAATATGCACAAGGATATTTATCACAACATTGTTTATGAGAACAAAATTCTCACAACATCCTAAATGATCATCGGTAGAGACCCAGTTAAATAAAGTATGATACATACATATAATGGAATACTATGAAGTAATTAAAATAATTTTGTAGAGCTCTATTTATTGACATAGAAAGATGTCTAGGACATATTGTTGAGAGAGAAAAGCAGGTGTCAGCGAGAACAGTATGTATAATACAATTCCTCGTCTATAAAATTATATACATAGATCTCTATGTGTATATATGCATAGAGATATGTCTGGAAGGCTGTTCACCAAAATTCTTGGAGTGGTTATATCTGGGAGGTAGGATTTTTACTTTCTTTTTTGTACTTTTAAGTATTGGTTAGATTTGTTTTTTTTTATAATGAAGATATATCATGTTTTTAAATCAGAACAAATAATAATTCTATTTGTAGCATTTTGGAAATAAGGTAGATACCAAATAGGAGGAATCAGCACGTGGTCATTAAACGGATGTGGATAAGGAGTCAAGACATAAGCCAAAAATTTGCCCCTTGGTGCCCAGAAGGCTCATGCATTATGGCAAACCCAAAGCAGGAGTTGATGCCGGAGGAAGAAGGAGGCCCTGGGTTTTCAGGGCTTTGTTCAGTGTCAGTGGCTGGTGGGCAGTATGGCTGCCTCTTAGAACGGGAGGGCCAGGGTGGGCTTTTCCCCAAGGACAGAGCTAGGGATGAAATCTCAGAGGGAGAGAGTGCATTGGCAGGAGCAGGAGAGAGCTGGAAACTGAGCCTGGAACACAGCCATGGTGACAAGATGGGTGAAGAAATAGGATGCGTGGTCAGGAAGGCGGGGAGCTACAGGAGCATGGAGTGTCTCAGGATTCCATGGGTGTGGGGGCGAATTTCTAGGGAAAGGTCAACCATATCTAATGATGCAAAGGCATGGAGGCTGGGGAAAGGGCACAAGACGTGACAAATAGGAGCTTGTTGATGACCTTGGACAGAGCAGTTTCAGTGGAGGAATGAGGCTGTGCATTGTCGTGTGTGGGAGTTAGGGAGTTTGTTGTGGGAGAAAGGCGGATTTTAGCTTGGGGGAGCTGATTTAGCTTGATTAGAGATGTCAATAACTGGCTCGTGTGCCTCCCTGCTCACTCCCCAGCCCTGGCAGGCATCACTAGTCATTCTGCCGAGCCCAGATGAAGCCATAAAATCTTCCTCCCAATAGCCAGCTCAGGGAGCCACTACCATGTTCTTGGAGTTGGCTGCTGAGACGAACCTATTTTCCATGCCTGGGCTTGAACACATACTTGCAGGATGATGAGAAGAAACACATGGAAGGGGCGATGGAAGGAGCAGGAAAGCCGAGGCCTGTTGGAGCCAGCACATCCCATCCATGCAGGCATGGATGGTGAGCTCAGTCTGGGGAGGCTTCCGGGCCAGAGCCTGGATGAGTGGAGCACTCTGCCAGTGAGTCTGAGTTGACCAAGCACGAGAACAAGAGAACAAGTGTGTCCTTTTTGTGATGCTGTAAAAAGCATGGCTCATGGTTCACAGTTGGCTGTGTGTGAACTACCAGTTGGTGTGCAGATATTTGAGGACTCACCACGGCCCACCGTCTGGCTGTCCAGAGAAGGCATCATGGGCACTCTGTTGTCTGGAACACTGAACATGGAGGGGTCTGCCTGTGGGTGCCCGGGAGCAGAACAAGGAGTTGTGGCTCAGTAGTGGCTTGTTGGGAAGACTTTTAAGGAACATATTCAGTGTGATTCGGCTGCTGGGCCTCCAATGGTGTTTTGATTGCATCAGTGGGAGCATGGGGTTCTGGATAGTGGAGATAAATGCTCTTTTGGACTCTCAGTGGCCAGGGCTTCTCTGGAGCAGTGGAGAGAGGCAGACACATGGGCAGAGCTCACCCACAGAAAATGGCCAGGATCAAGGGAGGCTGGACATCATGCCCATCTAGGAGAAATGCTCGAAGGAGCTCAGGCCAAGGAATTAGATGTTTGCTTTTAACCTGCCGAAGCAGTGCTTTCAAAAACATTCTCCTTGGAATCTTAGTTTCTTGAGGTTGTTTCACAGAAAAGGGTTCTATGAGCAGATGTGTTCATGAAATACAGCACCCACAGCTCAGTGCACATGAGTACAGTAAAGGCTCTGAGAAGTCCTGCAGCAAAGAAACTTGTTTAATGTAGAATTTTGTCAAGCTTATTCAACTACAGAAGCTTTTTCAGTTCCTTATCGATTTACCTCCTGCAGGACTAGTGACTGACCTGGGGCAGAGAGAGCAACGCATCCTGTGTTGTCCCAGACATACGGAATTGTTTGGGCAAACGTAGGAATGTTACCAAGAGGCAAATTTTGGCTCAGTTCAAGGAAGAACTTTGAAAGCAACTGCAGATGTTTAACCCATGAAAGAGGTGGTGAAGGAATTCGAGTTCCCAGAGGCCTCAAGCAGAATGTGGACTTAGCAGGACTCCTGCAGAAGGAAGCCAGGTTCTAGGGGGTTGTCATCATAGATTTCTGTGGTTCCATGAGTCCTGGGAGAGGGGCTCCTTGGCTGCCCTGCAGTGGTACTCCTCCCTCAGAGCCTGGAGCCTAGCTTGTATTGCTGTGTACGGCACCCAGGCGGACTTGGGATGCTTGAAATGAGCAGTCTGCGAAGGTAAGATGTGAACACACGAATATCCTCATTAAGTCCCAAATACACATCCCAAACTTTACATAACAGGAGCAGCAGCTGGAGACGCCCACAGCCCTAATTGCTTTTCTGTACTAAGAGAACGTCTTCTCTTCAGCTCTGCTTCTCCCATTCATTTAGGTAATTACTGGAGGGAGCCAGCTGCGGGAGGCTGGCGGGCAGGCAGGCGCATTTGTAACACCACCTAATGGGTGCCGCCATGAGGATGGGGTGCCGCGGGAGCTGGAGCCCGTCTGTGCTCTTCATGGGGAGTAGGGTGCTGAGGATGGGAGGCCAGCTGCTCGGCTTCAGTCCTGATCTCAATGGGCCCAAACTGAGCTGCCGGGGTGGAATGCCTCTCCTCCCAGGGACTTGACAAGCACGATTCCAAGAAAGGACAGATCCAGAGCCAGGTACAGGCATGGGGAAGGGAATGCATGGAAGAATCGACTCTGCTCAACAAATTGCTCAAGATGCTTTCTCTGAATCTCATGCTGGGCTGGGGCACTGAGGCCGATCAATCAGGAAGAGCCTACTCTCTAAGCTCACAGGCCAGGGGAGGAAGCAGTCACGGACCAGAAAGGGCTGGGATCAAAGGAAGCTGTCGGACTGGGGTGTACAGAGGACACAGAGACTGACTCTGTCTTGGTGACAGGGGATCTGGGAAGATGTCTTGGAATAAGACATAGTAGGATTGGGCCTTGGAAGTGTGTATGACCCTGCAGTTGGTGATCCCTTCTGCAAAATGGGGCCAAGGTAAACTTCCAGGCCCCAAAGTGACATCTGGTTTGTCCCCTTCCTTCCTGGTCCCTAGTAACCACCTGGAAATCATGAGGATCCTCTTGCGGTTTCTTTGCAGCTGGAGCCAGCCTGGAACCTGGGTCCTTGGTGGTTGGCCAGGGTGGGTGCCCTGGAAGAGTCAGCTTTGAGCCTGTCTTCGGAGGGGCCCTAGGAGGGCTGTGGCCTAGGCGCTCTGCCCACCAGGCTTCCTGTGGGTGGCAAGTGAAACTTTTCCTCTTGGTTCTCTCCCAGAAGCCAGCTTCATTCCCCCAGCCCCAAGTAGCGGCTCCTTGGGCCGGAAACAATGTGCTTTCTCCACGCCTTAGAGTGGAAGTCAGCAGTTTGGCACCGTCTGGCTGGCAGCCTCCACCGGCTTCCTTTGGCACTTTATTGGCAAAGGCGGTGACATTTCTTTCAGTTGGGTGGGTGGAGCTGTTATGCAAACTCCCGCTCTCCTCATTCGCCAGATGAATATTCATGACTCAGGCAATCTGTAGCAGCCAGACTTTCCTGAGGGCGGCAGCTTTTCTTCTCTTCCTCTCTCTCTTTTTCTTTCTCCTTCTCTCCTTCCCAGCTCTTTGGAAAGCTGAAGTGCAGCTATATTTAATTTACAAATACAGAGCCATTTAGCTTGCCTTTTGAGATGCAGGCACTGGGGAGGAGGTGCTGGGGAATGGGAACAGTGGTTGAGGAGTTTGGTCCTGACCCTGTGCCTCTAAGCTCCAGGGTCCAGCCCCTGGGCCCTAGATCCTGGGAAGCTTCGGGAGTCTGGAGCTTCTTGGAGCTTGGCCTCTTGGGGCCCTCAGGGCTGCAGGTACAGCAGCTCACGCCACCCCATTCCACACTGGCCTCTGAGGTCAACATGGAAATTCTCAGGCAATGAGGCTTTCCTGCCCAATTCATGACCCGGGACCCACCGATACATCTGTTACTGCTTCTCCCCCTCTGCCCTCCCGTTTGTCAAGGCCCACCCAGACCCTGCTCCAAGCTCTAGGTGGAAGCCCAGAAGGCACTGGAGCATTTGCTAGTCATTGGCTTTCCAGGGAGAGAAACAGTCCTTATTTGGGGTCCAATTCCTTGGGGCCACATTACTCCCTTTCTAGGAAGGACAGGTCCCTAGCTTCCTTTGTCTCTTCCCAAAGAGGCACCCAGAACTCTGGCAGAGGGGTCAGAATTACCAGGATTTGCCAGGAAATGTGGTCTTAGCGAGGATGTGCTTGCGTGAGCACGTCTTGTGTGTGTGTATGTAAATATTTACGCACAGCTTAAGTGAGTCTGTGTGCCTACATCTATGTTCAAGTGTCTGAGTGTGTGTCTGTATGTGTAAGGGCGTGAATGTGTGTGTCGCGGGAAGTCTGGGAATGCTTGCATATGTGCGAATGTGCCTCTCCAGTTAGCGTTGCGTGTGTACCTCTGGGGGGCTGGGGGTATCGTGTGTAAATAAGGGTGTTTCTAGGGGGCCCAGACGTGTGTGTGCGAGTGTGTATGTATGTTAAGTGAATTGTAGGTGTGTGTAAAATGAGAGTCTGGAGGAGAGAGAGAGAAAATGTGCGGGCATGTGTGTGTGTGTGTGTGTGTGTGTTAGGGTGTGTTTTCCTGACCTCCATTTCCTCCCAAACCTTTTCCTCTCCAGGAAGGTGGAGGGGGACGTTTCCCCCTTTGCAAGTGTTACAGATTCTATCCAAGGACGTGAACAGAAGGTTTCCCAGCACAGAGCGTCCTGAAATTACTTTATATTCCCCCCCTCCTTGTTTCATCTAATCAAAATAGCAGCATTAGGCTCACCCATTCTCCCTGCCCACCCCTCAGCCCTGGGGGAGGGAGCGAGGCGGGCCATCTTGCCTGACCCCCTTTGAGAGCACCTTGCAGGCCTGAGCCAAGGAGCTGTCTCCCAAATCTCCTCTTTCCTCGGCGGCCCATGCTTCAGTGGCAAGAGCCAGCTGCCTCCCTGCCTGCCAGCAACTGCCAAGCTCTTCCAGAACCCACATCTAGGCCCGGCCTCAT
This sequence comes from Mandrillus leucophaeus, assembly GCF_000951045.1. NCBI lineage: Eukaryota > Metazoa > Chordata > Mammalia > Primates > Cercopithecidae > Mandrillus > Mandrillus leucophaeus. The sequence goes on along the minus strand of NW_012101832.1, from coordinate 3,175,922 downwards.
TTACAAATATGCAAATTTGCATCTTTTCTGGTATGCAAATGGAGACATGACAAATAACTAATTAGGGTCAAAAGAAGCACTCTGAACCAATTAGTTGTAGGGTCTGTCCCTTTCTCCTGGGAGAAGACTGGGCCTTCCTGCTCCCTTCCCAGCACTGACTCCCAAATGCCCACATACTCTGGCGTCCTGTCTGGCTGGGGCCCTGACTGTGAAGAGCATTGAAACAGAAGTCAGTGCATGGGCCTCCATCTTAACTCTGACCTATCCATGTGACCCTGGACTCACTTGCCTGAGTCTCAGTCTGTTCCTCCGTGAAATGGAGCAATGACAGTGACTATCTTGTCCCTAACCATCCACCCCAGCATAGGGAGACTTGGGAGAACTTGGATGTAAATAGCCTTTGAAAACTGTTCTACAGGCCGGGCGCGGTGGCTCACACCTGTAATCCTAGCACTCTGGGAGGCTGAGGCAGGTGGATCACTGGAGGTCAGGAGTTCGAGACCAGCTTGGCCAACATGGTGTAACCCTGTCTCTACTAAAAATACAAAAATTAGCTGAGCGTGGTGGTGGGCACGTATAATCCCAGCTACTCAGGAGGCTGAGGCAGGAGAATCATTTGAACTGGGGGGTGGAGGCGGCAGTGAGCCGAGATCACACCACTTCATTCCAACCTGGGCAAAAGAGCAAAACTCCGTCTTGGAAAAAAAAGAAAAGAAAACTGTACTACAATTTGTCTGATAGGCACATCACTTGTAATCTTACAAAGTACTTTCTGCCCTTGATCTCATTTAATCATCCCATCAACCCTCTGAATTAGATGAATTCAGTGTAGGGACAGGATGGCAGTAGGTTTCATTCCACATGCCAACTCTGGCCAATTATGAATGGTGCTCAGAGTGGTGTGTTGAGAAGGATTCAGAGGCCAAGTCTAAACTGACCAAAAAAGAGACTGTGAGCTCTTAGTGACATTTCCCATGGGCAAGTGTTTGGATTCTGGGAGGTCATGTGCTGTATACTTACCTACCATGAAAGATACGGAATTTGGAGCAGGAACCTGGATTCCAGTCCTGTCTGCTCCCTTGATTAAGTTACTTATCCTTCCTTAGCTCAGCTTCCTAGTATAAAGCAGGGAAAATAAAACCTTTGTCTTAGAGTTATTGTAAAGATGAGGCAAGGGAAACTTAGGCAAAATCTCTTTGTCATCTGGGAGGGGATGTCCATTTAATTGGCATGTCAGTAGGGCAGGTATATTGTCCCATTTCACAGGTGAGGAGCTTGAGGCTTGGAGAGGGTGGATGACCTGGAGAAGAAGCTGGCAGCATCGCCAGGCAGGCCTGCACGGCAGCTGGGGCTGCTTCTCTCTGTGCCACTACAGGATCCTGGCTCCCTCACACCACCCCCGTACTGATGCCCCACGCGGGCTGCAACAAGCCCTGTTGGCCTGGCTCCACTTCTGGGTGTGAAATTTGGCTGAGTTGGCACCTGGTAGAATGGAGCAATTGCTATCCGGGAGCCTGGGGCCTGGGACAGGGCCAATGGGCAGACCAAGTGTTGGTGGGCGGATCTGACCAAGGGTTGGTGGGTGGGCCTGGTGGGCCTGGCCAGAGAACTCGCCAAAACTGGACAGCTGGCAGGAGTGGGGCAGGAGAGGGCCTGGCTTGAGGACAGCTACTCAGGGAAGCTGAGACCCAGGGCCTAAGCGCAAAACAGAGCCCACAGCATGAGTGTCTGCCTGGTTGCTGGCGTGCCTGAGCATGTCGGCTGGTGTCTCCGAGCTTGTCTTTGTGTGCATGTATGTGTCTGAGGGTATGCTGGGTGCGTGTGTTCTTATAAATGTGTGTGCATGTCTATTAGTGCAAGAGCAGGTGCACCCAGAGTAGTTGTGCACATCTGTGTATCAAGGTGTGTCTGTGTCAGTGTGAGCCTACACATCTGTGTATAAGCGAACTTCTTGCATGCATACATCTGTCCGTATCCGTGTGTGTCTGTGCATTTCTGCCTGCATCTGCACATGCCTGCTTGTACACTGTCCACGCAGGTAGGTCCACACTGGTGTGTGTCTGATGACCTCTGCCAGTATCTGCAGACATGAGTCCATGCTTTCTGTTAGCATCTGTGCAAGTGTCATCTACCTCTATGAGCATGTTTGTTCTTTCCAGTGCCTCTTTGTGTCCTGTACCTGTGTGTAAATCTGCCCATGCATGTTGTGAGTGTCTCTGCAACTGTGTCTGTAGGTTGGTGTATTTTGCAGTGTGTACATCTAGCGAGGGTATTGGTATCCACTTTGGGATGCAGGCGTGGCTGTCTCAGGTTGAGCAGGATGGAATCTTCCCTGTGTCTGCAGTGGCTCCAGGTCATCACTTCCGTCTTTGCGCTGTGGCTGAGGTCTCCTGGACTCTCATGTTCCTTTCCTCTGCTTGAAGGGAAGCTTTGCTCGGGGGTTTCCCAGGGTGCTGTCTCTGACAGGACTGGACCCTGGTGTCCCTGAAGGAGGACACACTTTGCCCTTTGGACTTATTTATCTCTCCTCTCACTCTTTCCTCATCTCATCTCCTTTCCAAATTCTTTTCTTCTTTCCATTCCTCATCCTTGTCCCTTTTTTCTCTCCCTCTTTCTTTCCTTCTCTCCTTCCTTCCCTCTTTGCAACTCGCTTGAAGAGACTGGGTCTTGGGCTGCTGTCGAGTGACAAATGACGTTTCAGAAGCCACACTTCAACCTCTGGAGAGGGGTCCCCACTCCCGCCCCCATGCAGATGCAGCTCCAGATCCACCCAGGCTCCCGGGGCTCTGTAAATTAAAGCCATTGCATGCCCCACTGCATTTTAATCATCAGCCCCCAGCAGTAGCTCCGAGTGAGAACCCATGACCTTTTCTCTTTCCCTTTTGAGAAGTCCTCTCCCACCGCTCCTGTACTGCTGGTAAAAGGCAGCCGCACTGCCTGCTGGAAGACCTGCCAGCTTGGGCTTCAGAGTACTTCTGCCTCAGCTCCACGACGATCCCTTCTGTCATCGTGGGACCTTTCCTGGGATTTGATTTAGGGCAACGCTTCCTCCTGTATGCGTTCCGAGTCCTGCCTTCCCTGGCTGGTCCTCCTTGCTTAGTCACCCAGATCATTCCCAGACAGCTGCACCCCGGATATGGCTCCTCTCATGTGCTGCCTGGAAATGTCCCCTCTCTTCTCACCTGCTGAGAGGTCCTTCTGGGCATGGACTCGGGCAGATTCATCCCTGCCTGCCCAGCAGTTCCCTAGCCCAGGGCCTGGCCCACTGCAGTGCTGAAGGATGATTCTGGTAAGAAACAAGATACCCCAGCTCACATCTTGCAAGGATTATGCCTCCCCCACCCTCCCTTCTCCTTGTAGTTCTCTCCCTTCACTGATGATTTTGGATGCAATTTAAAATAAAAATATTGATTAAAAATGGAAACTATATAAATAAAAATAAAAACACTTAACATCAATGTGTCATTTGAGCTTTAACATGAAGAGAAAACATGTGAAGATAACAATTTGTGGACGATTCCAAATTAGCATGAAGTTCTCAGCTGGTAAGTATCTTGACTTTGTTCCCCTCTCTTGGGGTCTGTGGAATCCTGACCAGGCAGGTGGTGCAGTAGAGTGGGAGGAACTTGGCTTTGGTCTTGATAAGCCTGGGTTGAATCTCCCACTTATGGGCTTTCTGAAGCTCAGTTTCCTTATCTGTGTAAAGGGGAGAAAGGCCCTACTTCATGGGGTGATTGTGAGGCTGATAGAAAAGGGCATAGAGGGGCCAGGTGCAGTGGCTCACGCCTGCAGTCCCAGCACTTTGAGAGGCGAGGCAGGAGGAGTTCAAGACCAGCCTGTCCAACGTGGTGAAACCCTGTCTCTACTAAAAATACAAAAATTAACTGGGCATGGTGGTGGGTGCTTGTAGTCCCAGCTACTCGGGAGGCCAAGGTGTGAGAATTGCTTGAGCACGGGAGGCAGAGGTTGTAGTGAGCCAAGATTGCACTACTGCATTCCAACCTGGCCAACAGAGCAAGACTCCATCTTAAAAAAAAAAAAATCAGGTTGGTCTCGAACTCCTGACCTCAGGTGATCTGCCCGCCTCAGCCTCCCAAAGTGCTGGGATTACAGGCGAAACCCCACCTCTACTAAAAATACAAAAATTAGCCGGGCATAGTGGCAGGTGTCTATAATCCCAGCTACTCGGGAGGCTGAGGGAGGAGAATCGCTTGAACCCAGGAGGTGGAGGTTGCAGTGAGCCAAGATTGCACCATTGCACTCCAGCCTGGGTGACAGGGCAAGACTCTGTCTCAAAAAAAAGAAAAAAGAAAGAAAGAAAGAAAATGGTGCACAGGGCCAGAAGCAGTGCCTCGTGTCTATCACCTTCAGAAGACAGCCAGAAGCCAACCACTCCTTCCACAGCCACTGCCATAGTAGGGGTTCACGCCCAGTGGTCTATTCTCTACGCAGCAGCCACAGTGATCCTGTTAATTAACATTTAAGTCATAGCACATCACTTATCTGCTCAGAGCCTGCAGTGATGCCTATCTCATTGGGAGTAAAAACCAAGGTCATCATAGCAAGCTCAAGGCCTCACATGGTCAATCATCCCTCACCCCAGGGCCCCCATCCCTGTCTCTACTGTTCTCCCCCATTGCACCTCCCTTTAGCCCCACTGCCCTCCTGCCCTCCTGGCTGTTCCTGAACATGTGAGGCACTCTCCTGCCTCAGGGCCTTTGCACACACCATGCCCTTTGCTGGAATGCTCTTCCCCCAGATATCCTTGTGCCTCCCTCCATCACCCCCTTCAGGTCTTTACCCAAGTGTCCCCTTCTCCGTAAGGAAGACCCTGTTCTTTCTGACTTATCTTTATCTGTGGCACTTGTCACCATCCCGTATATATATATTTTTTGCTGACTGATTGTCTATGTTGCTTGTCTCTCCCCGAGAGAATGTGAGCTCCTTGAGAGCAGGGATGTTTTGTCTTTGTTTTCACCATCTGGAACAGTGCCTGGCAAGTCACGGGCACTCAATAAATATTTGTTGAATGAATGAATTGCTCATCATTTTGGAGGGTGCCAAAACATAGGAGCAGCTATCTTCCAACTTGGGCAATCGGAGGTCAGCGTTCTGCAATTCTGAAAGGGCATTATTTCAGTATTACTTCGTTAGGGAGGCAGTGAGGGCCCTTGGGAGGAAACCCCAGGGTCCTTCCGCTTGGGGCAGCCAGCTCAGGAGGAAGTACCAGGTGCTGGTTCCCGACTCAGCGGGAGAGTCGACAGTGTGTTCTCACGGGGCAGCCAGGCATCAGGGATCCTGCTCCCTGGAAGCCTCTCTGCGCTCCCTGCCCCATGGCTGCAAGCATATCCAAGTCTAAGGCGGGCCTTCTAGGAGGCTCGCACTCAGCCAGGCCTCTCTATGGTAAGGGCACCAGAACCCGGAATAAACTCGGATTAAGGTAGGTATTTTAGTCGGTGCTGGAAAGTTAGGGGAGGATTAGCTACCGGAAGAGCACGGGCGGGGCACTGCAGGCCCAGGGAGCAGCGTGGGCAGAGCTGAGCAGGTAGGAGGCTCTTGGTGCACTGGCTGGGGAGGGACAGGCAGCGAGGTGTGGCTGGAACGTGTCTACTTACCTGTGAGAACCTCCTGAAGCCAAGATTGGGTCTGCTCCATCCTTGCCTGTCCCTGTAGTGCTTACAATGGTGCCCGGCCCTGAAAAGTGCCATTGACGTCGACTGTGTGGCCTGTTCAGCTCAGGCCAGGAGTCTAGGAATTGGGTGGTTTAGGCACCTCTGATGGTGCATATCAGACCTCAGAACAGGCCTTGGAGAAGACGGGGTGGGGGTTTTGGCTGGGAGGATGGTCTAATCTGTTTGGTTGTTGCAAAAATAATTGCAGTCTTGCCGTTAACTTTGGTAAAACTGCAATTACTTTTGCACCAACCTAATACCTTTATTTCCTTTTTCTTTTTTTTAAACAATGTTTTGTAATCTACCTTTATTTTAAAAGTAGTTTCTTCCAAGAGGGGCACAAGGGTTTCTCCAGAGCTAGAGATGAACCCAGGTCAGAATGATCTCCCTAATCTGGACACATTCATGGCTAAATATGGCTTTGTCTGAATTTTAGAACAGGGTTCTTTACTTTTTTCTTTCTTTCTTTTTTTTTTAATGCCATGAACTTCTTTAGCAGTCTTCTAAAGTCGTGTTTTTATTCTTTGTTATTATTATTTTTTAGAGACAGGGTTTTTAGAGACATTATTTTGTAGAGACAGAGCTCTGTTGCTCAGGCTGGAGTGCAGTGGCATGATCATAGCTCACTACAGCCTCTGACTTACGGGCTCAAGGAATCCTTCCACCTCAGCCTTCCAAGTAGCTAAGGCTACAGGTGCGTGCCATCACTTTCAGTTAATTAAAACTTTTTTTTTTTTTTTTTTAAAGGCGGGATCTCGCCATGTTGCCACACTGGTCTTGAACTCTTGACCTCAAGTGATCCACCCACCTCGGCCTCCCAAAGTGCTGGGATTACAGGTGTGAGTCACCATGCCCAGACCAAAACAGTGTTTTTAAATGCATAAAATGAGATACATAGGATTACAAAGGAATGGTTACGGTTCTAACCATAGATCCCAAGTTAAAATGGCCAGTTACGCTCTTTTCGAGGACAAATATTCCAGCCTCTGAAAACAGAGCACAAACCTTGGCTTCTCCTCCTGCACACTGGAGGGTGGGGCTGGGGGAGGTGTTTGTGCATATTTTTGCAGGGCTGTCCTGGGGGTGGAGATACATGTCTGAGAGGCAGAGTTTGGAACCCTAGGGGGATGCCACTTGGAGGCAGATGGCTAGGCTGCCTGGGGGAAGGGGTGAGCACCCCATTTCTGGAGGTGGTGAGCTGGAGGCCCATCTGTCAGGGATTCTGGGGTCAGGCTGGGGTGGGTGATTTCTGCCCAGGTGGGAGAGGATTTTGATTGTGAATCTAGGAGATACCCAGGGCTCTAGGATCTTTCTCTTTTGCCAAGCCCTGAGTCACCCCGGCCGCCCTGGGAATCTGAGAATGGTTACTTTGTGCTGGCTTCTGCCCGCCAGGCCCATAGCAACGAATTTACCCCAGTGCCATTTCCAATTTGCCTCAGAACCAGTAATTGATCTTGTTCTTTGGAAGACAATGGCTTCAGGCTAGGGAAACACCTCGCTCCTCTGTCTGGCTTCCAAAACCATTCCTGGGGAAGGGGATGGATTGTAAACCGTATCACCCATCCTCCCCCAATAGCTGTGCAGGGTTGCAGTTCTGAACCTAGGATGGGGTCCCTCCTTCTTTCCTCTGTGGCACCGTCACCCTCTCTGGCAGCTTCAAGGTCTTCAACATCACCTGACAGCCTTTGAAATTGTCCAGTCCAAATCCCCTGTGTGGGAGCATGGATGGGGTCACTGAGGCCTAGAGAGGGCAAGGACTTTGCCTAAGTCACATAGCCTCAGGGTAGCAGGGCGGGTTGTGGAACCTCAGCACTGACTCATCCTGCTGCGTCTCGAGTAGGGAGAGCTGGCAGTGGGAAGGCAGCCCCGGGTCTCCTTTGACAAACACATCATGCTTCCCACCTAAACCACCTCCGTGGGTGGGGAGCTGGGGACTGGTCTATTAGCTTTCTCCCGCTGTCCCCCGAGGGTGCATTTGTCTGTTTTGCATTTTTTCCAGGCTGTAGTTAGACAACTCCCGGTCCTGCGGGGAGCGCTGCAAAGAGAAAATGTCAGGGCGACATGCCGCCAAGATAACATTAGCGAAATATCAAGTCCTTTATGATGTCAGGAGGGATTCCTTCCCGCTGCCGAAGCTGCCTAATGACATCATAAAATAGGCCTGCGGCAGCCGCAGTCCCCCTGAGTCATCAATCAGCCCCGTTCGTGGAGGGCCCCAGCCTGCACGTGGGGTGGGGGTGCTGGATTTTAAACTCAAAGGAGGCCCCAACCCAGCAGCACTGTGATGAACTGAGGGACAGAAGACACCCACAGCTCCCAGAAAGGGGCAGCCTCCTGGTGGCAGGGCCCCTCCATGGCTGACCTGGACACTAGGGGACAGGCATGGCTCCGAGACCCCTCGAAGATCTTGAGGCTGAGTTGGCTGCCATAGGAAATTAATGCCTCCCGGGGAGGACCGCACCCAGCCTAGAGTATCTCCATGGTGCTCAATGAGAAAAGAGACCCAAGCCCAGACTTCTGGTTTGCTGAGGGCTGACCTGTCTCTTGAGGGACAGACAGGACTGCTGGGGCCACGGACCTCATCATCTGGTGCAATGAGACCAAGAGTCACCCCACTGGAGACAGACAGAGGAGGTCTTTGGCTCCTTTGAGGCTGGCGTGTACTCCTGCATGTTTTGTGTGTACACTTGCGTGTGTCCATCTAGCTGTATAAATGTAGGAGTGTCTGCAGCACGCTGACAAATGGGTTGGTCCGCGTGTGTACAGCCTGTGTATACACACTCATGCCCGCATGCCTACTGTCCACCGCTTGCATTTTTGTGTGTCTGAGTCTACAGCTGCCTAGATACCCCTCTCCATGTCCACGTGCTTGTGTTTAAGCGTGTCAAAGTGTCTGCAGGTGTGGGGAAGGAGATGTGGAAGTGGATAAGGAGGATTGAAAGGAGAAGGGGGATCCCAGAGGGTGAGTGGGTGCATGGGGTGTAGGGGTGCCAAGCATGTCCACTCATCACGCTAGGCTGAGGACGTTGGCTGTGTTTTGGAATCACCTGGGGAAGTTGTAAAATCTACCCATGCTCCAGTCTCCCCTCAGATCAATGAAATCAGGACCTCTGGAGCCAGGGCCCAGCTACCGGCATTTTTTAAAGCCTCCCCAGACGATTGTAAAGTGCCACTGGGGTTGAGAACCAGGGGTGTACTCAAGCCTGGCTATTCTCAGTGTGGTCTGAGGACTCATAGCATCAGCCCACCTAGGAGTTTCAGAGAAATGCAGAATGCCAGGCCCTGTGCCAGACCTCTTGAGTCATAATCTGCATTTTCATCCTACAATCTGTATTTGAATAGGATCCCCAGGTGATCTGTACATCCATTAAAGCTTGAGAAGAGTAGAGCGGTACTTCTCCACATGAGCAGGCAACAGAACGTGTTTTAACAAACCCTCCGGGGTGATTCTGTTGCAGAATTTCTGATTCAGTAGGTCTGGGGTGGTGTCTAAGAATGTGCTTTTCTAACGAGTTCCCAGGTGATGCTGATGCGGCCAACCTGGGGCCTACACTTTGAGAACCACTGGTATGATTGTAGCATACGAAGGAGGCGGACGGCTGGTGGGGGGAAAGGCAGTGGAGGCGGGGGTGTTGGGGAGGGAAGGTGGAATGGAAGGGGAGAGGACAGCTCAGTCACCTGGGAAGATCATGTCCCTCGAGAGTCTGCCCTGTCATTGTCATAGGGTCTTGATTTTCCTGACTCTTGGGTCAGGCCAGGGATGGGGCTAGTAAACGGAACAAGAAACATACAGAACTCTCCCGAGAACTGCCGGCATTTATCCTCTCCTTTCTAGTCCCCGCAGAGCCTCTCCCACCCCTCGTTCTGTGCAGTAAAAGGATCCAGGGCTGGATACTTCTCTGGCTCCTGAGAGCCCCAAAGACGCTGGCCCTCCCTGAGCCTGAGCTCATCAAAATGCTTATATGCCTTCTTGGGGGGTCCAGCGCTCAGAGGGGTCTCAATAATCAGGGCACCCATGTGTCCAGTTTGCCTGTGACAGTCAGTTTCCAATAATCATCCTTTCATTCTCAAAAGTTTGCATGATAAGCCATATGGCTCCCTACTAATAATGGTTACCGAAATGATGAAAGTTCGGTTGAGGTAGAGGGGAGGAGGCTGAGAGGGTGCGGTGTGGGAGGGGACTGGGTGTCTTCCAAGGGAAGCCCTCTGGAAACCTGCCTTCCAGGGCCCCTCTGCCTTGCCTGGCTTCCTTGGGGAGGAATGGTAGGGAGGGCCTTTCCCAGGTGGGGTCAGTAATTGGGGGGAGGGGTCTCTCCTATGGGGCAGCCAGCCTTGTCTATCCTCCGGTGTGGAGGCAGGAGGTGGAGTGGGAGTGGCGGTGGGAGCAGAGGACGGGCAGGTACAGGCTCAGCTGCAGCCCCTCTCTTGCCTGGGGCCAGACCGTAGTATCAGTACCTCTTTTGCCTGCATCTCCGCCCCAGGAACCTGAGGGCTGGGGGAGGAGATAGGGATCAGTGGGAATACCAGAGGTGTGAGGCAGGCATGACCTCACCCAGGGTGTGCCTGCTCTCTGAGCCCTGCCAGGCCACCCTCCACCCGCTCCCAGGTACCCCTAGGCCGGGTTAGACAACAAGCTTCAGCCAGCCATGGCAGGGGCGTCCCAACGCGCTGGCTGGGTCCCAGCCAGGCTGAGGCAGGGAACTGGGTAGCCTAGTGCTACCCAATACTTCGTCTGGAAATAGCTGATAGTGAACCAAAGTGGATCTTCTCCCCCCGTCCCTGCGGGGTCCCTGGGGGCTGGTGCATTTGGGGGAACAGCAGGGAAGTAGAGTTGGGACTGGGGAGAGCAATTTAGGACTGGAATTTTGCCAGAGACTTGTGGTCCAGAAACAAGGGGAGTCAGTACTTTCAAATGACCAGGGGAACTGGGAGACCTGTCTCAGCTTGGGACGGGGGTGAAAGTCAGGAAGAAGTTGGTCCAGCAGTGTGGGCCAGTAGAAGAATGCCACTGTGTGCCCAGTGGTGTGCTCATTGGCATTAACTTGGAAATCACAGGCAGAAAAGCCAGAGGAGGCGGTGGGAAGTATTTACCAAGCCACATACGTTAAAGCACCTCTTGGTAACTTCCGATTCTGGATGACCCCAGAGATTCACATGTGGTAAGGTGGGCTGTTAAAGTCAAGTGGTTGACACGGGCTTGGTGGAGTATGGGTGGCCCCCTAGAAACTGTGAGTCTCCTGAAAATGTACGGGGAGGGCTCTAGGAGAAAATGCTCCCACCCTTGACTATCTGCTGAATGGGCCCGAGTCTCCTGGCTCGGGGCCCCTCCCAGCTGCCCTGTCATCACTCAGCAGTCCCCATTTATGCCTGAAAGCACACTCAGGCCCTCCCCACACATGCTCTCCTATCCCCATCCCACTCGTCTACAAGCGCACCCATGCCACCCCTGCATACACTGGCGCCCACCACCTCCATGCACATCCCACACCCGAAAGCACAGGGAGGCCTCACCCAGGAGCTTCGCACAGAATGCGCCCTCCAGACATCTTTGCATAATGAGTGAACCGATCCATCTTTGAGCTGTGACCTTTTCTGGCCATGCTCCTTGTCTGTGGGTTCAGAGTCCCAAACCCAGCAGGAAAGAGGGGGCAGACAGCATTTGCCCCAGGGCTAAAGGCTATAACCCCGCTCTCCAGAACATCACCTGGTGGTGGCCTTCCCCGCCTTGTGGATCTGAGCTGCTGTTCAGAGCTCCCTTCCCCCGTGTGCCAGGGACCCCTGGCTGTATTTCTGCCTATCGTCCTCTGAGTCATTTTTTGTTTAGCAAATGTTTCCTCGGCTTTCTGTGTATCTGGCCTTCTACTGAACTCTGGGGCCCAGAGACCAGGAGAATAGTTAGCTCATCCCTTCCAAAGGACACCCAGTGACTCTGGGGCTTGGCAAGACCCTCAAGCTGGCCACCCCTCCATTCTGGGATTATATCCTTCCTGGACCCTTCCCCCACCTTCACTCCCACTTCTGTCCTCACACTCACACACTTTTCTGTACCTTGTGACAACCACTCTCCTCCTCCTTGCCATTCTGCTCCACCCCTCCTTTTCTTTCTTCACTCTGCTTTGGCTGGATGGCCTGGTTGTGTCCTCTTGGTTCTGGGACAGTGGCGGGAGTGTTGTGGAGGGTCTCGGACCCTTCTCTGGCAGCTGACACTCCTGTTTTGGCGCTGGGAGGAGCAGAGCCAGTTGGAACCCATGTGGGTGGGTGGAGGCTGTCCCTGCTGGGTTCTGGTTAGGGGTTTTGGCTTCTTGAGGGCCTGAAGCATGGCAGAGAGGGGAGGGAGAAGAAGGAGGGGGAGGAAGGAAGAGAAAGAGAGAATGGGAGATAGAAACAAGAGTGAAAGAAAGCCACAGAGACCGAGAAATAGAATTGGGACAAACGAACCAACAGACAGAGATTCTGACTCTATTACCAGGCACTTGTAAAAGATCACTGTTGGCCAGGAAGTGGCTCACACCTGTAATCCCAGTGCTATGGGAGGCCAAGGTGGGCAGATTGCTTGAGTTCAAGAGTTCGGGACCAGGCTGAGCAACCTAGTGAGACTCTGTCTCTACAAAACACAAAAAATTAGCTAGGCATGGTGGTGCGTGCCTGTAGTCCCGGGCTACTCAAGAGGCTGAGGCAAGATGATCACTTGAGCCCAGGAGGTGGAGGTTGCAGTGAGCCAAGACTGTGCCACTGCACTCCAGCCTGGGTTACAGAGTGAGACCCTGTCTCAAAAAAAAAAAAAAAAAAAAAAATCGCTGACCTTTCTTAGGCATGCACTTGGATCTATCTCAGTGCGTGAAGAGATGCAGTATGTGATGCCCGGCCCTGGGATGGCCTCAGAAAGGGCTTGGGTCCTGTCCTGGACTCCAGCTGCATTTGGCCGCAGTGCCCACTCCTGCTGTGAGGGCTGGAGGGTGCCCTCCAGGAGGAGACCTTGGAGAGTGGCAGTGACGTTTCTTTGAGGGTACTGTGGCCCTGGGATGCTCTTGTTTTCCCCTCCATGGCCCCCACCTTGTTGCGGTCTTGACACCCCTCAGCTCAAGCCTTCAGGGAGCTTCAGAGATTGGAACTGAGCTTTGTAGAGGATTTCATGCATTTTCAGCAGCCTCTGGCCGCACCTCACATGGATGGCTTTCAGCCTTTCCTCAGATCCTGGATCTCGGGTCGCCCTCCTTTGTCCCTGGCTGTGACCTTGGACCTTCCTCTGGTCCCTGTGAGGCTACCTAGGAAGGGGTGGGACTGGGGGTTCAAGATAAGGAGCCTGACCTCTCCTCCTTTCCAGCTGAACTGTCAAGAAGCTCCCGGGCAGGTTCTGATCCATCCCAACCTGCTCTGCAGGCCTCCTGGGCCCCTCCTTTGCCCTTTGCCTGGGGGACCCCTCCCCAGCCACGGCCAAGGCCCAGGAGCCCTGCTAAGAGCCACGAGCAATCTCCTGAACTTAACAAGGGATCATGGCAGGAGCAGAGAGTCCCTTTGTGTCCTCACAGCACAGCACGTACCCGCCCCAGGACAGAGGGGCCCTGGCAGCCTCCAGCCTGGTTATCTGATTTGGGGGCTGATGGGGTTTCTAATGGAAAACAATATGGTAATTTCAGAATGTTCCTGATTAGATGAAAATGATATTGCATCAAAGTTACTTCCTTAATTTATTCAGAAAATAACAAGAGAGAATTCTCTCCTAAGATCCTTAATTAAACCAGAGCTTCCACCGCAGGCAAAGCAAGCTCTGAGCTCCAGGTGTGGGGAACAAAGGCCGCTCCTGGCCTGAATCTCTGAGGGCTGCCCTTGGCTGTGGGGTCTGGGCAGGTCTTTACCCGGATAGGCTGCCCATTCTGCGGAGAGGGGGCGTTGGCAGAGAGAGGGCCCAGGATGAGGCTCCTTCTGCAAGGGCCAGTGGGGTGGTCATCCTAGAATCATTCCAGTCCTGTCCTGCCTTCCTATCTTCTCCAACTTCTTCCTGCTGGGTCCCCAGTGATCTCGATCCACGGAGACTCACAAAGCTGGGGTGGCAAAGCTGGGAGCCCAGGGCATCTTCAATACATGGGCCAGCTGGGTAAGCATGGAAGATGCTGGTAGGGCCAGTTAGGATCTGCACTGGGTCAGCTTGGGGCAGTCGGCACACCTGAAAAGTCTTCAACAAACAGGCTCTGATTTGAGAGGGAGAGGCAGGGCTAAGAGAAAGAATACAAGAAGCTGAAGCATCTGGACGTTAGCAACGGGGGAAGGAAGTTGTGGCAGCTCTTAGGCCTGAAAGGGCAAGGGAAGGAAGGACAGAGATGGGGCCGCTGGACAGAGCTGTGGCCATAGAATAACTCAGCCAGTGCCTGAATGCAGTGAGTCAGAGGAGGTGGGAGACATGTTCCCAACCTCTCTCTCTTCCTGCCCTTGATTCCCTGCTGGTGCCACATATTAGCTGGACTGGACTGGAAGCCAGAGGGTGGGAGAGCCTGGGAGACACACTTCTTAGGGAAGGACCCTGGAGGGCCCAGAACAGGGCAGAAAGTGAATCTGGGGATAGAGAAAGCACAGCTTCCAAGGTGATGGTAAACAACCTTTCATCTGTCTAATGCCTCAGAATTTCTCCAGCACATTCTCATCCATTTTCCTTGTCATTCCCCGCAATCGCCCTAAGTATACATTTTTGTCTCTAGGAGGAAGCAGGCTCAGAGAGGTCAAGTGATGTCCCTGAAATCACACAGTGAAGAGGTAATGGAGTTGAATTCCATTCTGCTTTACTCCACCTCCCTCCCCATTTTTCCCCCAATGAGACCCTCGTGTGTATGAAAGTGCTAGTCTGAGCTGGGTGTCACAAAGGCTCCGGGTGTGGAAGGGCCCTGCCTAGAAGCTTCTGTGAGACCATGAGGGAAGTCCTGCCTCCTGCCCGTGGCATGTCAGCAGGGCTTTGGTACCAAAAATGTCTAATTCGGGTGGGACCTCCTGTTTTGGGGTCTGCTATAGAGTGGGGTGAATCTGGGATCTGCTGGAGCAGGAGCTGAAAAAGGAGGCATCATTCCTGAGTTGGAATCATTTTGGAAGGAACTCCCCGTATTCCCAGGGACCATCTCCATTTGTCCACATGCCTGCTGGTTACACTGCACCAGCCTCAGTCCCTCCCCAGCAGACACCAGCACCCCACCTACTGAGCAGTGTAGCAGGGGCCAGCAATGGCTGGGGATCCATGTGTTTAATCCTCTGGGTGGCAGGAAGAACCTGGGTGGGGTTCTTGGGAAGCTTTTGACTTTGAACTCTGATGTGGCAAATGGGTAGAGAGTCAGAAACGTGGGCTCTGAAACTGACTCAGAAGGATCATGAAGTGTGAGAAGAGTTCTGAGGGTGGGGAGGCTGGCAAGGCACATGCTTGTATACGTGGGTGTGTGTGTATACATCAGCACATATGTGTGTGAGGATGTGTGTGCAAGAGGAAGAGAATTGTTAGGTCATTGGAGATCAAAGGGTCAAGGTCAAAGGAAGCAGGGCTTGGATGGACTGTGCAAGGTGATAATAATAGAAGCAGCTAGCATTTATGTAACACTGTATGACAAGCCTGTTCCAGGCCCTTTACATAATTAACTATTTTAAATCCTTGCAACCAATTCAGGAGGTAGATACTATTATTACCCCATTTTATAGGTGAGGAAACTGAGACACAGAGGGGTTCAATGATGAGCCCCAATATCGGAGCTAGGATTTGGGCCCAGGCCCAAGTCTTGACCACTGAGGAGTACTGCGGCCCCCAGCCTGTCCTGGAGGGCATGGTCCTGGACCGTGCCTCCTGCCTGGGGCCTCTGGACTGCTACTTTGATGCTCTCTCTGTGTGTCATGCTCTTTGTCCCCAGCAGGTCTGTTTTGGGGAGATGTGAAGTTGTGCCTACAAAGTTCAAGTATCAGGCAGGAGGTCCTAACTGAGCCAAAACAAGGAGATATCAAAGAAGCTTGGGTTTGGCGGAGCCACTCATCCTGGATGGCAGGATGCAGGGAGTGTAGGGGGATGAGGCAGAGAAGTGAGCAGGGGTGATGTGTAAAGGGACTTTGTCGGCCAGACTAAGTCATGACACCTCCATCCTATAGCATGGGGGCAGGAGCCTTTGATAAGGGTTTCACACAGGAGAGTGGCATGGTCATCCTCGAAGGCTCACTGTGGTGCAGTGTGGACTGGAGCAGGAGAGACTGGAGACTGAGCAGTTGATGAGCTGCGTAATGCCAAAACCCCCAGGCAAAAGGTGATAAGGCCTGGGCTGGGTCAGGAGGTGAAAACGGGGAGATGCTCTTAAGAGGTAGAAGCCTCAGTGTTGGGGATAGACTGGACACGATGGGGTGGGGGAAGGGAGTCGCTGAGAAGGACACCTAGGTTTTTGGGTACCTGGGGGGGGGTAGGAGTCGTATGAGGAAGAGCAGCTCCTGCTAGTCCCGTAGGTCCCTCAAGGCAGCAGGAAGTCTGTGGCCCTGGTGGCTGAGGCTCAGCTACCTGGAGGAGCCCAGGAAAAGTGACCAGGGCATCTTCCCCTAGGCCAGGTAACATGACCCTGGAGAGATTTGGATCAGCCCTGGATTCTTTCCTGCTGGACCCCAGAGGCTGGGGAGGCAGGAGGGCAGAGGCATGGCAGTGGACACATCAGGAAATGAGGGGCAGGGATTGGTTTCCTTTGGAATCATTTTCACTTTCCTTTGACTCCTCTGTTTCTAAAAGACTCAAACAGGAGATGGCAGAGAAGGAAAACTCTATATCATTCATTCTTTTTTTTTTTTTTCTTTTTGAGACGGAGTCTCACCCTGTCACCCAGGCTGGAGTGCAATGGCATGGTCTCATCTCACTACAACCTCCGCATTCTGGGCTCAAGCGATCCCCTTGCCCCAGCCTCGTGAATAGCTGGGAATACAGGCACGTGCCACCATGCCTTGCTAATTTTTGTATTTTTCTAAAGATGGTATTTCAACTCCTGAACGGTTTCGAACTCCTGACCTCAAGTGATCCGCCTGCCTTGGCCTCCCAAAGTGCTGGGATTATAGACGTGAGCCACCGCACCCGGCCTCATCATTCATTCTTAAATCTGAAATTCCAGAGAAGCCCTGTGCTACAGTGGTTAGAACTCTCGTTCTGTGGTTAGCTGGGCTTCACATTCCAAAGTTATCACTTTGTAGCTGGGTGTTCTTGGGCAAACCACTCTACCTCTCTGAGCCTTAGTTTCCTCATCTGGCAGTTAGGACTCATTCTAACACAAACCTCATAGGCTTGTTTTGAAGTTTAAGGTAGTGAAGGACCTCCATGGCAACTTGTTATGATGCTCAGATCTGCGCAGGGTGACAGGGAACAGGGCTGCTATGACGTGTCTCCTAGGAGGCTTCCCCCCATCCACAGGGAGGGGACAAGGCTATTCTTTTGGGACTGGGGATGCGGAAGAAGGGGAGGGGTGCCTGTAAGTCTTTACTGCCTGGCAATTCCAGGCTCTGCCTCTTTCTTGCAATCCTGGAAAAAAAATGGCAACCCCCCAATTCCCCATCTCTGCTGCCTAGACATGGGCCTCTCCAGATAGGATCTGGACCTGCCACGCCTCAGCCTTTCCCCCTGGCTGCAGACAGTGTCCAGCTCAGCCCACCTTCTCCCGCCAGAGCGGTGCCTCGACTCCAGCTGCCGGCTGCCTGCAGGCCCTAACCCGAAGCCAGGGTAAGTGGTCCTCGAGCTCTCAGAGGACCTAGAGGGCGTTCTGAGGTCAGGGCAGGACCCAGCCTTGCCACAGACCCATCTACATCCTTCCAAGGTCAGAGCCCATAGTCAGAGCCCACAGGGAAGGCAGCAGAGGGTGGTCACTCCCCTCTCCCCCTGGCTCCAGCTCCGGGAGCCAGGGACCTGACCCCTGGGCTGAACTCGGCTGTTACCTCAACCCCAACTCAGAGAGTTTGCTGGCAGCAGCCTGGATGACTTTGGTGTAGTTTCTGTGGTTTAATAAGCTACAAAAACGACATTATTTTAAGCCAATCTGGATATAGCACAAAAACTCTCACCCCGTCTGTTCTGTGAAACTCAGATACCCTGACGAGAACACAGCTCACAACCAACTAATACAATATTCTACTGGGCGCGCTGTCAGCGGGCCCCACGCGGGAGCCGGCTCCCCGAGGACGGCCCAGCCGCGCAGCGCAGGCCGAGGAGGGAGGCGGCGGCCGGGGCGGCGGAGCAGGCGGAGGGCCCAGGGCCCGGGTGGGGGCCTCGCGGGGTTGGGGGGACTGCCTGTCTTCTCCCGGAGCAGCTGGGGCCGGCCACACAGAACCCCCTCACGGCTCCCCTGCCCCCCCCCTGCATGGGGACGCGGGGAGGAGAGGAGAGAGGAGAGGAGAGGAGATAGGAGAGGAGAGGAGAGGAGATAGGATAGGAGAGGAGAGGAGAGAGGAGAGGAAAGGAGAGAAGAGAAGAGAGGAGAGGAGAGGAGAAGAGAGGAGAGGCGCGTTCTGGCCTGCTGACAGCAGTTCTACTCCCACAACTCACATATGTCTGATTCCGAAGCAGGGAAGTGTGTCCAACACACCCAATGCAAAGACAGGTTGTTGAATATTTTTTCTCTCATCACTAAAAAGGATTCCCTGCTGGGTGCAATCAAGATCCATAAACTCGCGGCTCGAGTCGGTGTGAAAGCAGCGCTCCAGCCCAGACTCCCTCGCTGGCGCTAAATGCAGGCTCCGGGCGGGCGGAGATGCGCCGGCATCCGCTAGCAGCCTGGCCTTGCGACCGGCAGTTCCCGGCACATTAGGCAGTGCGCTTATTTTGGGCTCCGCTTCAGTGGATTAACTTTCAGTGTAAAGTTTTGAAGCTCGAGCACCGTCCCCGTGACACTGCCCCCTCCCCTTTCGGTGGGTACCAAACTTTACAGAGCCAGAGTCAAGGAGAGCTGGCTGAGTTCTCAGCAGCCCGGGGGTTCAGCGGCTGTTCTCCCTGGCAGCCTGGAGAGTCCCCCAGCTGGCTGACCCAGCCTGCCTCGGTGGGGACCAGGTGCCAACGCTTCTCTCCGGGGCAGAGACACTGAGCTTGCAGGACTTCGGTGATTTTGCAAGGTTCCCGTCAGGGGTTGGTCTGGGTTAAACTAGTCTCATTACTGCTGGTGGTGGCAAGGCTGGTATCGCCGTCCTCCACTCACTGGCTCCCTCCTGCCATGGCGATAGGAACCC
Source organism: Mandrillus leucophaeus (assembly GCF_000951045.1). NCBI lineage: Eukaryota > Metazoa > Chordata > Mammalia > Primates > Cercopithecidae > Mandrillus > Mandrillus leucophaeus. Next base: position 3,157,050 of record NW_012101832.1, on the reverse strand, counting down.
AGGATGCATCCTGGAGGCTGGGATCCTGATGTTTATATGAAGATAAGGGTGCCTTCTTTCTTCTGAGATGCCTTCCTTATCCCTCAAGTAGGGAGGCTGAGGCAGAAAGGGAAGTGGCAGGAGACTTAGTTGGGCCACAGGAGAGCCCCAGGGAAGCTAAGGGGGCAGAGAGAGGGCGTGAGGGAAAGAACAAAGGGGAACATGGCCAGCCCCTAGACTCCTTTCTGATGCTTTGGGAAGGAAGAGATTGGGGTTCTTGGAGAAACCTGGGCTCCTCTTTCCTTCCCCCCACCACATGCTCAGTGACTGCTGGGAGGTGCTTTCAGATCCAATGGTTTAAAAATCTAGTTCCCATGAATTATTAAGAAGCAACTGAAAATGTCTTCAGAAAAGTCCCCCTTCTTCCCCCAGCATCCCATTTTCTGGGAGCCTAGGATGTGTCGTTTAAAACCAGAGTGAGCTTCAGAAACAACACACAGGGCGAAGCAGCCCAGTTAGAGTGCCCAGGCTCTACAGGGTATGGATCGTGTTACTTACTCACTCATTCATCCCAACACATCATCAGGGCTGACTCTGTTTAGGTTACTGGATGGAGGTTTTGGGAGGCATGGCCTGGGAAGGGAGAGTAGATGCATACCCGTTCACACATTTGTTCGTTTATTAATACTGAGCATGAGCCAGGCACCATGTTTGGGCACCGAGTGCAAGCAGATGCAGTTTAAGTATGAAGCAGAACATGAAAAGGGCTGTGAAGGAGAGAAGGGGCTTGGGGATTGGGCTGCACCGGGCCTCTGCAGGCAGCGCTGTCCAAGACCTCTCCCAGCTGCAAGGCAATGCTGAGTGAAAGCTGGACGGACTACAGCGCCTTCCGGGCCTGCATCCTTTAAAGCTTTGCACCAGCTTGCAGAAGCCCACAGGGATGCAATCACTGTGCCTCAAAGTTATACCAAGGCAAAACCCAACGATGAGAAAGAGGAAATGTTGAGGCAGTTTGGGGGAGCCCTGGATTTTTTTTTTAGAAGACTTTCTTTTCACTCATAAATCACTGTCCTCTGAAACCCCTCCTCCACTTTCTCTACACACACACTCTCTCTCTCTCCAAGAGATCAGCACATTGCAAAGACAGGTTGTTGAATATTTTCTCTCTCATCACTAAGAAGGCCTCCCTGCTGGGTGTAATCAAGAACCATAAACTCGCCTTGCGGCTTGAGTCAGTGTGAATCGAGCCCCAGTCAGCTTTCCTCGATTCAGACACGCTCTGGCCGGCTGACAGCACGGGCCAGGCCGGCGGGTGATGGCCAGGCTGCTCTCATAGATGCATCCGAAGGGGCTGCAGCCAGTGGGGCTGGGTCTCCTAGAGTCTCAGCCACCGGCTCTGTAATGACCTGGCATGGAATTCAGGGCGCCTCTCCTGAAAGGTCAGGAAGGAGAGAAATCAATGCCTGCAGACAAGGAGTCCGTGCATTGACAGGTGCCACGGGCACTCCTTGGCCGTCACCCCATGTCCCCAGGTCCCCGGGGAGAGGAGACAGCGACAGGATGACCTCTCAGACTTGGCAGTTATTTCTGATGAGCAGCCTGACCAGATGGCTTTCTCTCTGGTTTTTAGAATTGTTCCTTTCAAGGTGGAAGAGGGCATGGACCTGGTGTTGCCCCAGTGGGCTAGGGTGGGGCTGGAGGGTGGGGATATTGGAATAAGAAGGGAGAGTGAAGGAGAGGCACTGGGGGAGCTGGGCTGGTGGCTGGTCGGCTGCTAAGGGAGCTGTCCCGTCCTTTGCCTGTAAAAACAGGAATAGCAAGGGTAAGAAGTCTTCAGAGGGACAGCTGGGGAGGAGCTTTTCCCATCTTTCCTTGACTTTCTGTCTCTGACAATGTTACTGCCACTGCCTGGACCCCTGGGCCAGATGGTCCCTCCCTCCTGACTCAAGAGCTGCTTCCAATATCCCTTTTAAAAGATACCCTCCTCCTGCCAGCCAGCAAACCTTTAGGACACCTGAGCGGTTTCCCAAATACGCCTTGTACATTCCCACCTCCAGGCTTTTGTGCTTGCCATTTTCCCTGCCAGGCAAGCCTTCTCTTCCTTCTTTTTCTGGTAAGCTCCTTCCTGTCCTTCCAGGCTCAGCAGAAATGTCTCTTCTTCTGAGGAGCTTCACCCGACCAGGCTGAGGTCACCCATGGCCCCTGGGGAACTCATGCAATTCAGCCCTTAACATACTATGTTGTGGGGATCTGTCCATCTGCCCTCTGGGTGAGAGCTCCCCTCTAGGGTTGGGACTGAGTCTGACTCAGCTTTGTGTGCCCAGGGCCCAGCACTGAGTCCACTGGGATGAACAGGATCAGAAGTTTTATCACCAAGTTTCAACACTGCTCTCTGTCTGTACCTGCCTCGCTGTGTACCTGTCTACCTGTGAACCTGTGTACCTGAGTGGGAGAGTGTGCCTTGGTTTCCATGCATCAGTCTTTTGCAGGAATGTCTTTCTGCCCACTCTTCCGTTCTCCACCCTCCAAACCGGACAAGGAGCTCCTTGAGGGCAGGGCGAACTCTGCTTCATCTCTGAAAGCACAAATACAAAGTGGGAGCTGGTAAAGATGTGTGGAACAGGTTCTGGATTTTGTAAAAGGGACCTGTTCAGGCAGGAACCCTCTAGGCAGGGTTGCTGTTGTGGCTTCCCATGAAGGGTCTGGGCAAGTCCCTGTGCAGGGTTCAAATGCTCACTCTTCATTGGGTGGGAGGGTCCTTTCCTTTCAAGCATGGAGAAGCTGCAGCCCCAGCATCTGCAGGCTCAGCCTCAGGGGCTGGCTCTCCACGCTGGGTCTTCACATTCCCATTAGCTAGTTGCGGGGCGAGCCCTGGGGCTCTTCTCCCAGGGCTGCCAAATAGATGGCTCTCTAGAACAAAGGGCAGCGTTGGTTCTGCTGCTGCCTCCATAGCCTCCCTTGGGAGGCCGGGAGCCTGGACTCAGACAAAGTGTGGGTTTCCTCTCAGGCAGACAGCACGCCCGCCCTCCCGCCTTTGCAGAGGCCACAGAGATATTGCCCACCAGCTTCAGGGCTCTCATAACTCTTTCAAGACAATCACTTTATTTATATGAGTTTGTTTAAAAAACCCACAGACGATCCACCACGGGGACCTCTCCGACCAGCTCGGCTTGGTTCTCTCCTATCCTCCGAGTCCATAACTCTTAGTCTTTTGATTTTCCCAGTCCACAAACTATAAAAATCTTATTTCTATAAGGTCTTTTATGGTTACCAAGATAGTCAATAGTGTCATTTTCATTCATATCATTCTGCAGGGAAGTTAGAGGAAACGAACCAGACAGAGGAGAGCTATAAATAAGGTTCAGCTACACAAGGCCCCAAGCGGATCCCACTGCGTTCTTTTAAAACTACACATGCACAGAATACACACACACAACATACACATATGCACACGTATGCCCAGTCATGCTAGAGACAGGTGCACACGAAGTCACCCATGCACACAGGATGCTTTGTCCACATGCTGCTTGCACACACACACACGCATGTGCATGTATGTGCTTGCAAAATTTGGCAGTTTTAGAAAAAAGCCCTTTATGGGATTTGCCTGTCTTCGAAGGGCCAAGAGCAGGCAGCAGTACTTGCTGTGGTGAGATGGGGGAACTGAAGCAGGCCAGCTCAGAGAATGCATTCTAAAGCCATGAACTGCAAGGCTGGGCACCCGGCCATCCATGAGCTCATGTGTGGGGAGCTTTGGAATTCCCGCCAACACAGGAGCCTAGCTCTGGCCTGAGTGGCAGCGGCAGCCATCCAGCCAGCACTGGGAATGCCGGGCCACTCTCAGAGCTTCCTCTGACAGTCTCTTGGTGTCATCTGAGGGCCAAACCCCTCATTCTTTGGAGGAGAGCCAGCCAGCTTCACCATTCTGGTTTGTGCCTTGCTGCCACACCTGACTGTCCACAGCCCTGCTGCCCACAGCTTTGCCTTCAGGGCAGGACCCCAGAGGAGGAGCCTAGGTTGTGACCCTAGAGGAGAAAGCAGGAAGCCTTGGGCACTGAGGCCCACGTGGTGAGGCAGAGAGAGAGCTGGCAGGGGAGGGAGAGGGTAAGAAGTCTTCAGAGGGAAAGCTGGGGAGGAGCCTTTCCCATCTTTCCTTGACTTTCTGTCTCTGGCAATGTTACTGCCACTGCCTGGACCCCTGGGAGCAGGTAGGGGAAGGGAGGGGCTGCATGGCTAGTGCCAGAGAACTGTACTCTCCTTAGAGAATTCCAGGCTCATTGGCATGGGGTGCAGAGGAAGGAATGGCTGCTGGAGTCAAGAGGTCTGGGTTCTAGCACTGACTAGCTGCACACTGCAGCCTTTTGCGATGTTGGGCAGACACTCTCCTGTCTCAGGATTCACCGCTGTACCCCAGTGAATCACAAGGAGGGATGAGCTCTCAGGTTCCTCCTAGTTTGGGAACTGCAGTTGGATTAGCCACACTTCAGGGTTCCAGGGCAGGTGTGTCTCCTTAGTTTCCCCATCTGCAAAATGGGGCTGATGAGTTTTTACCATTGGCAACATCCCAGGGACACTGTGAGGGAAACTGGGCAAAAGTCCAGGCGTACGGATGAGCTTATTTGGGAACTGGTGGCTTTGGAACTCATAACGAATGCAACCCATCAGGGTGCCCAAGACCTTGAAAACGATACCCTCCCACCCCCAGCTTCTTTCTTCCACCTTACTCCTCAGCAACCCCGTCCTCCCCCAGCACTGGAGAGCTGAGAATGCAGCCCAGGGCTCTGAGCTCGAGGCCTTGGAATTCCTCTATTCCCCTACTGCCTTCTTCAAGGGAACTATTAATTGTAATTTAAGCCTCCCAAGTTAAAAGCAGTGTGCAGATTTAAGGATTCTTTCATCCCAATTACACATCGTTTCTGGCTGCACTTTAGTGCCAGGCTTTTATCTGTTGTTCTGGGGAATCACTTATCGGCCAGAGCAGCGGGCTCCACGCAGATTGCTCCCTGATTATGTTTAATGGCAAATGGAGAGTTAACTCTCCTCCTTCCCCGGAGCTGTGTCGGCATTTTTCCCAGCCCAGCCGAAAGCAGCCCAGGGGAACAGGAGGGCATGGAATGGGGGAGCTGCAGGGACCTCCATGTCCTGGGACTATTTGTGCAGGGCTCCGAGGGGACCTGTATGACTCAGGGTGGCCAAGAGGGCAATGCTGCTCCCCACCTACCGGATGACCCAAGTGCTCTGTTTCAAATGCTGATAGCAGCCCTGTGTTTATTCTACACATGCCACTACCATGGGAGGCTACTGTGTGTTCATGCGTTGGGCTGGCCTCGTTTCCTCACTCACACTGCAGTGTGCCCGGCAGTTAGGGCCACTGCATCAGTCTTATACACACTTGCACACTCCAGGGTGAGCCCAGTTCTTGGACCTGCACTGCCACACACACACTCGCACACACACTCGCAATCAGCATCTCCATGTGCGCAATCACACTTGACTTGCATAGACTCCCTACTCCCACCTGTGAGCACACCCTCACCTCAGTCCCAAACATGCGCAGAGTTGGACCCTTCTCCACCATCAAATGGAGACTTTTCCGTCTGTCTGTCTTTTTGTCTTTTGCTCACAGAATTAGGCTGCCAGAGGAGCTTGGAGTGGATCTTGGAATGTCAGGTGATGAGATCGTAGACTCAGACCCCTGTGCCATTGAGCCCCCAGTGTCACTCATTTCCACTGGGTTCCTGAGCCCCAGTAGGATTGTACCTTGTCACAGAGTTTGGGCTGGCTCACTCCTTTGGATGCTACTCTGTAAATCTGAAACTCGACACTCCAAAGCAGAGCTTCTGGTCTCCCCCAAACCTGCTTCTCCTGCAGTCCTCCCCCGTCTCAGCTCTTGGCAAGTCCTTGCTTCCATTGCTCAGGACAAAAAAACCCTGGAGTCATTCTTGACTCCTCTCTTTTTCTCACTTCCTACTTCTAGTCCATCAGCAGATCATGCTGGCTGTATTTTAAATACATAGTCCTAATCTGATCGCTTCTCACCACCCCCACTGCCACCACCTCGACCAACCCCACGAAGACCTGGTTTACTGTAGCAACCTCCAGACAGGCTTTCCTGCTCCTGCTCCTCCCCTCCACGTGGCAGCCAGATCCTGTCCTTCTCTGCTCCTCTTGAAGAAATAGTTGAGGACCTTACAGGGGCTTGCGAGTCCCTATGTGATCTGCTCCTTTAACCCCACCCGCTCCTGACTTCTCCCCTGTTTTCCCTCCTGCACTCCTCTTCAGCCACAGTGACCTCCTTGCTGCACCCCTGCCTTAGAGTCTTTGCTGTTTCCCTGCCTAGAATGCTTTTCTACCCGACCTCTACTTGAATAACCCTCTTCCTCCTCCTTCAAGCCTGCTCCAGTGTCACTTCTTAGTGAGATCACCTTAAATATCCTATTGAATCCTGCAACCTGCTGCCTCTTCAGCCCCTGCCCTCCCAATCCCACTTACTCTGCTTTTATTCCCTTTTTTTCTTTTTCTCTTTTTCAGCAGAGCATCTACCTTCTATCACAAGTTGGGTGCACTGGGAAACAGACTCCGATAGAGACTTCGGCTTGCAGGAAGTTTACTGGGGAAGGCTCTCACGTAACATAAAGACCTTCAGGGAGTGGAGGAAGCAGAACAGGCAGAGGGAAAAGTTGAATTGTGATATAGTCACAACAAAGGACTTAGCTGACCCCATGGGGAGCTGTGAGCTGGGGGGACTTTCAGAGTCGCTCTGCATTAAGGTGAGGGGGCTGGGGCCTGTATAGCCCCTCATCTACCTACTATTGGGTGTGGGCTGCCCCCAGGGAAGGGGAGTGACCTTGGGTAAAGCAGCTGTCTTCTCTGAGCACAGTTCTGGGGAAGGACTCAGCTGAATGGCTTTGGCCACCAGTGCTCCCAGCAGCTGGGGGTGAGTGCGTCCATTCAGAAGTGGAGAACTGGGTGCCCCACCACAGCGTCCACTCTGCCTTTTACTATACATAAATGAGTAAATATCAATATATAAAATTTATCGTTTGTTGGCTGGGTGCAGTGGCTCATGCCTGTAATCGCAGCACTTTGGGAGGCCAAAGCAGGTGGATCACTGAGGTCAGGATTAGAAACCAGCCTGACCAACATGGTGAAACTCCGTCTCTAGGAAAAATACAAAAATTAGCCAGGCGTGGTGGCATGTGCCTATAATCTCAGGTACTTGGGATGGGAGGCTGAGGCAGGAAAGTCGCTTAAACCTGGGAGGCGAAGGTTGCAGTGAGCTGAGATCATGCCACTGCACTCTAGCCTGGGCCACAGTGAGACTGTCTCAAAACAAATAAAAATAAAAAATAAAATTTACTGTTTGTCTATCTTTCCCTCTAGAAAAGAAGTCCCAGGAGGGAAGGGAATCTCTGTTAGTACAGCTCCCTGATGTTTTTCAAGTGCCTGGAATGGGCCAGTTTTGGCCCATAGTAGGCTCTCCATATATATTTGCTGAATGAATGAATGAACCTACTCATTTCTCAATGTCCTGCTTGCGTCTGTCATCAGTTTCACTGGAGTCTCAATCTCAGTTTGGCCACCAACCAGTTGTGCAAACTATAGGCAAGTTGTTTAACTTCTTGGAGCCTCTGCTTCTTCATCGGTAAAATGGAATAATAGAAGTACCCATCTCACAGGGTTTTAGGAGGTCGAAGTGAACTAATGTTTGCAAAGCACCTTGCAGGTGCTTGGGACAAAGCTGGTAGTCACTGAATATTAACTTGTTGTCAATGTTGTTAGTACCTTGGGCTCTCCTTGGTTTGGGTTGCTGCCAGGATTCTTATCAGACTTGAAGACAAAGCCAAAACTCCAGCTGGGAAATCTTGATTTTCCAGGTGTACAGGGATAGGTGGTGTACAGAAGTCTGATCTGCAGAGGTCATTATTAGTTAATGAGGATAGAGGTCTGCTTACAAGCCTCTGACTGGAATCCTTGCCTTGGGACAGCTCAACATGTACCTGTGTGTGTACGTGTGTCTGCACACATGATTGCATAGAGCTAATGCAAGCTAATTCAAAGCTGTGCATTCCTAAAGGATAACTGGTCCTAGGTAGTAGGCCTATATAGGAAGCCAGTCATTAGCAGGGTCAAAAGAGCCATCTTTCCTTCCTATCTTCTGCTCACTCTTTACCTCTTGCATGGGCTTCTTCCCCATTGCTCCTCTGAATGAACTCACTTCCCAATATCCAGTGACTTCCTTGTTGTCAAGTCCAGTGGTTGCTTACTTGACCTCAGCAACGATACTGACCACCACTCTCCATCTTTATTTCCCTGATTTGGGTGTAGTGAATACCGTGGTATGTATCCCTAGCTTTCCTGCAAAAGGACTCACTGAGGCACTCTGTTCTCCCAGTCAATGAAAGCATCTGTGGCCAACAACATTCTGAGTCTCTTCCCAAGAACTGCCTTTGGCCACATGGAACTGTCTCTCCCAAGTGTTATGCCACCTCCCAAGGGTTACACCACTTCCCAAAAGGTACAACACCTCCCTGGAGATAGTTCAAATTCAATAACTGATAACTCTTGCTTCATTTTGGGACATCTCTAAAGGGTCATAGTTGCTCTAGCACTTTCTACCAGTCCTTGGTCAGCCCAGATTTACCTCCATTGTCAATACATCAGAGTTCAACTTCTCCCTCTGCCTAGCCTGGCTTCCCTTCCTCTTTGTTGGTGTCGTGCCCAAGATCATTCTCCAATAAGTCTTCTGCATGCAAATCTCCATCTTTGATCTATTTCTGGGGAACCTGACCTACTACTACAGTTGGTGCTAGAAGTGGTTCCTAGGAAACGGACTCTAAAATGGGATTTTGGAGCTGGATCATCCACCGGCCAGTTGGTAATAAGAACCCCATCACTGGTGGTGGGTGGAGGTACTGATAGCCCCTGACATGTTCTAGCAGTGCAATTGTTAAAACTTTCACTGATGGGGAAGTGGGATGGGATACTTGTGAAAGGGAAAGTACTATTGGGTGTACTCTCTCAGACATTCGAGAGGCTCAGAGGAGTGATAATTATAAAATCTATGGAATTAAATGATTGTTGCTGGGGGCAAGCAAGGCATTGGAAAAAGACAATGAAATGCTGAGAGTGATTAATCACCAATTTAAGGTGAAGTGTGAAAGCCAGAGGGCCTCCTTGCCATCAGATAAAGAGGTTTTCTCCTGCAGCTGAAAGGCAGAATAAACTGAGGTTTGGCCCAGGAATGCATTGTAAGAGCAGCAGATTTCCAAAGAAAACTGAATTCTCAACATAGCCTGTCAGCTCTGTTTGATTGATCAGGGCTTGACTGGGGGCTCTGACACTTAGGACAGGGGCATCTGTATGGATTCCCTTGAATGCCTTGAAACTCTAGGTCACCCTGAGCCCTTTGAGGCCAGAGTGTCCTTTGCCTTCCTGTGAAAGGCTAGAGCTTTCCTGGTGTGATGGTTTACTGAGTGTCAACTTGATTGGATTGAAGGATACAAAGTATTGATCCTGGGTGTGTCTGTGAGGGTGTTGCCAAAGAAGATTAACAATGGAGTCAGTGGGCTGGGAAAGGCAGACCCATCCTTCATTGAGTGGGCACCATCTAATCAGCTGCCAGCAAATATAAAGCGGGCAGAAAAATGTGAAAAGGAGAGACTGGCCTAGCCTCCCAGCCTGTGCCTTTCTCCTGTGGTGGATGCTTCCTGCCCTTAAACATCAGGCTCCAAGGTCTTCAGTTTTGGGACTCAGATTGGTTCTTCTTGCTCCTCAGCCTGCAGACAGCCTATTGTGGGACCTTGTGATCGTGTAAGTTAATATTTAATAAATTCATATATATATGTATACTATTGATTCTGTCCCTCTAGAGAACACTGACTAATACAGATTCTGGAACCAGGAGTGGGTTCTAGAGGAACAGAATATTAAGGATGGAGTTCTTTCATTGGTTTTGGGGTTTCTGGAGTTGGCTGCTTAATATGATTTGACCTCAAAATGCTAAAGACTCTACTTATAATAGTATGGAGAACACTGATAGTCCTTGGTATGAACTGTTTAGAGAGTTATGCAAATAAATGCATTTGACACTCCTGATTTGCTGCTCATGAGAGGCAAGGAGTTTAGTGATTCTATACACAATACCTTTGACCATATGTGGAGAACCAAAGAACATAATGAAGCTGGTTGGTTGCTCCTAAGTTCAGTGGACAAAGTGATGAAAGAAAATAATGAACTCAAGAATTTTGTCTCCTGACTTCAGAAGCAGATATTGAGCCTGAAATCTGCTAAGACTGCCTTGAGTGAGAGTCTTATCTCCTGTAGAGAAAGAGCTGAAATTGTGGAAAAAGAGACACAAGCTCTTATCATGTGAGTGGCTGACCTGCAACCAAAGATGCATGCATAGCTTCACCAGGTGTCTACTGTTAAAGTGAGGGCATTGACTGGAAAAGAATGGGACCCTGAAACTTGGAATGGGGATGTGTGGGAGTTCCCTGATGAAGCTGGAGACACTGAGTTTGTAAACTCTGATGAACCTTTTATGACAGAAGGAACAGCTTCGCCATCCCCAGTAGTGGCAACATCCCCTTCTGGACCCATACTGCCATCAGCCTTTCCACCTTTGCCTGAGGAGATAAACCCTGCACTGCCTGAGGCAACAGTGATGGCCTCCCCTGAGGCAGTTACCAGGCAAAATAATGTTGATTCTCCTCAGGAGCCACCCCCAACACCCCTGTTTGCTTCTAGACCTATAACTAGAATAAAGTCCCAGCAGTCCCCTGAAGATGAGGTTGAGAGTATGATCCATGAGCAGGTGTGCTACACTCAAATAGGGGAGTTCTCTAATTTATATAAACAGCAATCTGGGGAACAGGCATGGGAATGGATATTAAGAGTATGAGATAATGGCGGAAGGAACATAGAGTTGGATCAGGCTGAATTCATTGATTTGGGCCCTCTAAGCAGGGACTCTTGTTTTAATGTTGCTGCTGGGGGAGTTAAAAAAGGTTCTAATAGTTTATTTGCTTGGTTAGCTGAAATATGGATTAAAAGATGGCCCACTGTGAGTGAACTGGAAATGTCTGATCTCCCTTGGTTTAATGTAGAGGAAGGGATCCAAAGGCTTAGGAAGATTGGGATGGTGGAGTAGATTAGTCACTTTAGACCTACTCATCCCAGCTGGGAGGATCCAGAAGATATACCCTTGACCAATACCTTGTGAAATAGATTTGTGAGGGCAGCACCTGCATCTTTGAAGAGCCCTGTAATTTCTCTTCTCTGTATGTCAGATCTAACAGTGGGAACCACAGTCACTCAACTACAAAATTTAAATTCAATGGGAATAATTGGATCCCGAGATGGCATGGGCCAAGTGGCAGCACTCAACCATCAAAGGCAAGGTGGGCATAGCTACCATAATGGGCAGCAGAGGCAAAGAGGCAATCAGAATAGTCTGACTCATGTAGAGCTCTGGCCTTGGCTAATTCATCATGGTGTTCCTATAAGTGGAATTGATAGGAAGCCTACTGCATTCCTACTTAATTTATACAAGCAGGAAACTTCCTGGTTGAATGGACAAAAGACTAATTTGAATTATAAAAACAGAGAATCACAGTCCCTCAATAATTTTCCAGACTTGAGCCAGTTTACAGACCCGGAACCCCTTGAATGAAGGGGAGGCAGGGTCCCCTTGAGGAAGGACCCCACTACATTACTGATAATTTATGCAGTGAATCTTTCTCCCATCCTTCCCCAAGGAGATATCCAGCCTTTTACCAGGGTAACTGTGCAGTGGGGAAAGGGAAATGATCAGACATTTCGGGGACTACTGGACACTGGCTCTGAGCTGACATTGATTCCGGGGGACTCAAAACATCACTGTGGTCCTCCAGTTAAAGTAGGGGCTTGTGGAGGTCAGGTAATTAATGGCGTTTTAACTCAGGTCTGACTTACAGTGGGTCCAGTGGTTTTCCGGACTCATCCTGTGGTCATTTCCTCAGTGCCAGCATGCGTAATTGGCATAGATATACTTAGCAGCTAGCAGAACCCCCACATTGGCTCCATGTCTGGTAGGGTGAGGGCTATTATGGTGGGAAAGGCCAAATGGAAGCCATTAGAGCAGCCTCTACCTAGAAAAATAGTAAATGGAAAAAAAAATCACATCCCTGGAGGAATTGTGGAGATTAGTGCCACCATCAAGGACTTGAAAGACATAGGGGTGGGGATTCCCAACACATGCCCATTCAGTTCTCCCATGTGACCTGTGCAGAAGACAGATGGATCTTGGAGAATGACAGTGGATTAAATTTAACCAAGTGGTGACTCCAGTTGCAGCTGCTGTACCAGATGTGGTTTCATCACTTGAGCAAATTAACACACCTCCTGGTACCTGGTATGCAGCCATTGACTTGGCAAACACCTTTCTCCATTCCTGTCCATAAGGCCCAACAGAAGCAATTTGCCTTCAGCTGGCAAGGCCAGGAATATGCCTTTACTGTCTTATCTCAAGGGTATATCAACTTTCCCGCTTTGTGTCATAATCTTATTCGGAGAGACCTTGATTGCTGTTTTGCTTCCGCAAGATATCACACTGGTCCATTACATAGATGATGTTATGCTGATTGGATCAAGTGAGCAAGAAGTAGCAAACACACTGGACTTATTCGTGAGACATTTATGTACCCCAGGATGGGAAATAAATCCGACTAAAATTCAGGGATCTTCTACCTCAGGAAAATTTCTAGGGGTCCAGTAGTGTGGGACCTGTCAAGATATTCCTTCTAAGGTGAAGGATAAGTTACTGCATTTGGCCCCTCCTACAACCAAGAAAGAGGCACAATGCCTAGTGGGCCTATTTGGATTTTGGAGGCAACACATTCCTCATTTGGGTATGTTACTCCAGCCCATTTATTGAGTGACCTGAAAGGCTGCCAGTTTTGAGTGGGGTCCAGAACAGGAGAAGGCTCTGCAATAGTTCCAGGCTGCTGTGCAAGCTGCTCTGCCACTTGGACCGTAGGACCCAGCAGATGCAATGGTGCTGCAGGTGTCAGTGGCAGATAGGGATGCTGTTTGGAGCCTTTGGCAGACTCCCGTAGGTGAATCACAGAGGAAGCCTCTAGGAATTTGGAGCAAAGCCGTGCCATCTTCTTCAGATAACTACTCTCCTTTTGACAGACAGCTCTTGGCCTGTTACTGGGCTTTGATGGAAATTGAACGTTTGACTATGGAACATCAAGTCACCATGGGACCTGAACTGCTTATCATGAACTGGGTGCTTTCTGACCCATGGAGCCATAAAATGGGTTGTGCACAGCAGCATTCCATCATCAAATGGAAGTGGTATATATGTGATCGGTCTCGAGCAGTTCCTGAAGGCACAAGTAAGTTACATGAGGAAGTGGCTCAAATGCCCATGGTCTCCACTCCTGCCACCCTACCTTCTCTTCCCCAGGCTGCACCGATGGCCTCATGGGGAGTTCCCTATGATCAGTTGACAGAAGAAGAGAAGATTAGGGTTTGGTTAACAGATGGTTCTGCACAATATGCAGACACCATCCGAAAGTGGACAGCTGCAGCAATTTCGCCCCTTTCTAGGACACCCCTGAAGGACAGCGGTGAAGGGAAATCTTCTCAGTGGGCAGAACTTTGAGCAGTGCACCTGGTTGTGCACTTTGCATGGAAGGAGAAATGACCAGGTGTGCAATTATATGCTAATTCATGGAGACTGTAGGCAATGGTTTGGTTGGATGGTCAGGGACTTGGAAGAAGTATGCTTGGAAAATTGGTGATAAATAAATCTGGGGAAGAGGTATGTGGATGGACCTCACTGAGTGGTGAAAAACCCTGAAGATATTTGTATCCCATGTGAGTGCTCACCAACGGGTGACCTCAGTAGAGAAGGATTTTAATAATCAAGTGGATAGAATGACCCATTCTGTGGACACCACTCAGCTTCTTTCCCCGGCCACCCTGATCATTGCCCAATGGGCCCATGAACAAAGTGGCTATGGTGGCAGGGATGGAGGTTATTCATGGGCTCAGCAACAGGGACTTCCACTCACCAAGGCTGACCTGGCTACAGCCACTGCTGAGTGCCCAATTTGCCAGCCACAGAGACCAACACTGAGCCCTCGATATAGCACCATTCCTCAGGGTGATCAGCCAGCTACCTGGTGGCAGGTTGACTATATTGCACCTCTTCCATCATAGAAAAGGCATAGGTTTGTCCTCACCGGCATAGACACTTACTCAGGATATAGGTTAGCCTATCCTGCATGCAATGCTTCTGCCAAGACTACCATCCGTGGACTCATGGAATGCCTTATCCACTATCATGGTATTCCACATAGCATTGCCTCTGACCAAGGCACACACTTTATGGCTAAAGAAGTGTGGCAATGGGCTCATGCTCATGGAATTCACTGGACTTACCATGTTCCCCATCATCCTGAAGCAGCTGGATCAACAGAACAGTGGAATGGCCTTTTGAAGTCACAATTACAATGCCAACTAGGTGACAATACTTTGCAGGGCTGCAGTAAAGTTCTCCAGAAGGCAGTGTATGCTCTGAATCAGGGTCCAATATATGTTACTGTTTCTCCCATAGCCAGGAGGGTCCAGGAATTAAGGGGTGGAAGTGGAAGTGGCATGACTCACAATCACCCCTAGAGATCCGTGAGCAAAAGTTTTGCTTCCTGTTCCTGTGACATTATGTTTTGCTGGCCTAGAGGTCTTAGTTCCAGAGGGAGGAATGCTGCCACCGGGAGAAACAGCAATGATCCCATTAAACTGGAAGTTAAGATTGCCACCTGCACACTTTGGGCGCCTCCTACCTTTAAGTCAACAGGCTAAGAAGGGAGTTACAGTGTTAGCTGGGGTGATTTACCCGGACTATCAAGATGAAATCAGTTCACTCTACAAAGGAGGTAAGGAAGAGTACGCATGGAACACAGGAGACCATTAGAGTGTCTCTTAGTATTACCATGCCCTGTGATTAAGGTCAATGGAAAACTATAACAGCCCAATCCAGGCAGGACTACAAATGGCCCAGACCCATCAGAAATGAAGGTTTGGGTCACTCCACCAGGAAAAAACCCCCACGACCTGCTGAGGTGCTTGCTGAAGGCAAAGGGAATACAGAATTGGTAGTAGAGGAAGGAAGTCATCAATACCAGCTACAACCGCGTGACCAGCTGCAGAAATGAGGATGGTGATTGTCATGAGCGTTTCCTCCTTCTTCTGTTAAAAACATGTTTGTGGATGTGTACGCTTGTACTAAGAAAATATCTTCATTTTATTTCCTTTTTCCTTTATCATGTGACATAAGATTTATTGACTTCATATCAGCATTTAAGTATTGTTAACTTTATGTAATAATATTTGGGGATTGTTGTGTTTCTGGTTGTGAGAAGGATAGTTGTATTATATTAGGCATAATTATGACCTTATTGTCTTTATTTGAAGATTACGTATGATCTCAGGAGATGTGTATGGGTTCAACTTGACAAGGGGTGGACTTGTGATGGTTAATACTGAGTGTCAACTTGATTGAAGGCTAGAAAGTATTGATCTTGGGTGTATCTGTGAGGGTGTTGTCAAAGGAGATTAACTTTTGAGTCAGTGGGCTGGGAAACGTAGACCCTCCTTTAATTGGGTGGGCACCATCTAATCAGCTGCCAGCGATTATAAAGCAGGCAGAAAAATGTGAAAAGGAGAGACCGGCCTAGCCTCCCAGTCTACATCTTTCTCCCATGCTGGATGCTTTCTGCCCTAGAGCATTGGACTGCAAGTTCAGTTTGGGACTCGGACTGGTTCTCCTTGTTCCTCAGCTTGCAGACTGCCTATTGTGGGACATTGTGGTCATGTAAGTTAATACTTAATAAACTCCCCTTTATATATCTATATCTATATCTATATCTATATCTATATCTATATCTGTATCTGTATCTGTATCTGTATCTATATCTATATCTATATCTATATCTATATCTATATCTATATCTATATCTATCCTATGAGTTCTGTCCCTCTAGAAAACCCTAATACACCCGGG
Source organism: Mandrillus leucophaeus (assembly GCF_000951045.1). NCBI lineage: Eukaryota > Metazoa > Chordata > Mammalia > Primates > Cercopithecidae > Mandrillus > Mandrillus leucophaeus. The sequence continues at coordinate 3,141,017 of NW_012101832.1, read as the reverse complement.
CTTGAGGATGGTGCAAAGGCCTCTACCTTACAAGATGCCATGCATCATGCACCCTCCCCCAATTCCTGCCTCAGCATATGGTCTCCCACCTCCTCTTCCAGCAACCAGACCAATAACTGGGGTTAAGCTGCAACATAACCTGGCTGCTAAGGGAGGAAGTCACTGCAGGATGCAGCCAGTGAATACCAGCAGGAGCAGGGAGTTTAACTTCATTTCTTTCTTGCGTCATTGACAGGCTTGCCACCTCTGGTTTCCACCCTGCGGCTCTATTTTCCATGTTGCTGTTACAGGGATCTTTTCAGGTATCTCACCACATCTCTGCCCTGCTTAGAAGCTGCCTTCCCTAGGGTTATGCCCCCTCCAGGACCAGCCCACAGCTAACGGTGGCTGAGAAGGATTCAAACGCCTGCCTCCTTTTCCTCAGTTTGGGACAACCTTGAATTTCCTTCCTACCTTCAGAGCTTCTCATAGGTGAGGTTTAAGTTGCAACCATATTACTGGGCCAATCCTGGCTTCCTCCATCTTTATAGGCAGATCTCTCCAGAGCAACCCTCCTGCTGCAATGAACCTCATGCACCCGTGTTTCAAAGTCTATTTCTAGAGAAAATACCTCTTTAAGCATTCGTAGATTTTCTTTCTCTGGGCTCTCTCAGAATCATGCATATATATTTGCTATTATGTATTTTTCAGCTATCCTGTTGCTGTGTAACAAACCATCCCTAAATGTGGTGATTTAAAATAATGCTACATTTTTTCCCCATGATTTTATGGGTTGACTGGCCTCAGTCGGGCAGTTCTGCATCACCTGGTGTAGCTTAGGCCACTCATGTGTCTGCACTCACCTGGGAGCTCCACTGTAGCTGGAACATCCAGGATGGCTGCTCATCCTCCAGGACATCTGTCCACATGGCCTTTAATCATTCCCTAGTCTGGCTTGGGCTTCCTTATGTTATGGTAGCTGGATTCCATGAGGGAGAAAGTGGAAATGGCCGCTTCTCTTAGGGATGGGGCTTATAAGGTTTAGAACCTCACTTCTGTCACGCTCTCTTGGTCAAGGCAAGTAACAGGCCTGCCAGATTCAAGGGGAGGGGAAATAAGCTCCACCTGCTGATGGGAGGAGCATCACTTCCATCTAGGGATGAGAGGGAGTAGTTAAAGACCATTGGAAACTATCTACCCCAGCATGTAACACCGTGATACTGGGAGCTCCTTGAGGGCAGGGATTCATCTGTATAGCATTGTCCCTAGCCCACGCACTTCCAGGAGTGGTCAGAGATTTCTGGTGACAGAGTGAGCTCCAGCCCTAATATTCCTCATTCTGCGTTTGGTCCCCATAGATCCTGGGCAGGGGGTGAAGAGGTAGTGAAGCCAAGCTACAGGCTGTCAGCTGCCTCTATGGGGACATTGCTTTAATTTCCAAGATAGCAGTTCAAATGCTGTCTGGAGTCTATTTCTGGGCACAGACTCTGCCTCTGGGGCATGAGTGGGGCACATTTTATTCAGCCACATCGTTACCCAGGGCCAGGGCCCCAGAACCAAACACAGGCTGAATAATTAAAGCTTGTCTCTTCTCTCTCTTGTCATTGTACATTTAGAGCATGTGGAAGTCATTAGTGTTGTTTGTCAAATATTTCTGGCGATGCACCTGCTGAACACATGGAAAGATTGCACTTCTTGGCCCTCTTGTGGTTGGGTGAAGCCTAGTGATTAATTCTGGCCAATGAGTTGTGAATGGAAGTGACTTGTGCCATGTATGGGCATTTAATTGCTGCGTGAAGCCCTTCAGAGCTCTTTGCCTCTGCCTTGGAGACTGACAATGTTCGAGATGGTGTCTGCTCCATCAGTTGAGTGAGGATACGTGGAGCAGAGCCCCACCAACCCATGATGCACAAGTGGCACGAGTGAGAAATAGTATTTGCTGTTTGAAGCTGCTAAGATTAAGGGGTTGTTTGTTATGGCAGCATGACTGAGCCTACCCTGTGTGATACAAGGGCCCTGACTCATCTTGAGCTCATCTTAGCATTTAGATATATCTAGAGTGGGATAGAGGCAGAGCTCTGGGGAAATAACTCACCTTCAGGGAAGAAGGAGTAGAGATTGGAGTAGATAATGGGGTAGGAATCCAACACTGTATCAGCAGCCCGACTAATATAAACAACTAATATATTAACATGTGTTAGAGTTGTAAAGGCGTCATAGTAACGCTGAATGGAATAAGTATTCAGGAAAGTGGCGCCATTAAAAAGATTCCTACCCCTGCCTCCTACATGTATGTTTCTTTCCTTCCCCTCCCCCTCCCCCAAATCCCCTCATTCACTGCAAGGGATTTGAATAGTTGTCTTAAAGGCAGAGTGATTTGAATGCCCAGACATTTGCATATGGGCTTTCCTTCTGTTGCTTTCTTTATTCTAGTTCGGTGGCTCTCTAACTTTAGTGTGCCTAAAAATTTCTGTTCATGGCTGTATAAACAAACCCATGTATACTGTACTTTATGAGTGGTTTGGGTTTTTCAAGGGTACTTTAGACTATATGCAATTCTTGTCTTATGCACAGACTTCAAAATCTAACCTCTGTGTAAGATGAGATTCCATTGTTCAAAACCAAAAGAACTTTGCAAATTTTATGAGACATAGAGGGCACAAGATGTCAGCAGCAGCTGCTCGTAGCCCATTATCCACCCATCCCCCAAGTCCTGTTGATTTTACACCCATGGTCTAAGCCTCCATCATCTCTTTCCTGGATTACTGTAAAGGGCTCCTAACTGCCTTTTTGCTTCTATTACTTTTCCCTCCAATTCATGTCCATACCAGAGCCATCGCGATCCTTTCCAAACACCAATCTGGTCACGTTCCTTCCCCTGTCTGAATCTCTTCACTGGCCTCCCATTGCACTTACCAAGAAGATCGACACCTTTAATGTGTTCTTCAGACCACAGGATTCAGCCTTGCCTGCCTCTCCAGCCTCCTTTCACAGCAGTCTCCCCTTTGGCCTTTTACTTTCACTGACACATTCCTGTCCCTCTCCCCCATTGCAGAGCCTTGGCACCTGTTATACCATCTGCTCAGAATGTTCTTCCCCCACCCTCTCATTTTTGCCTGGTTAACTCCTACGTATGCTTCAGATGTCAGTTCAAATGTTACGTCCTTGGATAAGCATTTAAGCCAACTTATTCTTTATTTGCTCTCATAGAATGTGTTGCTTTCCTTCAGAATATTTATGTCAGTTTGTAATTATATACTAATTTGTTTGATTATATTATGAACACTTGTTTCTTCCACTAGAATGTAAGCTCTAGGAGAGCAGGGGCCACGGCTTCCTTGTTATTCTTGTATTCCTAGCACATGCAATGTATATTTGCTGCATGAATGATTGAATGGTACCATAGTGGTTTCAGTGGCAGTGATAGTGACTGTGGCACTGAAGCAGTGATGGTAGATCCATTTCCATCTGTTTTGGGCTATTATTTACTCTTATTCTCACCTCTAGCTTCTGTGGCCTGAGAAATAGGAATTATCTCCAGATGCAAAAACAAAGACCCAGAGAGTAGACAAGACTCAGGGCCAGTGAGTGGCAGAGTCAGCTCCAGAATCTGCTCTCCAGATGCTGAGTAGAATTCCTTCTCAGACACCGTACTACTTTCTGGCCTGTACTCTGACAAAACAGATACCTCCTAAGGTCTCCAGTGTGGATGATTTGTGGGGTACTGATAGCAAAGTAGCATCTTTTACAAACAGACCTCCTACCTCTCTTCCTCTTTTTTCTCCTTTTCATTTTTCTCTTCTTTTTCCTCTTCTTTGATTAAAAAATCATTTTGTAAAATAAGGTCAGCACGGGAGAGACTTTTTGAAACGTTTGGGCTGTGGTCAGCCCAAAGAAACTAGATTGAGCACAGTTAGCCTAGTTAGCCCCACCTGTGGGGCTGGTGAGGACCCGTATGTAGGATTAAGGCAGAAAACCTCAGACTTCAGGAAATGTGCTAATGCCGATTATTGCTTGTTAAGGCTTTAGGGTTTGATGGCACTTATGTGGGTTGGGGGTAAGACTTCTCTTAGAAGGGAATGACATTTCCAATTTCAGTCATCCTGGGCGGAAGTGAATCCTGGAGCAGAAAATGAGGAGGTATGAGGTGGAATTTAGATGGAGGGGACATTTTCCTCCTCTTTCTGGAGTCTTGGTTCAGTTTGTTCTGGATTCTGAGGCCTGGAGGTAACTAGAACATTGTATTAGTTAAGGCAAGGCCAGCTGCTATAACAGATAAACGTTTAACATCTTGGTATCTTAACAGAAAAAAGTTCATTTTTTGTCTCCAAAATAGATGTTCTGATAAGCGGTGGCTTTCTTCCAAGTGGCAATCAGGGACCCAGGCACCTTCCATTTTGTGGCTCTCCCATTCTTAATGGAGAGAGTTGCAAAGTCACTTAGAAGCAGAAAAACTAGCCAGGGTCAGGTCTCAGCATAGCTTGAGCAAGTAAGTACAGACCCTGCTCCAGGAGGAAATACCTCATTCACCAAAATTGCCGAATGAGCTGCCAACATGTACCAGGAGGAACCAGGGGGCATCCATGTAGAGGTGGATCCCAGACTGGGGCGGGGTTGGGGGTGGAAATATAAGTCTAGATCAGGGAGTGTTTATTGATCTAGGAACCCTTGCCTGGGATTAAGGATTTAATGTCTGGCAAGGACACTTGGAATCACTGCTAAGATGCTGCCAGGATGTCTCCATGAAGCTTGGACCTGCAGTTAATTAGATGGAGGGATGCTGGAATTGCTGGTAGAGTATTGAGGAAGTAATCAGAAGACTTAGAGATGTGATGTGAGACTATGATACCCACTGACTATTTTTCTAGAAAAGTCCAGAGGATATTCCCCTCACTAAAGCAATAAGAAAGGCACTAGTTAGGGATATATAATATTACTGAGGAGCTCAGTAGTGGCTATCTTCTTCAGGCAGGATTGATGGTAAGAGATGCTGCACTGGAACTGGGCTCCTCAATGACAATGGGAATGATGGAATTTTAGAATAGCAGAGGCCAGGTGCCAGCGAGTAATAGAGGAAAGGTGGACTTGTTTGCCACATCATGCACTAGAGTCAAGTGGCAGCTAGAGGTCTTCACCCAAAGGATCTATGCTGATAGCTAACAGATCATATTCCTAGGAACTGGACATATGGGCAGCCCACAAAGTATTATTTACCTTACATAACCAAAAAAGATCAAGAACAGGTGAGCAAAAAAGATCAAGGCCTATGGCAGCTTCCATAATAGAAAATAATGAATCTTTAGCCATTTTCCAGATCTGAGCCCCTTTTCAGACCCACAGTCCATTGATTGAGGAGGAGGCCAAGTCCCCTTGAGGAAGGACTCTGCAAAGCCACTTCAAGTGTTTACAATAAACGTCTCCCCAGTCCTTCTCCAAAGAGACTTATAGCTATTTATCAGGGTGCCTGTACATGAGGAAAAGAGGGAGTAATAAGATTTTTTGAGAGCTGTGGAGTATGAGTCAGCCGGGAATGCAAATGCCACAATCGCCCCCATATTAGAATTGGGCATATTGAGGGCAGATGATAAAGGAACCCTGGTTTAACTTTGTCTTACAGTGGGTCCAATAGATGCCTACACTGAAGCTTTGTTGATTTTCCTCATTTCTGAGTATGTAATTAGAATGGATATACTTAGTTGTTGACAAAACCTTCATATTGGTTCTGAAGCCCAAGTTGAGGTCTTTAAAAATGCTCTTTAACTCTTTGGCCAATATATTAAATCCAAAGCAATTCTGTATCTTAGGTGGCATTGTAGAAATTAGCACTGCCACCAAAGGTTTAAAGGATTTAGGGGTTGGTTTTCCCCACCACATTCCCATTCAATTTATTGATAGGGACCTAAAAATCCAGATTGGTCAAGGATAATGACCAGTGGACCACCAAAACAAGGGGTAGCTCTGATTGTAGCTGCTGTGCTGGATATGGTATCTTTACTAGAACAGATCAACATAGCCTCCAGCATTTGATACACGGTATTTGATCTTTTCAATTCACATCAGAAAAAAGGATTAGAAACAGTTTGTATTCACACGGGAAGGATAGCAATATATATTCACTGTCTTGCCTCAAGGCTATGTTGATTTTCTTGCTCTTTGTCACAATATGGTCTAAAAGGACTTTGATTGTGTTGACATTCCAAAAACATCATGCTGGTCCACTATACTGATGGCATCATTCTCAACAAATCCAATGAAAAGGAAGTGGCAAGGAGTTGGATGCTGTAGTAAGAGACATGCGTGTCAAGAGGACATAAAGCTTACAAAGATTCAGGGCTTGAAGCATTAATCAAGCGTTTAGAGGTATTGCCCCTTGAATCTCTCACCATAAAGAAAGAGGCATAGTTCTTGGTAGGCCTATTTGGAGTTTTGAGGTAGTTAATACTTATAGTTAGGAATAGTGTTCTAACCCATTTTTTGAGTTGCCCTGGAGGCTGCCAGCTTTGAATGGGTCTTAGATCAAAAGAGGACTCAGCAGCAAGCCTGGGCTGCAGTGTAAACTTCCCTATTTCTTGTGTCATATGCCCTGGTAAACCAATAGTGTTAGAAGTATCTGTAGTCTGACAAGCTTTATTAGGAGACTCACAGGGGAAGACCTTAGAGTTATAGAGCAAGGCTATGCCTTCTTCAGTAGAGAACTACTCAGTGCTTGAAAACCCCACTCCTGGGGTGTTACTGGGCCCTAGCAGAGACTGAGCACCTGACCATGGACCATTAAGTGATTGTATGGCCACAGCTGGCCATCATGAGCTAGGTATTATCATGTCTGAGTCACAAGGTTGGCTAGACATATTAGCAATCCATCGTATGAAGGAAATGGTACATTTGAGTCAGATCTGAACAGGTTCAGAGGCTCAAGTAAGTGCATGAACGGGTGGGTTAGACTCCCATGTCATCTATCTTTGTTGAACCAACATCTTCCTCTCAGTTCACATATATCCTCTTGTCAGGAGATTCCTATGACCAGTTAATGGAGGAGGAAAAATCCTGGGTTGATTCAAACATGGGTCAGTTCAATATAGTGGTGACCCTGAAGTGCAGCGTTGAGAGGAGATCTTTAGGCAGTACAGTTAGATCATTAACTTTTTGTGGCGAAAGGAGTGGTCTGACATGGGTATATACATAAAGTTTTGGGCAATGGCGAATTGCTTGGCTAATTGGTCAGGGGCCTGGAAGAAGCAAGATGAAATGATCAATGCTAAGGAGTCTGGGGATAAGGAATATGGATGGCCTTATAGGAATGGACACAAAATTTTATTCTTGTGTCTGATATTAATGCTCACCAGAAAGCATCCAATGTAGAAAAGGTATCAGACAACTAGAAGACAAGACTTGTCCATTGAGTGTCAACCAGCCTCTGTCCTCAGCTGTCCCATGTATGGTGGCAGGGATGGAGGCTCTGCATAGGTTCAACAACATGGGCTTCCTCTCACCAAGGCAGATATAGCCAATGCAGCTGCTAAATGTGTGACTTGTCAACAGCAGGGCCCAACATCGAACCCTTAGCATGGTACTGAGCCTTATGGAGAATGACCAACAATTTGGTGGCAACTGCCTCTGGAAGAAGCAACAATTTGTCCTTACTGAGACTGACAAAACTCTGGACATGGGTTTGTCTTCCTTGCCCATGGTACCTATACCAGCACCACTACCCAGGGGCTTACAGAGTGATTAGTGACATGGAATTCTACATAGCATCTTCTCAGATCCAGACCCCCCACTTTACAGCAAAGGAGATATGACAATGAACAAATGACGTTGGGATGCATTGGTCCTATTACATACCAAATTACTTGGAAGCTGCTGGCTTGATAGAATGTTATAATCATCCCTTAAAAACTCAGTTAAGGTGGCAGTTTGAGGAATGGTACTTGTAAGTCTAGAATTCTATTCTCCAGGATGCAGTGTATATGTTACACTAATGGCCATTGAGTAGTGTCATGTTACAATGGCTAGAATATATGGATCTAGGGATCAAGGGGTGAAAGTGGGATTCTGCCCTTTCACCATCATTTCCAGGGACCAACTTGGGGGAACTTGTGCTTCTTATCCTAGAATCTTAAGGCTCTGTGGATTTAGAGGTCTTGGTCCCAAGGGATGAGGCACTTTCACAAGGGAAATAGTAAGGATTCTATTGAACCTAAAACAAAGATTCCCACCAAGTTATTTTGGGTTCTTTATGCCAGTAGACCAGCATACAGAGAGAGGAGCTAGGTTTGCTGTTACATAATGGGGACAATGAGGACTATGTCTAGAACTTTTCTACCCTTCCTGTGAACTTTCCCCATTCCCTACTTTACTTGTGCCTCTTGGGAACTATCTCTTGCACCTAAGTTCATGTGAATATATGGCCAGAGCTATGCTTTTGAGAGAATACAAGAAGACAGTCAAATTTAAATTTTTGCTATAAGTGCAATGGAATTCATTGAAGGGTTTTAAGCAAGGGTGTCACATGATCAGATTTGTATTTTAAAAAGATCACCCTGGTGGCTGTGTGAAGAGTGAATTGGAAGGGTTGGAATGGATTTAGGAAGTTAGGTGACAGTTATAGTAGTTAAGACATAAGAAGGTGGTGATTTGGACTTGTGTGATGGTTGTGGTAGAGATGGAGAGAGAAGTTGGTGGACGCAGGATATTTTATAGTGAACAGAATCAATAGGACAAGAGTTCCCTTGATCTGTTTCAGATCAATTTGTTCAGAACTTTGCCTTAGTGCATGGACAGACGTTTGTCTGAGCACTCTTTGTCCCCTCTAAGGCCAGTCAGTGGCTCTAGGGCAAGTCCTGCTTAGGTCTCTTTCTGGCAGCTGCTTCCTGGGAGGAAAGGGCTATATGTATGAATTAAATAATTTTACCATTGAATATTGAAACTCCATCATGCTCAAGAACCCTGCGGTGAGACCTCTCTAGCTTAGCCTAATAGACAGAGATGATTCTCTCTTTAGGATAGCAAAGACTCCAAGTTTCAGTTCTGTTTGAGCCACCCAGAGTGGTAACCCTGCAAAACTTTTGAGTCCCAAGGCTATGGTATTTAGTTGATTTTCACTGTGATGAAGGGCGTCAAGAACTGGTTTGTGGAAACACGATGGCGGCCCTTGAGATTCTCAGAGATATGCTTGTAGGGGAGGTGCAAGGAAGTAGAGTTGAAGACAACTCTTCAAAAGACTGGATTTCTTGTTATCAGTTAGTTGGGGGTTCCAAGTTCTCAGAGTAATGAGACTGCCTTGGTGGTCAGGGGCTAGTTACGCCCAATGCATTTGGATTACAATGTTTATTATTTCATGGATCTCCTGGAATGATTTTGGCTACCCAGACAGTCTCCCCAGAGCCTGAATTCCCCATGGCCTGCAGAATATAATATCTAAAGATGGTGATAGTGGTGTCTCAGAATGACTGGGGCCTGGTGATTGGCCACTTGGGACTTAGTAGGGACTCAGTAGATGTGTGCTGGGTGGTGTGAGAGGTGGGGCAGAGCCTGATGATTCCCAGGATTCTAGCTTAGGTGACTGGGTGATGGGACATTGAATTTAGTTTTGGATATACTGAGGAACATCCAGGGAGTAACGCTCAGCAGGCTGTGGAATGTATTTGTATTTCTAGTGTCTAGAATAATGCCTGGCATGGTAGGAACTCAGTGAATAATTGTTTATCTTAAATTCTTCTCTCCAATTCCCCCAGCGACATCCAAACTCAGTGACAGATCAGGAGAGTTGTTACAACTTTTTGTTTAGGATAATTGAATCTCTAGGTGAGGGGTGAATTGGTTAAGGTTGAAGACCTCTTGCTGATGAGCATGTCTTGGGGTAGTCTCCATACATCTCTTGACTCATTGAAGCCTCCTTTGGATATTCAAGGAGGTGAAAGATGAAGGCCCACAGGCATCCTGGGACTTAGCTTTTTTGAATGAGGTGGATTGGGAGATGGGTGTGGAGAGGAAAGGCAATTCCTTCCTTCCAGATCAGGATTCTACTATAATCTCTCTGATTGTAGAGGTTATAAGTATAAGCTTTGGAGTTGGATAACATGGGTTCAGTCTTCAATCCACCATTTTCTAGCTTTGTGACCTTGGGCAAGTTATTTAAGCTTCAGGCCTTATTTTCCACATTTGTAAAATAAAGATATTTATATAGTCCACCTCATAATGTTGTTGCGAGAATGAAATGTGATAAAGCATGTAAGATGCTTAGTTCAATGTTAGCATATAGAAAGTATTCAATAAATGCTACCAAAAATTCAATAATGCTACTAACCATTAAATAATCAATTGTAGTAATTGTTTTTATTTTTCCAGCAATATCATGCATTCTTTATACTTCTGATCTATGAAAAAGTGTCAATATTTTTATTCCCATTTTACAGATGGAAAAAAGAAGCTTGGAGAAGAGGAAATGACTTTACCCAGCTAAGAATATGGCAGAGCTGAGCCAACTAGTCAAGTTTTCTGACACCAAATCCTGTATTTCCCATGACTCATCTTGTGGAAGACTGAGGTATAATTGAGTAGGTTTATCTAGCCAAGTCCAATAGCAATGCCAAAAGGTGAAATTCAAGTTCTATGAGAGCAGACACACCTGCCAACTTAGCCAGGAAAGTGTGTGTCCCATGTGTGGGTATGTGTGGTTGTGTAGGAGGGTGAGGGTAAATTGGTGAAATATCTCCCCCAACTCTCCAAGCCCTCAGAAATTCCCAACTCACAGAAGAGCATATTTTCGAACACCTTTCTGAGACCATCGTACCCAGGTCCATCTTTTGAAAAGCCTTGTCCAACAAAGCTGAATTCAAATGAAAGAGAAAAGCATTCGTTTTTCCAAGGGTCTCTGTATCCTGTGTCCAACCTGAGCCAACCGAATAGCTCAAGGCCTGGGAGAAATCTGAGATTAGAATATCTAGATTTTAGTTCTGATTCTGCCACTCTATGATCTGAATAATTCCCTTTCTCTCCCAGGCCTCAGTTTCCCTGTCAGCACCAGATGGGGACTACTCCAGCCTGACACTCCATAACTCAAGGTTGCACCCACATCTCCTACCTTTGGGGGAAGGAGGGAAGGATTATGGGACAGTAGCATCAATCTCCTTCCTGGGATGGCTCCTCTGAGCTCTATAATTCTTGCCTATAGTGACCAGGGAATTTTCCTCTATTGATTGCTTTCTGTAATCGAGCTTAACAAATAGAACTTCCCTCAAATGATTCTTCCAACTAAACTGATAGAAAGCTAACCTTGTTATATTTATTGACAGAACATTGAAATAAATATTATAGGTCTAGAGGGAATGTTTCAGCTCATTGATTTTTTTAAGGAAATAATAAATGGAGCCTATTCCCTTTGGCATATTATGCTGGGAATAATCTGAAAAAATGCTTAGCTTGTTCAACACAGAGCTTAGAAACCCTCCTTCCACTCCCAGTGGAGCAGGGACCCTTTGCATAAATCTGCTTTGGCCCAGACAATCAATTTTCAATTTTAATTATTTTCAAAACTCGTTTATTATTTGCTTGTTCTGTGAGTTGGGAGCTTTGCTTTTTAGTGAATATGCAGCCAGAGTGGTCAGAGCTCCGGCTTGGACGGGGAATGCATGGGATTTCTTAGTTCTACCCACCAGAGAGGAAAACTCACTATCCCTCTTTCCAGGGACATTTGTTCTAGAACAGAGTCTGCAAACTATGGCCTATGTACCAAATCCAGCTCACTGCCTATTTTTGTAAATAAAGTTTTATTGGAAAACATCCACGCCCATTCGTTTGCATGTCATCTGTGACTGCTTTCTTTTTCTTTTTCTTTTTTTTTTTTTTTTGAGATGGAGTCTTGCTCTGTCACCCAGGCTGGAGTGCAATGGTGTGATCTTGGCTCACTGCAACCTCTGCCTCCTAGGTTCAAGCAATTCTCCCTGCCTAGTCTCTCGAGTATCTGGGATTACAGGCACCCTCCATCATGACCAGCTAATTTTTGTATTTTTGTAGAGATGGGGTTTCACCATGTTGACCAGGCTGGTCTTGAACTCCTGACCTCAGGTGATCCCCCTGCCTCGGCCTCCCGAAGTGCTGGGATTACAGGCATCAGCCACCGCACCCGGCCAACTACTTTATAGTACAAAGGCAGAAGTGAGTAGTTGCAATAGAAACCATAGGGCCCACAAAGCCAAAATATCTACTACTTGGTTCTGTGTAGGAAAATTTGCCCACCTCTATTCTAGGGTGTCTTCTCTCTTGCCCTTTTAAATGAGGCCAGCATCCTTCATCTACTAACTCTGGGGCTCCCTGGACTGAGTGGCTACTATAATAACAGTAGCCAAAGCCTACATAGTGCCCTTCTAGGTACCCAGCACTATCTGAAGAGTATTACATTTATTAATTGTCATTTTATCCTCACAGCTCTTTGAGGTAGGGCAATTATTAGCACTATTTTAAAAATGTGGAAACTGAGGCACAGAATAGTTAAGTATCTCATCTAAGGTCACACAGGTAGAAAATAGCAGAGCTGGGATATAAATCCAGGCTGACTGGTTTCAGAGATGGTGTCAGAGGTGGCAGGTTCTCAGGGAAGGTCTAGATCAATGTCCCCAAAGAGCAGATGGAGAAACTGAGGCCCAAAGGGCGGTCACACAGCTGGTGGTACAGCTGGAAGTAGAATCCAGATAAAGGTTCCAGGGCCAGGTCTTTTTGTTGTTATTATTACATTGTTTTACTCAGCTTCTTTTTATCAGAGCCATGCAGGGGGATCCAAAGACCATTAAAGCTGAGCCCATATCACCCACATCTCCCATCCCACCAAAGATTTGAGAGACATATTATCTACTACATCACTCAATGCATTTCTTTCTCACAGTCATTTCTGCTTTTACTCTCCTAGGTTGTTGGAGGAATTTGGTACCTGGCTCAAGGGTTTCTTTTTTTGGGCAGTTTCAACATTCATTCATACCATAAATGCTGCTGAGGTCCTAGAACACATTATATTTGGTGATTTGTATTGTCATTAGCAGCCCTTTAGGAAAGAAGTTAAACCATGCTATAGACTAGCATACAATCAAAAGTTTGGGCTACATAGATGGCAGTCTTTCCCAATTAAAAAAAAAATCACTCTTTGATCACTTGTCCTCCCTGCCTATCACCATGTCTTTGACTTTCCATTCACAGCCAGACTGACTAGATGAGTTTCTACTCCATGACTGTGTCCATGTCCTTCCCTCCTATTCACTCCTCAACCCACTCCAATCTGGTGTCCATCCAGAGGCCACCATGGAGACTGTTCCAAGAAGGTCCCTAGTGGTCCCCAAATGGGAAGGTCAGTACTTTCCAGTTGTATCTTCAGACTTTCTCCTGCCTTTTGAAACTGTTGAGCCCTCCCTTCTCCTTGAAAGGTTTGCCCCCTAGCAACACTCCTTCTGCTCTTCCATCTCTCCAGGCAGGCCTTCTCAGGAGCCTTTTCTGGTTCTGCTCCACCTGTCTTGTTCAATTTTGGGTTGTCTTGGGTTGCATCTTAGACCCTCCTCTTACCGCATGTAGGATCAAGCCATAGCTCCAGTCATTTACCGCTTATTCCCCCAGGATTTTCTCAGATCTCAACCAGCATCCTAAATCTTTTCCTCAAAGTACAACCAGACATCATCTGGAAGTAGCTCAGGTACTTTGAAAATCAACTTTTCAAAACTGAATTCATTATTGCCCCTCCCCATACATGACCAATATTGATGACTTATTTCACCACCTACCAAGCTGTTTAAGCCTGAGGCTCCTGCTGTCCCATCTCCTCTTTAGAATTGGCCCTATTGATTCTGGTTCTTAAATCACTCTCACATTTATTCTTTCCATTTCACTCTTGATGCAACTGCCTTACTTTATGTACCTGTCATCTCTCACCTGGATAATTAATTAGTTAATTAATTTAACAACTATTTATTGCATATTACGATGTGCCACTCCCTCGGGGAAATGGTATTGAACAAGACAAGACATTGGCTCAGCTCTCGTGGGCTCAGATTCTTAGTACAGAGAGAGCTTTAATAGATAAAACACTTAGATAAGATAATTTTAGATAATGTTAGTCCTGTGAAGAAAGTAAAATTGGATAATGTGAGTGAAAGTGACTGGAGGCAAACTCCTCTAGATTGAAGGTCAGGAAGGGCTGTCTGGGGAGGTGACATTTGAGCTGAGATCCAGAAGGAGCAGCCATGCAAAGATGGGTGAAAGAGCATTCCAAGCAGAGGGAACAGCTGGTGAGGAGGACTTGAGGTGAGAATTAGCTTGGCTGGGTTCAAGGAACAGAAAAAGGCTGTTGGAGCTGGGGTGTAGTGTGTATGGAGAAGACCAGCAGGAAGTGCATTTCAAGAGGCAGGTAAAGGCCACAACATACTGGACCCTGTAAGCCATGGTAGATAATTTAGATTGTATTCTGAGGGTAATGAGAAGCCTTTGAGAGGATTTTAAGCAGATGAGTTCTGATTTACATTTTAGAAGGCTTGGGCTGGGCATAGTGGTTTACACCTGTAATTCCAGCACTTTGGAAGGCCAAGGTGGGTGGATCACTTGAGGCCAGGAGTTTGAGACCAGGCTGGCCAACAAGTTGAAATCCCGTATCTACTAAAAATACAAAAATTTAGCCTGGCAGGGTGGCATGTGCCAGCTACTCAGAGGCTGAGGCAGCAGAATCACTAGAACCTGGGAAGCAGAGATTGCAGTGAGCTGAGATCCTGCCACTACACTCCAGCCTGGGTGACAGAATGAGACTCTATCTCAATTTAAAAAAAAGAAAAGAAAACAAACCCCCAAAAAGCTTGTACTATGTGCTGAGAGTGGGTTGCATGAGGTCAAGTGCAGAGGCAGGGAGACAGGGGCCACTGTAGTTGTGTGGCTAGAATGAAGTTGTGAAACTAGGACAGGAAGGGATGTGGTGGGGTCAGGATTTGTTTTGGAGGTGATGCCATCAGTCTGTGGATGGACCGAATGGTGGGGTGTGAGAGAAACAGGAGGCAAGGATGTCTCCTCAAGACCTTACCCTTCTCCTTCCCTATGAAAAGAAAAAAGAGCAAGCCCTGAACAAGAATTCCATCTCTTTCCCCCTCTCCTGCACTGACACCCTGGCACAGAAAGGTTCTGGCGCCACACTTGTCTTGCCCAGAGGCATCCTGGCTTGGGGTTGAACCTGGGGTGGGCCACATCATGAACTGAGCCGTCGGGGAGAGAGTTGGGTCATCCTCCCACTCCCAAGTGCTCCTTGTCCTTAGAGCTAAAGCCCTCATCCTGGCCGCCCTGTGTTAGCCAGGAGATGCTCCCACATGGAGACGCAGATTCCCTGACACTGCCTGGAAGGCTGAAAGTCATACGATCACCTATAGGCTCCGCCCCACCCCAGCCTGGCTGAGCTCCAGATGCCTCCAGGCAGTGGCTAGAGCAGTGGGCACGAGTCCCACATGGGCTGCTTTTCAGCTATGTGACCTTGGGTAAATCATTTCACCTCTCTGGGCTTCACTTTCTTCATCGTATATTGGGGCAAATTAATTCTATCCCACTGGGTTATGGCAGGATGGAAAGGCCTTGACTTCTGACTCCATTTTGGACTTTGGAGACTTTGGGTGCTAGAATTCTCCTCTCTGGTCTGTTAGGAAGGATGAATTTGTGTCTCTGGGGGCTTTAGGGGAAAAGAAGAACTTTGTTTTAGTTTTGCAGAAGCAGGTGAATCCTCCATGAGGGATGGTGGGAATGGAGTGAGGAGGGTAGTTTCCCAGGATTCTCTAGATATGCCTTTTTCTGATTATGATATTCTGGAAACACTGAAGCCATCTTTTCACCCTTAATGATCAACCTTTGCAAGTGGAGATCAAGGGTAGTAATATGTTCAGGGACCAGGCAGGGCATGAGTGAAATGGGCTTTGTGGGGGCTGCGGTCAGCATGAGCGTTCATGCTCCATCCCAAGGGAGTCAGGGGAGGAAGAGTAGCCACTGCTTAGCTCCAGCCGATTGTTGACGTTTGGGAAGTTGAACCTGGTGTTGCCAGGTCTTCTGAGTTTTCAAGAGAAGTCAGAAATCTGCAATTTTATGTGAGATCTCCTGATTTTTAAATGTTGGCAACTAAGTAAATTAAACAAAAATACCAATGTGGGACAAACAAGAGTTCCAGGATGCATTTGGCCCACAGGTGGCCAGTTTGTGAAGCCTGATATAGAGTCACCGAGGAATAATTAGGGTCTAACAGTAGCCAGGTGCAAGAGAATGCTCACAGAGAGCCAGCTCACAAAGAATGCAAATATAAAGCACTAGGAAACACTGACAACTTCATGTTCATGTATCCTGACCGGAAATACTTTGTTCACATCTGTAGAAGATGGAAAGGCTTGTGACTTTTCATTTTCACTAAATACTGAACAATAACCAGTGTCCCTGTTAGCATTGGTTAATCAGTTGATGGCTGAACACAAAGTGTGTTATACCTATTCATATATATATATATATATATACACACACACACATATCCATTTATTCACACAAGCTCCTTTCAACAAGCTCCTATAATTACAGTGTAAGACACAACTTCGGCTCTGCATCAGGTTAAAAATTACTTGAAATGATAGGCAGGATAAAGTAAGTGCTCTAAGAGTTATAGGCAAAGGGCTGTGGAAGTGAGGCAGAAAGGTAATATTGATTACCTTTAGGGGACTTGGGGATGGCTTCAGAGAGGAGATGACATTTAACTTGAGCTTTGAAAGATGAGTGAGGGGAGTGGGGAGGAAGTAGATTTCTGTTAGGATTCTTGTCTGCAAGCAACAGAACTAACTCAGCACCACCAATTGTGATGGTTATTTTGATGTGTCATCTCTACTGACCACAGGATGCCCAGATATCTGGTTAACATTATTTCTGGGTGTGTCTGAGAGAGTATTTCCTGAGGAGATTAGTATTTGCATTGGTGGACAGAGTAGAGCAGAGCACCCTTCCCAGTGTGGGTGGGCCTCATCTCATCTGTTGAGGGCCTGAGTAGAACGAAAAGGCAGAGGAAGCCTGAGTTGGCTGTCTCTGCCCATCTGCTTGAACAGAGACATCGGTCTTCTCATGCTGTTGGATGGGACTTGCATTGGCACTCCTGGTTCTCAGTCTTGTCGACTCGGTCTGGAATTTATACCACTGGCTTTCCTGGGTCTCCAGTTTGCAGATGGCTGATTGTGGGGGGTTTTCACCCTCCATAGAACCCTGATTAATACAGTACTTAACAGGAGGCTAGGAACTCACACCTGTGAAAGGCTGGGATTGAGGAAGCCTTGGCAGTCTGGATTCAGGAAGCAGGAAGCTGAGAAACTGGTTCTCAGCAGGATCAGGCTCTGCCTCCAAATGGCTGTGATCCTTGCGCCTTTGCTCAGGATTCAGCTTCCCAGGAGACAGTGACTGGCTGGCTGACTTTAGGTCCTGTCTTCCCCAATCCCTGCAGACAGGTGAAGGCTAGAGCCCTCTTTATGTGCATGGTTGGTGCGGAATAGCGGACAGTAGACACAGGAATTACCCTTCTGCCAAAGCTCTATGCAACGGTGGTTATTTCCAACCAGTGCTCACTAGTGAGGAGGGCACCCCTGCTTTTCCAGATGGAGCAGTTAGTGCTGTGATGGTACAGCACAGGGCCTCAAGAGGACTCCAGGCTCTGTGAGGCGAGGAGATGTGTGGCAGAGGCTGAGTGGGGAGGCCTTACTGACCTGGTGTTGCCACTGGAACCCGTCACTGCGTGCTTCTGCCTCTGAACCACACTAAGATATACACTACAGTCAGGAATACAGTGACTTCCTTTGTTTTACTGGACAAGGGACCCTGTTCCTGTCTCAGGTTTTATTCCTCCTTATCGACTACCAAGAAATAATGGCTTATTTATTAAAGAGAAGCACCTTTTAGTTCCACTTATTAAAAGAACGAACAAAACGGAAAAGTAATTTAATTAGTTTTGGAAACAATCTAAATATGTAGTAATAAGAGGTTGATTAAATAAATTTCAGTACATATAATACAATTAATCTGTCAAGGTTGCAAAGCAGCTTGGCTATTTCAACCCTATTAAACAATCATATCAAACACACAGACCACACACACACACACGCGCGCGTGCACACACACACACACACATTCAGAAAAATGACTGGAAGGATGTACATCAAGATGCTAATGGTGATTATCTCTGTGTAGTAGGATTCTGGGTGAATTTTATTTTCTTCTCTTTGCTTATTTTACCTTTTTGAGACGGAGTTTCACTCTTGTTGCCCAGGCTGGAGTGCAAAGGAGCGATTTTGGCTCACTGCAACCTCTGCCTCCCGGGTTCAAGCAGTTCTCCTGCCTCAGCTTCCCGAGTAGCTGGGATTACAGGCATGCACCACCACACCTGGCTAATTTTGTATTTTTAGTAGAGACAGGGTTTCTCCATGTTGGTCAGGCTGGTCTCAAACTCCCGACTTCGGGTTATCTGACCACCTCAGCCTCCCAAAGTGCTGGGATTACAGGCGTAAGCCACCACGCCTGGTCACCTTTCTATAGTTTCTGTAATAAACATGAGCTACTTTCCAATCAGAAAAAAGATTATCTTAGAAAAATAAATTTGTCATTACATTGATGAATAGAATCATCATGACAGTCTGAATAGACCAGTCTTTTAATACCAGTCATGAAAATCAGCTGAGCATATACTAAGTGATGTGTAACACAGACCCTGAACAAAACCAAGAATGTGGCTGAGAAATGGGTTGAAAGACATTTACATTGTCCCCAGATTGCCTTTCCCTCTCCCCACCCTACTAGGGACAGCCATCTGCTTGACACCTCCTCTGGGGTGTGGGAGGCCGAGTCACTGCTCCATCCATGCAAGGCCTGTGGTTTTGTCTTGCTTAGTGATTTTGCCCATGAGATTTAGAACACTTTCACCATAATATTTATTCAGTTTTATGGCTTTAAATATAACACTAACTCCTAATAATCAATATTGATTTAACTATAATATCTTATTTATAGACAGAGTCCTCTGGTTTGCATATGGGCTCAAACTGTAATGCAATAGAAATAAGCCACTCACTGCCCTGGCCCTGGGCCACCAATGAAGAGACTATCAGGCCCTGATGGATGACTCGGAGGCCCAGAGTTTGGGTTTCTGATGCCCACTTCTCCCTACCCCCTCCCAAATGGCTGCTTCGGGCAAGGCAGAAAAACACAGAGCCATCCTGGGACTGAGAATGCCTTTTCACCTCATGCAACATAATTGTCATTCTTAAGGAGACAAGCTTTCCACCTGCCTTACTGGAGGGCAGTTATAACCAGTAGAAATGCTAATAGAAACAGGACTCCGAGGTAAAGAGAAATAGCTAGAAGTACAAAGGCTTAAGGATATGGCTTAAGAAAATAGAGACTTGCCTCCAACTTACCCAAAGTGGGCCTGACTGTGATGGTGTGGATTTCTAGAGATATTATTTTGCTATAATTAGTGTTGAAGAGGTGTCCAGGCAGCAAGGCCCCTCGTAGGGGTGGCCACTGGCCTGGCCACCATGATCCTGTGTGATTAAGATCTACGAGGAAGGGTAGAAGAAGCCAGAACCGTTTAGCCTGGAAAAGAGAAGACTCACAGAGACTGGTGATGCTTGCCTAAGACTAAGAGGTTAAGGAGATGGCCATCTCTTGTTTACCAATGAGCTATGCCTTCCATTGATCAGCATAGTGTTCATTGCTCAGAATATCCCCCCTCCCCTTGAAGTTTCTGGGAATTTCCACTCGTATTTGGTGAGCGTGGTGGGGATTTGTTATTTAGCTCCCTGTACCCTCCCTTGCAACATGCACACACCAACATCCATTCACCCTTGCCTGGAAACAGCTCTAGATTCCACAAGGAGAGTCTATAGTCCAGGCCTCCCCAGTCAGAACATCTCTTCTCCTTGATTGCAAATTCGTTCATGGTGAATCCCAGGACTTTGGGAGGAGCTACCAGAAAACAGTGTGGTTGTCTTTCATATACTTGAACCTGAGAGCATGTAGTGGCTGAAGCTCCTGAAGCCACCTTGATAATTAGGTTGTGCTTGAGAAAAAAACCAACATAAAATAGATGAATTGAGAGATATCTTGCAAGAGACACATACTATTTCTTCTGTACCCACAACCCTCCCACCCCTACTCCATACAGTACTAGGGAGCACATAACCTTCTTTCTTGATCACAAATGATTTTACCAGGGGTGAGCACCTAGCTCCACTTGACCAATCA